>NC_064630.1:544207279-544553112 GCF_023864275.1 Schistocerca cancellata | reverse complement strand
GTTGAAGAACAGGACAGGGATGTGAATCCAGCGGAAGGCATCGACTTCGTTGACTCGTCCACTACTGCAACGGACTCCAGTGGCATCATTCACCAAAAGGTTCCTGAAGACAAGGAACACACTCCTCAATTTGGTGGCCCAGAAAACGAGGCGCATTGCGTCGACTCCCAAAATGTGGGCTCCTGTGACAACGACCAGCCACCAATGACATCACAATCGTCTCTTGGTGATTGGTCAGACGATATGGAGGCAGATGATGCACAGCAAACGTCGATAACTCCACCAGAGCCCATGGCTGACATTGAGCCTGGAGGGCTCTGCCAGTCAGGGACTCATACGGCACAGTAATGCACAACATGCAGATGGATGGCTGTGTGGTGTGTGAGATCACTGTGGGCTTGCACCGGCACACTGCCTCCGCCACTTGATATGTCTCAGTCATACCGTGTGGGAACAGTCAACGTAAATGGTGTCCACTCCACTGTCAAGACCCGCATGTTACACGACATGATCAGAGCGGCAGACTTGGACGTTGCCCTTCTCCAGGAGGTCCGTCCCGAGCTGCGTTTAGACCTATATGGCTGCACCACCTACAGCCTACCCTTAGGTGAGGGCGCAGGAGGAACGGCCATCCTTCTCCGAGATGGCATAGACGCGACGGACGCGACGTACTTGCCGAACGGGCGAGGCATCGCACTCACACTTGGCGCAGTCCGCCTCATTAACGTCTACGCTCCCTCCGGTAATTCGCACCGTGGTGACAGGCATGTCTTCTATTCGGAGGAGGTCGCCCCACTTTTGCAAGGAAATATGGACCATTACATAGTGGGCGGCGATTTTAACAGTGTTCTGCGGCCCGAGGACCAGATACCGCATTACGCCGCATGCCCGGCTCTACAAGCATTGATACGTGACCTCGCGCTCCACGACACATGGCTCTTACATCATGGGACCCAGAGTGGATATACGCACTTTACCAGCCATTCTGCCAGTCGTCTGGACCGGATATACGTCTCGCGTGCCCTCCGCACAGCAGCCAGTGATGCAGAACTCTGGCCGACAGCCTTCACGGACCATCTCGCGTGCATCTGCACTGTCACCTTACCCCGACAACTCACAAGACGCAGCAGGGGCCCGTGGACGCTGAACGTCTCCCTCCTTCGCGAGGAAGAGTGTCGGCGAGCAGACACTGACACGTGGCGTCGATGTATCAGGCGCCTGCCCATATATGCTTCCACGTTGCTGTGGTGGCTGGGACGTGTCAAACCTGCACTCCGAAAGACCTTGATGGCCTACGGGCGTGACAGATCGAACTGGCAAAGGGCAACATCGGAATTTTACTATACAGCGTTACGTGAGCTGGCGACGCAACCGCCGTCTCCCGAACGTCAGATGTCCGTACAACGCATCAAAGCTCGTCTACTTCGCATCAGGACCGAGCAGCTCGAAGGTGTCCGCATCCGTGCGCGAGTGCAAGACTGTATCCCAAACGAGACAGCGTCAGTGTATCACATTGTGCGCGAGAGGCGCCACCGCAAACGTCAGCTCATTACGGCGGTAAACACGGAGGAGGGCGGCCGCGCAGTGACACAAACGGACATCGCGCACACGTTCGCCAGACACTATGGGACCTTGTACATGGAAGATCCGCGAAATGTACGTGATTATGACGAGCTGTTGCACGATTTTCCCGCCCCTCGGGACGTGGCACCCGATGATAGTCTGCTGTTGCCCATTACACCCGACGAGCTGACATCGGTCTTGGCACGTGGCGCACCGAACAAGTCGCCTGGACCGGACGGTTTACCCCTGGAATTCTACCGCACTTTTTACCACCTTATGGGTGACAAGCGGCTCCAAATGTTTCAAGACCTGATCCGCCCTGATTTCACTGTCCCCACAGAATTCACAGAAGGCATCTTGATCCCAGTACCGAAACCGAATGGTGGTTGTAGGTGGCAGGACTTTCGCCCACTCACACTCCTCAACAACGACTACAAGATCTTCGCCCGTATCCTCCGCGCGCGTCTCCACACCGCTATCGGGAAAGCCATCCACACCGATCAGACATGTTTAGGTGGTGTCAGCAACATTCATACGGCGCTAGGAGCATACCGCGACGTAATTGCTTTGACGGCGGCCTGCAAAATACGAGGCGCCCTTGTCGCCGTAGATTTTGACCACGCATTCGACCGCGTCGACCACGGCTTCTTACGCGCAGTTTTGCGACACATGGGCCTCTCTCTGGAGTCTGCACAGGTGGTCCTTCGACTGGTCCACGGAGCGCGCTCCCGCATGATGGTCAACGGTTATCAGTCTGGTCACATTGTTGTTGGACGGTCAGTGCGACAAGGATGCCCCCTGTCGGGTATATTATTTGCTGCAGCGCTTGAACCAGCTTTACACGGTCTACGACAGCGATTAACTGGTATCTCCTTGCGGGACGAGACCTTTCGTTGTGGTGCATTCGCCGATGACGTGGTGTTCCTCGCCAGATCACAGGATGAAATGCATATGGCGCTACAG
This sequence comes from Schistocerca cancellata, assembly GCF_023864275.1. NCBI lineage: Eukaryota > Metazoa > Arthropoda > Insecta > Orthoptera > Acrididae > Schistocerca > Schistocerca cancellata. The sequence goes on along the minus strand of NC_064630.1, from coordinate 544,550,586 downwards.
TGGCTGCGCCAGTACGGGGCGGTCGCTGGGAGCGTCATCAACGTGAAGAAGACAAAATACATGGATGTCGGAGGGGGGCTTTCCCACACAACGGCGGTGCCCTTTGACAAGGTGCCCGTACTCAAGTGTTTAGGAGTGCAATTCTATAGCAATGTCCGCTGCACGGCGGCGGCTACGTACCGCCGGCTCCTACACCAGACACGTGCTCTGCTGCAGGACAACAAACTGCGTCGCTTGGATATGCTTCTCAGAACACGTTATGTCAACACCTATCTTGTCTCAAAACTGAACTATTTTGCGCATATCCTTCCCTTGACGGCTACGATGGCCGACAGATTTCAGGCAGCATATGGACATTTCGTAAGCACCGGTCTGGTTTTTAAAGTCCGATACGCCACCCTGACGCTGCCGCAGAGGGCGGGCGGTATCAGTTTAATTCATGTATATAACCGTGCGCGATCGCTTTATCTCAACACTATGCGTCGCAAGTGGACCTCTGCCCACGCCACTCTGACGGGCACCCTGATAGCGGAAGTGGCACCACACTCTCTGCAGCCCCCGGTTTCTGTAGGACACATTTCACCGGCACTCACCCACATCAGAGAGTTCTTGTTGACTTCAGCTACTTACGGTCAGAACTTCCGACGACACGGAAGCCCAGCACAAAAGACTATTATCGCCTCTATCAACAGCAGCAACCTGTAAATACGGTCACCCACAGACATCCTGAAGTTGCCTGGAACACGGTGTGGCGAGCGGTACACACGCCTTTTCTACCTACGACGGTGCGTTCATTGTGGTACGTGGTTGTGAATGGGAAATTCGCTACTCGTCAGAGGCTACATTCCATACATCTGGCGGACGACCCCTTGTGTCCGACATGCTCAGTCGCTGACTCGGACGCACACCGTCTGACGTGTGCCGCGACCAGCGAGTGCTGGCTACTGACGCAGCGCATGCTGGCGTTACTCTTGCGGCGATTGCCGGAGTCTATCTCCCCTGATGAAGTATTGCGCCCCGACGGCGTATACTTTCCATCAACCAGAACGAACGCCGTTAACTGGCTAAAAGGCATTGCCGTTTACTACATATTTTGCGATGCTCCCAAAGGCACACTCGACTTTTGGTCCCTATTGATGACGACACACGCAGCTTTCAGCCGCCACCCGAAATACAGAACTCGTTTTGCAAATTATTTAGGTTCATTATTTGCGGATCCTCCTGCTCACTGGGGCGTTCCGGGTATGAGACGCTGAAAATGAAGAAGAATCCTGGAGCATATTGATCCTCTACGGACGGAATAGGGGGGAACCCCTCCCAACAGACGAGAAGACGACTCGGACGCCCGGCTACGGCAGTTGTAGGATCTTTCTTTGTAATGATACAAAAATAAATCTATAAAAAAAACATGTTATAAAAATTAAAGAAATAAATAAATAAAACCACATCGACAAACCCACTACATCCTCTTCCTGATTCTTCGATCCTCGAACTCGAACACGTTGCTTGGGCGTGGCGGCGGGATGGCCAGGCTTCGGGTGTCGAGCCCTGCCCGACTCGTCGTCCTGCTCCTGTAGCGGTTCATTAGATTTAAAAAAAAAAAAAAAAAGGATGGATAGAGCGTCTGCCATGTAAGCAGGAGATTCGAGTCCCAGTCGGTGCACACATTTTCAACTGTCCCCGTTGATGTATATCGACGCCTGTCGACAGCTCAGGGACTTGATTAAATTATCATTTCATTCTAAGAGTGCTGATGGTCACTGATGGTATCTGTTCTCTCCGACATGTCAGAAAGAACAGGTATCATTTTCATATATTACAGAGAAATGTTATAGGCACCTTTGAGCGAAATTCCACAATTACGCGTCGCAATGGCAGGCAAGGCTTTGGAAAAAGTGATTAATTCTGTAACGTTGTGAATGAAACCAGCTTCAACAGGAAGATAGTCTGAAAGCTCCAATACAGTGTCAGTAACGCCTAAATGCAGTGCTTGTAATCTTATTATGTCCAGAGGGATTCGACAGAGCAAATGTAAACGTCTGGACAGGTACGTCTCCACAACAATGACACTGAAAGTTAGCGGTGCGCGAATGCACCCTGGTCGCAGAGAAATGAGAATTAGCCAGTGGACGCGTCGTTACCGGCACTATTCGGCTGCAGGACGGAGATGCGATTTAACGGCAAGAGAGTTTCTCGCAAGCGTGACACTCGGTTTTGTAGTGAGCAGGGAAGGAAACTATGATAACAGTTTATGCCGCAGCACAATATTAATGAGCTGCATATTTCACATATAGAGCAGACTTGGGCCGTTGTCGCCGCTTACCGATCTCGCCACAAGATTATTTCGACCACACCAGAATCACGAGATTGTAAGATTGCCACAAAGAATCATCACTAATTTAAATTGTAAATCTCATGGACTCTTTAAAAAAAACACTAGTTTTTACACAGTTATGTGTGTTGTATAAATGTAGTTTGTGTATAGTAGACCTCACTATTGACGTACATCATTGTGACCTGGGATAAGTTCCTGATTCTAAAATTAACGTTTATTTAATCGAGTACCACAAATGTGAAACGCAATTTAATACAGTTATATAAATTTCTTTCCATCGAAAAATTCATGAGTAAATCTTAATTAACTCACAATTAGTCTGCAGAGCCAACATTCTTTCATTCCAGTACTCTTTCGTATGCAAGTAATTATTTTATTTATGAGGAATATTTCAAAAGCGGATACGTGACCGTTACGGTGGCGTAATCAAGTTGAAATTCATGTCAGCCGTGAGCGAGACTTTTAGCGTGACGGTCGTATGTGTGTTTGCTGGCTCGCGTGACTCTGTCGTGAGTTATTCAGTTTTAAAATGGAAGCTGAAACCGAGTCTCAAGTCCCATTACTCTGTGACCAGCGGTCCTACATCAAATCGAATTACTACGTGGAAAGAACACAATAGAAATTTCCAACGCTTTGAGATAGGTATGTGGGAATTGTGTAGCGAATCGCAGCACAGTCACTGTAGTCTGCTCGTTTCCGTGAAGGTCGGGTTAGCACTGAGGACAACCCAAGAAGTAAAAGGTCATCAACTGCAACAGACTACAACTCTCAGGTTATTTTTAATGGCATTTTGAGACAGGGTCGACGAAAAACACACGAGGAAATTATATATGTGGCCAGAACGACTATCACCTCAATTTACAGAATCATAACTGAAAAATTAGAGACGAGAAAAGTTGTTGGCAGTTGGGTTCCGCATTATCTGAGTGAGGAGCAGAAAGCACGTCGCAAAACAATCGCAGAAAGAAGGAATGCTTCTATGTTGTCGATCAGAAGGAGAACAGTTTCTGAAGAAATTGTTGCAAGTGATGAAACCTAGATACGAGATTTTGAACCAGAACTGAATGTAGCGATACAAGGGGCACCAAATTTGTTATAAAAGTCAGTAAATTACTCAACGGACAGTATTTTTCAGTACAGGTATCTCGTTCATTCCAAGCAAGTGTCAATTTGTCATTGTCCAGCCACGAGCTGACTGTAATCTGAACCCGTTTTAGCAAACTAATAATTTCTCTCAGGCCATAAAATATTATTGATTATGAAATACAAGTTCTACAAGTTCATTCGGAATCGGAAATGTTTAATTAGTAATTTATTTGTTTAATATAAAGATTTTTCGAATTTTGTTTGCATAAAAAAATGTGAATTTATGTGTGGCTGTTACGCTGAGAGGAGTTATCACTTCCAGTGCCAAAATGCGCGTGTACAGTTCGCTGACGTATTTGGTGAATTTTATTTTGTGATCTTGATCCGAATGGATCTAGTTTCATTTAAACTTTACGCGAGATACACGCATCACGTTGATACAAAAGAGAAGTTTGGCCCATTAGGGAAAACAAACCTGAGCGCTCGATTTGAAATACGTTACACGCCAGTGCGTGATCGAGCTGTCCAGTAAATCGTATACAATTGTTACAATTGCATTTAGACTTAATGCACGAAGTTGGAAATTAGTTTTGAAACAAGTGCTGATTTTGACAAAAAAGAAGCGAAAGTTTATTCAAAATATCCAGGTCTAGTGTTAATGAGACACGTATCACCGTGTTGATTATGTTGCCTAGCAACACTGTAAAGCAACTTAATTAATTCATTAGAATGATTTGCAACGCAGTGAGGCCCAATTCACACACAAAACGTTACACGAAGTTTGCTGACCGCATGAGAGTATGAAAGTGTTTTTCTTTCCATAAATCCCAATAAACAGACAGTTTAAAAAGTTAAATTATTAACTGTTGTGTAACTTCATTGATTGTCCTACACCACTACGGAACTTGTATCGTGTCTCTTCACAAGAGAACTCAAGAAGCCGGGAGAAACAAGAAGAAGAAAAAGACAAAAGAAGAGGCATCGGAATATGAAGTCAAAGTGCAAAAGTCCCGCCTCTCCATGCCTGAAAAAATTCCGCCGTCAACAAAGCTGAAACTGATGATCTTTGTGTATGACATGAATGGAGTCATAGCTACAAATAGTGTGTCCCAGAGAACGCATGAAACAGTCCCGTATTACAGGTTGTTTCTGCAAAATGTTTTGCGCACGAATATTCGCCAAAAGAGGCCTGACATGCTTGCGGTGGTGTCCTCATTCTTCTCGATAATGGACGACTGCACGTTGCCTTACTGACGAGAGAAGCGCTCGACAAATATGGATGGGAAATATTTCCCCACCTACCGTACAGTCCTAGTAAGACCCCACCAGATTTAGATTCGTTTCCCAAGTTGAAGGGACTACTTCGTGGAAAACATTTTCATACAAATGATGAAGCTTTGATATGATCCGAGTAAGCAAACACCTCAACAACGAAGGTGCCCTATCCTGAATACAGAACTTACCATAACGTCGAGAAGCTGTCATAAGCAAGAATGCATACTACATTTAAGACCTGCGTCGGCCGAAGTGGCCGAGCGGTTCTAGGCGCTACAGTCTGGAACCGCGCGACCGCTACGGTCGCAGGTTCGAATCCTGCCTCGGGCATGGATGTGTGTGATGTCATTAGGTTTGTTAGGTTTAAGTAGTTCTAAGTCTAAGGGACTGATGACCTCAGAAGTTAAGTCCCATAGTGCTCAGAGTCATTTTTTTTAAGACCTGCAAAGGTATTTTGTAAAATAAATTATTTTCTTCAGTTCTATCTTACAGTTCGCAGAGCTTTTGAGATGACCCTCGCAATATGAATACTGGCACTAAACAAGATAATTATTGAAAAGATGGGCTTTTGCTTGTGTATTGATGTGTGTTGTTCGCTTGGTGTGTAGTATTTCAGCGTTTTTTCAACAGTTAACATTTTATAGTGATTTTCAGTGGTCTGAAAGCTTTATCTTCCTGTTCTGATTAATTCATGAAAAAATCGATTTGTGAAGGTGTTAGTGCGCTGTGAAGGTTATATACTATCGCGTTCAAGCTCATTTCGAAGTTACAATAGTCACTTTTCATTATAACTCTAAGAAAAAAGAAAACGCCACACGACGAATGAATTATCCAAATACGACGAAAATTGTTACATGTGATGTACGTGTACAGACAAACAAATGATTACAAATTCACAAAATTTGGGCGATTTATTCAAGAGAAAGAGCTTCACAAATTGAGGAAGTCAATAAGGCGCTGGTCCACCTTTGGATCCTGTGCAAGCAGTTATTCGGCTTGCCATTGATTCATGGGGTTGTTGGATGTCTCCAGGCGGATAGCGTGCCAAATACTCTCCAATTGGCAAGTTAGATCGAGAAAATTCCGAGCTGTTGGAGAACGCTGCCCATAACGTTCCAAAAGTTCTCAGTTGGACGAGATCCGGCGACCTTGCTGGCCTAGGTAGGGTTTGGGAAGCACAAAGACAAGAAGCAGACACTCTCGCCGTGCGAGGGCAGGCATTGCCTTCCTGAAATGTAAGCCCATAATGGCTTGCCATGAAAGGCAACAAAACGGAGAGTAAAATATCGTCGACGTACCGCTGTTCTATAGGGGTATGGTGGATGACAACCAAAGGGGTCCTGTTATTAAGTGAAATTGCACCCCAGACCATTACTACTGGTTCAGGCCGAATGTGCTCAAAACCATTGCGAATGGGCTTGTTGGTGTACAGAGGCCAATGGTAGTAGGCGCAATGGGCGCCGCGAGCTCAGCCCCCCTTATGTGAGCAGCCAATTAATGATCATTGTGGCCACTGAAGCACCAATTGAACATCGGATCGATGATAATGATGAACTCGGGGCTGTGGGTGGCTCTTTGATCATTGCTCGGTCCTCACATTCTGTCGTCTCTCTAGGTCGACCACTGCCTTCTTGACGCCACGGTTCACTCATTCCTGGCAACATCACCGTATAGTGGTACCGATCTTAGTCCATTTTACTTCTCTTGGATCTTGTCTGGCGCCACTGGCTCGAGTTTGCTATCGATTTACTATTCGTTCAGTAAGCTCTTTGGTCCAGGTCGGCCTAGGAGGAAGCGCTGGCTGTGTGGTGTGTTTCTGGGTGGAAAGGCAGTTGGTCAGACAGAGGAGTTGCACGGTTAGAGCTGAGTTGTTTTGTGACATCGGGTGCCTATGTCAGAACTGAATTGGGCTGTTTGGGCCAAGTTGGTCTGCGAAAGCCGCATCCGCCCGACACAGGAAATTGGCTGTTGGACGAGTGGTGCGTGGGGCGTGTCGGTCGTTTGGTGGGGTCTGCCTTCGTCACGTCCGCCAGCTAGTACGGGCCTCCCTTCATGGTGCACTACGTCCAACATCTTTAAACAGAGGGTCTCATAGACCCATACACCATCCACCCATGATCTAGCCGAGATCGCACAAATGCCCCGTAAAACTGCAGCACACAAGCCCTGTCTGCCTCCGATGTACTGTGCATAAGACATTTTAAAATACTGAGAGCCTTAAGCGACATTTTTTTTCAGGTCCTTAAGATGTGGCAGCCACGTAAGTCTACAGTCAAATATGAGGCCCAGAAACCTCATAGTGTCTTTAAAAGTAAGAACAGTGTCCCTCATCCTCAACTCAGGAAAGTTTAAAATGGAACGAGAACGGTTAAAAGGCACACTCGCAGACCACTCGGTGGAAAACTTAAAACAACTCTTCTGCGCCCATTCATCCAAACTTCAAAGAGTTAGTTGCAACTGACGTGATGTCGTTGCAAGGCTGGAAGAAGAGCAAAACACGGAAAAGTCATCCACAAACAAGGAACTCTAAACAGGACTTTTCACGACTGACTTAATACTATTAATAACTATGGCAAAGACAGTCACACTTAAAATACTACCTTGAGGAACACCATTCTCCTGATCAAAGCGATCAGACAGGACGTCACAGACTCGGTACCGAAAATATCGTAGCGAGAGAAAGGACCGGATAAAAATGAAAAGACTGTCACGAAAACCCCATTCGTGAAGCTGCTCGAGGATAAGATGCCTCCAAGTAGTATCGTAGGCCTTTTTGACATCAAAAAAATATACCTAAAAGGTGATACTGTCGTAGGAAAGCCTGTTGTACAGCCACCTCCAGGAGGGCCAGGTTATCAAAGGTGGAGCGATACCTTCTGAACCCACACTGAAAGCGACTAAGGAGTTGCCTGGATTCCAATATCCAGACAAGGCGGTGGCTGACCATCCAATCCAAGGTCTTTCCCAGGTTTTAAAAGAGGAATTAAATTTGCCTCACGCCAAGAGTCGGGAAAGTGACCTGACGCCCAAATGGCATTAAAAAGTGCGAGGAAGATATCTTTATTGCGCCTTGTGCCGCAGCATACTGTAATGGATTCTGTCGTGACCAGGGATGTCACGAGCTGCAGACAATGCAGTAGCTTCCACATGGAAAATGGGCAGTTGTAATCTTCATCAGAGGTGGGCCAGAAGTTCAAACTACACCTCTCAGCAACCGCTCTATGGTACTGGAAACCTGGATCCTGACTGTCTGTTGCAGTAACTGGCAAAATAGGCCGCCATAGTCTGGGAAATGTCTCGCGGATTCGCTTGGAGAGTGTCATTTCCCATTGCAGCAGCCATGTGGCATCGTCCTCCTCTTCCAGAAATTCCCATACAATGGAATTCTTGGTAGAACGATTAATGGTTCAGGAACAGTTGCCACGACCTCTTCTTGCTCCCTCGAATAATTCGGCGACACTTTGCCCTCGCCATCCGAAAGGCTGAAAGATTCTCTGCAGTTGGCCTTCATTTGAACCGACGCAGAGCTGCACGCCTAGTCCTGATTGCAGAGCGGCATTCGTCACTCCACCAAGGGACAGGTTGTCTGCTGGCCGCTGTGGCCGAGCGGTTCTAGGCGCTTCAGTCCGGAACCGCGCGACTGCTACAGTCGCAGGTTCGAATCCTGCCTCGGGCATGGATGTGTGTGATGTCTTTAGGTTAGTTAGGTCTACGTAGTTCTAAGTTCTAGGGGACTGATGACCTCAGATGTGAAATAACATAGTGCTTAGAGCCATTTGACCCATTTTTTGACAGGTTGCCTCTTCTGTTGTCCCATGGCCTTGGGAATGGGTGCTTCACCAGCGCAGTGGATCGTTGTGGTGGTATGAACCACACATGGCTCGACCTTGGCACAATGTTCAAATTGGGCCAACTGGCGATAAAGTGTCCAATCAGCTCTACTGGGCACCCATCGCGGCGGTTTTCTTTCGGGTTCCACTCCATCTGGCAGGTGAATCCAGATTGTGAAGTGATCACTTCCGCGCAAGTCACCCACCACTTCCCATTGAACAGTGTGAGCAAGAGCTCGAGAGCAAAGTGAGATATCAGTGGCAGAAAACGAGCCATTTGCTGTTCCTCCACATGCGTCCTGAACCTCTACAAGTTCCTATGTGGAATGGGAGCCACTTCATCGACGGTAGTTACTGTCCAACTCCTGGATAAAATTAGCAAAGAGTTTGTGACCAGGTATCGACGTGGTCCCTTTTTACCATCCTTGCCAGCTGCGTGTTGAAATAGCGCTGCAGAGTGGCAGTCATTCATCGGCCGCCGAAATTTAATATGTTGCATTTTCCGTTTATACATGTATGAATTTTTGTCTTAGAGTATTTCCATCAATGCTTATCCGACGTACAGATTGAACAAAAGGAGAGGAAGGCTCTATCCCTGTCTTACACACTTTTTAGTCCGAGCACGTCGTTCTTGGTCCCATTCTTATTATTCCCTCTTGGTTCTTGTACATATTGTCTATTACCCGTCTTTCCATCTGGCTTACTCCCATTTTTTCAGTATTCCGAACATGTTGTTGCATTTTATATTACCGCATACATTTTTCACGTCGACAAATCCAGTGAACATGTCCTACGAATGTTTCATCACAACACAGCCGTTTAAAGGGAGCGTTGCGGAAACGAAATATTTGTTTAAAGATAATGCATAAAATATATATATTTTTTGTTGAATCTCTTCAGATTCCTTCTCAGACCAATACAAAATATTATCTAGTGGTAACATGGTGCATTGTCATAGTGAAATAGACGTCTTTGATTGTTTAGAAGGAACTCGTGTAGCACTGTTCGGAACTAACTCAGACGATCCGTGTCTACAGCTCAAGGGATAAAGAAAAAGAACATTTTCAAGACAAAATGCTTTTTTATACTTGAAAAGCCAAATACAATCACTCCAAGCCCTGTCTTTGGCCTGGAATTTCAGTGACTGGAGTCAAATTGTCTTCAGTGATGAGTCCTGCTTCGAACTGACACCTAGCGACCAGCGATCACGTTTTTGGAGACGCCCCAGACAGTGGTGGGCTAGCAACCTGACTGTCACCCACGATACCCCCCGACAACCACGAGTGATGTACTGGGGTCCCATTTCTTTTTATATTAGGACGCCTTTACTTGTCGTCTGCAGCACCCTTACAGCACAGTGCAACGATATTCTACTCCCTGTTTTATTGTCCTTCGTGGCAAGGCACCCTGGGCTTACATTTCAGCAAGATAATGCCTGCCCACATGGCGAGAGTTTCTCCTGCTTGCCTTTGCGTTTGCCACGCCCTACCTTGGCTAGCAAGGTCTCCGGATCTCTGCCCAACTGAGAGCGTTGGGAGCATTATGAGCAGATCACTCCAACCAGCTCGGGATTTTGACAATCCAACGTGCCAATTGAACAGAATTTGGCACAATACCACTGAGGAGAACATCCAACAACTCTATCAATCAGTGCCAAGTCAAACCCCAGGTGGCCACAGCTCTTTTGTTGGCAGGTGAGTGATGTGTATGAGGCCCCAATCAATTACAGGCTTTCTTCTGCCCTCGTCTACACTCCCTTCCCCTGGCTCCTACTCTTCCTTCCCTCCTCTCGTTCTCCCTCAGTGTTTTCCTCTATAACGACCAATTATTGTATTTTGCTCTTGTCTGGTGTTTCCACTCTCCCTTTTTTCGGTTTTTCTGCTTCCCCTTTGGCCTTGACCTCCCTTTCTAAATTGTTTGCATAGTATGAGACATTTGAAGAAAAATTCCCTCCTTAGTGTCTCCAGAATGTTTTGCTTTCACCTCCCTACCATCCCTCCTTCCTTCCTCCCCCCCTCCTTTCCCACTGTAGACCCTCCTCTCTCCCTAGATCACCAACTCATGTAACCAGTCCATGTGACGGAGCTATTATGTACCCATCTGGCTGAGCCCCCAGACAACACATGGATCATACTTCTGGAATCCGAGCTGTCACAAATCGTTTATGCCAAGGAAAAGCGTCAGGTGGCCCTTGCCATTGCTGGGGGCGCCGATGGGGTGAGCTCCTGAGAGTGGGTGATACCACGGTGGACAGTCTGCATATGAAGTGTTCCCATTGTCTCCATTTTGGTCACATGTCTTCACAAATTGCATTAACTGTCCTGGCCCACACACTCCTCGCTTGGCGGATTGCCCTATCTGTAAAAAAGAAAAGGAAGATTCAGGAATTCAAAACTCTCGACTGTCTTTCCTAATCTGAGGCCTGACAGAAATTCGAGCATCTCTACACTGTATCTTTAACATCAGTCTTGCTTCTGATGTGGCATTTCCTCCTCCTCCTCCTCATTCCTTCTCATCTCTGTCCACTCCTCCTTCCCTTTCCTCCTCCCTGTTAGTACCCTCTTCTCATGGAACCACCCCTCCTCGACAGGAAAAGAAACTCTCTTCTCTGGCAACTGCTGGGGATGGGGCGTCTTCAGGACAAGAAGCCTGTTACTTCTTGTCATTAGCAGGACCCTCTTTGGGCCTCAAGGCCACTTATTCTCTTTCGCATCCTGATATTGCAGCTTTTATCTCGCCCTCTGAAGGAGAAGACGCATAAGTTTCAGGATGAACCCCCCCCCCCTCCACAACATTCCATATCGCCCCCTTCCTCTCAATCAGGATCTAGTCTTACGTTCATGAATGTCACTTGGTCCTTGCCAGAGACAGACACTGACTCGGCAGAATTCTCGATTCTGGCACAATCGACATTCATCAGGACTCTTGTACTACATTCCTCCAATAAAACTGTAATAGTGACTATCGTCATCTTTCTCAATTGCCGCCTACTTTCTCTCTGCTCTGTAGCTTGTATTGTATTACAGGAATCTCGTTTTGTAGATACTCAGTTGCCGACTCTGATTTCCAAGCCTTCTCTCAGAAACAGGTTGGCCCTTTGCAAGCCTTTGGTGGTATCTTTACGTTGGTCCACATGGGCATTGTTAGCTCTTGGGTTTCTCTGCATGTTACACTGGAAGCGGTGACCGTTCCAATCCATTTACACTCTGCGGTAACGATACGCAATCTTTATCTTCCTCGTGCTGGTCTCTTACATTTCCTGCTCTTCTTGCCTTCCTTCGACAGCTCCTTCCCGCTTCCCATTTCTCGGAAATTTTAGAGCCCATAACCCTCTGTGGGGCAGCGCTGCAGTCACTTACTGGGGCAGGATTGTTGAAGACCTGCTGGCAGAGGTGGATCTCTGCCTCCTCGACCGTGGAGCCCCTGTACACTTTAGAGTAGCACACAGCACTTTCTTGGTCATTGATCTTTCTATCTATAGCCCTGGATTCCTCCCCTCCATTCAGGAAAAGTTAACGACGATTAGTGTGACAGTGATCGTTTTCCGATTTTCTTATCATTCCTCCAGAATTACTTGCCTAGACACCCTCCCACGCAGGGAGTCACTAATACAGATTGCCTTCTCCTCAGCTGCCATCCCAGCTGCTCCACCACACATCAACATTGATGAGTGCGTAAGGAGTTTGACAGACACCATCCTCTTAGAAGCTGCTTTGGTGATTCCTTCTTCGTTGGGTTCTCCCCGCCGGAAGATCGTCCCTTGGTGGACCCTCAAAAATTGCTATGGCTCTTAAAGGCCGCTATCGTGTCCTCTGGTGCTGGAAACGGCATCCATCTCTTGACCACATCTTAGCTTTAAATGACTTCATTGCCTGGCCCACTATGTTATTAAACACAAGAAATGGATTTATTGGGAACGATAAGTCGCTGCCTTGGCCTGTATACTACCTCTTCCCAAATATGGGCAAAGATCTGGCGCATTTTTGGCCGACATCCTCCTACAGGTGCCAAAGGAATCTCCTTGTGTTACCCTCACCGGCCCAGACTCTGTTGCTGAGAATTTTACACATCATTTCACCAAGGCCTCAGTGTCGGTCGATCACCCGCATGCTTTTGGTCTGCTCAAAGACTGTTTGGAACAATACCCTCTAGCTTCCGCTCCCCATCACCTGGAGCCTTGTAACGCCCCATTTAGCGAGTGCGAATTAGCCAGCGACCTTTCTCTCTGCCCTGACATGGCTCCTGGGCTGGACCAGGTACACAACCGAATGCTTAAGCAATTTATTGGTGCGTAGCAGACGTCATATACTTTTCCTTTTTAACCGTCTCTGGAGTAAGGAGGAATTCCCAGCTCGAGAAAGCGTCTCATTCCACTTTTGAAATAGGGTAAACTGCCTCTTCACATGGACAGCTATCGTCCAAATGGTTTAAGCAATATCCTCTGCAAGTTACTTGAATGTGTGGTGAGTCGAAGGCTGTATTGGATCCTTGAATCCTAGGACCTTTTGACTCGGCCCAGGATGATTTTCGCGGAGGACGCTCTACTGCAGATAATTTAAATCACCTGGAGTGCTATCCAAACGAATTTTGCCCAGCGTTAACACCTTGTTGCAGTCTTCTTTGGTGTGCACAAAGCTAATGATGTCACATGGTGCCAAGAAATCCATGCCACATGGTATGAGTGGAGCTCAATGGCTCACTCCTGATTTTTATCTGAAACTTTCTTTCATCTCATACTTTTCAAGTACAGGTTGATGCCTCCCAAAGCACCTCCTATCTGCAGGAGAATGGAGATCTGCAGGGTTCTATTCTGAGTGTCCCTCTTTTTTTAGTGGCTATCAATCGTCTGGTGGTGGCTGCAGAGCCTATGGTGTCACACTCTTTGTATGCTGATGATTTTCAGGTTTGTTTCTATTTGTCCACAATGGGCGTTCCTGAACTTACATTGCAGGGAGTAATATACCATGTGAAATCTTGGGCTCTCACACATAGCTTGAAGTTTACTCCTGCCAAGACCTACGTTATGCAATTCTGTTGCTGACATACAGCCCATCCCTACCCAGATCTGTATTTGATGGAAAGTCCCCCAATCTGGTGGACACTCATCGTTCTGTGGGACTGGTCTTTGATGCCCAATTGACATGACTTCCTATCTTTACCAAACAGACTTGTTGGTCGCACCTCAGTGCTCTTTGATGTCTCAGCAACACCAACTGGGGCATGAACCACCATAATCTGCTATGGCTTTACAAAGATTGGTCCACTCCCATCTAGATTAAGGAGATCTTGCATACAGCTCTGCATCACCTTCGACATTACAGATGCTGGATCAGCTACACCATTATGGGGTATGGTTGGCACCTTTTGGACTAGTCCCATGATCAGTCTCCTATCAGAGGCAGAGGTTCCACCATTGAGGGTTCTGCGCCACCAACAGCTGATTGTTTATGCAGTACATATCCACTACTCTACTGTCTACTACTCTACTGTCTACTCTTGCCAGATATGGAGATCCACCTCCCACTACAGTGGTCTGTGGTACAATCGCCATCCACATCCAGTCCCTCTTTTCAGAAATCCATTTTTCCCCTCCCCCACTTCTTCTTCAGGCTTCTCACGTAAACATCCTTGGTGCATTCTCTGTCCACAGCTCTGCCTTGACCTGTCACAGGGTCCAAAAGATTTGGCTCAGCCTGGTGTCCTCCGCTGCCAATTATTCTCTGTTCCTGGCACTTCCCAGTGTTCAAGAGTAATCTATACTGATGGCTCGATCGTTACTGGCCACACTGGCTTTGCTTACATTCATGTTGTATGTAATGAACTGCACTCCTTACTAGTTGGCTGCAGTGTTTTCACTGCAGAGTTGATACCCAACTCTAATGCTCTTGAGCACATCTGTTCCTGCTCCGGCGAGTCTTTTCTCATCTGTAATGACTCTATGAATGGATGCTCGTTGGTTTTGTCTGGACCTTGGGTCGTATTGGGATCCCAGGAAATGAACTCACTGACAGGCAGGCCTACTTGGCTACCAACAACAGAACCACACCTTGGACTGGTATTATACTGACAAATTATAAGGATATGGAATACAGAATGGTACAATCTGACTATGCCAAACAAACTACAGGCATCAATAGAGAATTTATGGAGACCCTACATGTGGGCTTCTTGTAAGGACTCCACCGTCCTTTGCCAGCTCTGCATCAACCATACTGGGCTGACTCATGACAATCCCTTGCATCATGAGGATTGACCCCACTGTCGTTGTGGCGCTCGTTTAACTGTAGTCCACATTTTTTGCTGGATTATCCACTCTGCAGCAGATTCTTAATCTTCCTGACTCGCTACCCCTGATGATGCTTTAGCATCTGACCTGGTTTTGCGGTTTATTCGTGAAGGGGTTTTTATCACTCTAATGGAGGATGCCTCAGCCTTATCAACCCACTGTTGGGTTGGCAGGACGCCACGTCGCCTCCGCTTCCCCAGTCGAGCATTGGTTGTCTGGGCTTGGTAGTCCGCCCTCGCCCTCGCCCTATGCGTTCTTTTGATGTTCTTCTCTCTCCTCACGTGTTCTGTTCGACTTGGTATTGTCCCTCTGCTTTCCTGTGCTTCTCTCGCCCCGTGTATCGTTGAGAGTGGTGCCTCTGACAAGTGGCGAGGGGTATGTCTCTTTCTGCACTTTCTCCCTTTGGGGACCTCCAGCTGCTCCCTCGATGGGGAGCCTTGTCACCTTTCTTCCTTTCCCTCTTTTTTTTCTTCTTCATTGGCTCTTTATTGGCTCATTCTTTCTCTGGGCTCTGTTGTCGTTCGGTAGACGTTGGGAGTTTCTTTCCTTGGGTTTCGCATTCTAGGCCCTTCTTTGGTGTTTAGTTTGTTGACTTGCCTGTCCCAGGTAGAAGCGACTGATGACCTCATATTTTGGTTCCTTTAATCATTAAACGAACCAAGCCAGTACCAAGCCGAATGACTGCTTGCATAGGGGTCTGAGGAGTACCAACGCATTATTGACTTGCTCAATTTGTGAAGCTCTTTCTCTTGGCTAAATCACCCAATTTATCTGAAATTGTAATCATCTGTTTGCCTGTACATGTACAACACATCTACTAAGTTCCATCTTATTCGAACAATTATTTCATGGTGCGTCTTTTTTGTATTTTTATTTTTAAAGTGCATATTACGAATGTTCTATTAACGTTATTGAGATGAGTGATTCCCACGTTCTAAATCCAGTAATTGTAGGAAATATTTGCGTCAGCGGGCATGATACAAAATTACGCAATCGACGTGTACACACAATTGTAGATTACATTCACCATTGCTACAATAATATTTTTTGTTTGAATTCGTACAATTGAACCAGCGACCATATCATTTTAAAATTATAGAAGTTCATTTCAAGTAGCTAAATTGTTCAGTCAGTTCAAAAATTAATTTCCACGAATGATGAGTGCCAACTCAAATATTTTTATTCATTAATAATTCCACATCAAAACATTGTCATGAGTAAGCTGTTATTGCCATACTTGACTGTGAGTTGCATATGTTTTCCCATTTCGATTCAGCAGTATTCGGAACCTGTAACCTTGCTCCCAGCATTCTTAGGTACGCGACCACAAAGTCAAGTGGTTTCACCAGTCGGTCTGTGGGGACTTCTCAAATCCAAGCAACTCTGAAGGCTATTGACAAATGAAAGATACCATACCGCAAAAGGTATTCGTTCCATGCATATGTTAGCGGGAAACGTTTCTCTTATTTTGACCGGAAATATCTTCTGTAGCAATATGAGACACAGTTTTTGAACACGCGATATAAATTCTTTGAACTGCAAGTGCGCAATACACCAAACGAAGCAGTGCAGTGGCAAGTCACTTGACTAGAATTCGGAAGGACGGCGGTTCAAATCCCCGTCCGGCCATCCAGATTTATACGAGGGCAGTTCAATAAGTAATGGAACACATTTTTTTCTCGGCCAATTTTGGTTGAAAAAACCGGAAATTTCTTGTGGAATATTTTCAAACATTCCCGCTTCGTCTCGTATAGTTTCATTGACTTCCGACAGGTGGCAGCGCTGTACGGAGCTGTTAAAATGGCGTCTGTAACGGATGTGCGTTGCAAACAACGGGCAGTGATCGAGTTTCTTTTGGCGGGAAACCAGGGCATCTCAGATATTCATAGGCGCTTGCAGAATGCCTACGGTGATCTGGCAGTGGACAAAAGCACGGTGAGTCGTTGGGCAAAGCGTGTGTCATCATCGCCGTAAGGTCAAGCAAGACTGTCTGATCTCCCGCGTGCGGGCCGTCCGTGCACAGCTGTGACTCCTGCAATGGCGGAGTGTGCGAACACACTCGTTCGAGATGATCGACGGATCACCATCAAACAACTCAGTGCTCAACTTGACATCTCTGTTGGTAGTGCTGTCACAGTTGTTCACCAGTTGGGATATTCAAAGGTTTGTTCCCGCTGGGTCCCTCGTTGTCTAACCGAACACAAGAAAGAGCAAAGGAGAACCATCTGTGCGGAATTGCTTGCTCGTCATGTGGCTGAGTGTGACAATTTCTTGTCAAAGATTGTTACAGGCGATGAAA
This sequence comes from Schistocerca cancellata, assembly GCF_023864275.1. Lineage (NCBI taxonomy): Eukaryota > Metazoa > Arthropoda > Insecta > Orthoptera > Acrididae > Schistocerca > Schistocerca cancellata. The sequence continues at coordinate 544,533,475 of NC_064630.1, read as the reverse complement.
CATAGGTTCATCACTTCGAACCTGAAACAAAACGGCAATCAATGGAGTGGCGCCACACCCACTCCCCTACCAAGAAAAAGTTTAAAGCCATACCCTCAGCCGGTAAAGTCATGGTTACAGTCTTCTGGGACGCTGAAGGGGTTATTCTGTTCGATGTCCTTCCCCATGGTCAAACGATCAACTCTGAAGTGTAGTGTGCTACTCTTCAGAAATTGAAGAAACAACTTCAGCGTGTTCGTAGACACAAAAATCTGAACGAACTTCTCCTTCTTCATGACAACGCAAGACCTCACACAAGTCTTCGCACCCGAGAGGAGCTCACAAAACTTCAGTGGACTGTTCTTCCTCATGCACCCTACAGCCACGATCTCGCACCGTCGGATTTCCATATGTTTGGCCCAATGAAGGACGCAATCCGTGGGAGGCACTACGCGGATGATGAAGAAGTTACTGATGCAGTACGACGTTGGCTCCGACATCGACCAGTGGAATGGTACCGTGCAGGCATACAGGCCCTCATTTCAAGGTGGCGCGTCAGTGGTGCTACAGTCTGACTGAGTCTTAGTAAATACAGTTTCTGGTGAATGATCTCTTTTAAGTCTCAACAGTTCCCTTTAACCTTAATGTACAAGCAAATCACAGTTTAAGTCCGAACCGGCATAAAAAGCCCAGCTTCTTCAGCTTCTAAACGTGAGGTACGCCGGACTCCTGTTAGAGAATGCACTGAAACAGTGATCGTTAGATCTTTTTGCTCAGGAGGAAGTACCGAGTGTTGTGGGGCGACACTTCAGACCGCATATGTACCGATCTTGTCCTCAGTAGGTACCCTGCATAAATTGGTATGTTATGAGCCATGAATAGACGAGATACAGTGAGGGAGCGATAAGTTGGCCTCCAGCTCGCATGTACTCATCGCTACAAGTGGCATCATTCGGAACCTTCGTGTCGGCTCTTCTGTTTCAGATTGCATGTTAATAACAGTAATTTTACTTATATTTATGCAATACGAGAACGATAACAATCACCAAATGTTTTGATTGTAATTTTTCTTCTGCTCATTGCATATTACAACAGCATTAATTAATTTAATGTTCTTTGCCATAAATAAAATAACATTTGAAGATGACTGTCTCTGTAACTCGCATTTACGAATCCATGTTACTTCCGTGTCAAAATTTGTACTACAGCAGCTGATCAACCACTAAAATTAAAATGTTTCTCGTTGCGGCGACTTACTTCCATGAAATTTCAGTCACAAACTATCTCCTCCGAATGCGAATACGTTTTTTTGACGCCCACCCACGCAGGAAGAAATGACCGCCATGATAAAATACTTGTAAGAGAAATCACAGCTAGCACAGAAAGATTTAAGTTTTTGTTTCTATCGCGTGCTTTTCAAGAGTGATAAGGTAGAGAAATACCCCGGAGATATTTCGATGAACTGTCTGTCAGGGATGAAACGCAGAGTAGCCGTGTAAATGTTGATGCAGATCTGCACGAGTCACGAACGCCTGTGAATTGTCAGTACTGGACGACAAACAATAAGACATTTCTCCCTCTCATGGCCCCCCTTATCCCCCAGTACCCGCGCTGCTTTTCCCCTCTGCCCCTGAAGTAAGCAACTAATGTTCTTAGCTTATGGCCGAATTTATCAACTAAAATCAAGCACACCCGAAGATATTACCGTCTCTATATTTTTTTAATTCTGTCAGACACAGTAAAGGACCTGGAAGACCAGTTAAACAGAATGGACAGTGTCTTGAAAGGAGGATATAAGGTGAACATCAACAAAAGCAAAACGAGGATAATAGAATGTAGTCGAATTAAATCAGGTGATGCTGAAGGAATTAGATCAGGAAATGAAACACTTAAAGTAGTAGATGAGTTTTGTTATTTGGCGAGCAAAATAAGTGATGATGGTCGAAGTAGAGAAGATATAAACTGTAGACTGGCTATGACAAGGAAAGCATTTATGAAGAAGATAAATTTGTTAACATCGAGTATAGATTTAAGTGTCAGAAAATCTTTTCTGGAAGTATTTGTATGGAGTATAGCCAGGTATGGAAGTGAAACATGGACGATAAATAGTTAAGACAGGAAGAAAATAGAAGCTTTCTAAATGTGGTGCTACAGAATAACGCTGAAGTTTAGATGAGTAGATCACGTAACTAATGAGGAGGTACTGAACAGAATTGGGGAGAAGAGGAAATTGTGGCATAACTTGGCTAGAAGAAGGGATCGGTTGGTAGGACACGTTTTGAGGCATCAGGGGATCACCAATTTAGTACTGGAGGGAAGCGTGGAGGGTAAAAATCGTAAAGCAAGATCAAGAGATGAACCCACTAAACAGATTCAGGGGGATGTAGGCTGCTGTAGTTACTCAGAGATGAAGATGCAGGGATAGAGTAACATGGAGAGCTGCATCAAACCAGTCTCTGGACTGAAGAACACAGCAACAATAACAACAACAACAAACATATTTTTGTTTCTTACTGAACGCTCTTAAGAACATCTTAACGCTTAATGACGTTTACGGATTCGGTTGTTGATGGTTGATGCATAGTAACATAAAATACGGATTAGAACTGCCGGACACACAAAGACGCGGGCCGCAGTTCGACGACCACTGCACTGAAATATTCATAAGATTGGCAGTTTACAAAGACATCTACAATCTTAAGGTTAACGATTTTAGCTCACGACGACTATATATCGAACCACTTCATACGTGCAGAGAGAGTATTTTATCCCTGAAAAATCGTTTGAACCGTTGCTAATCGCCTCGCACACGTTCTCACTGTCAGCTCAGTCCGTGCCTCACTGTGATTTCACCAAGACTTGATTGACCACAGAAGGTATGATCTGAGATCAATAGTGTGAGAGCTAGACGTTCGAATTTCGCTGTAAATGTGAGAGAAACGTAACCCCCAACTGTGGCTGTGTAACATAGAAACAGGCAGCCATATTGTTGGAGTTTTCATTTGTTCCATGTAAACTGAAAAGAACGAGAAATGGACACGAGGAATGTGGACACACAGTATATGCTGGACAAGTAACGTTAAACTGACTTCACCAAATTTAACCGCAATACAAACAGACCATAAAACATATTCTTGAAGAGTTTTTTCAGGGCAAACGATACCTGCGTCAGCAATATCTTAGGTTTAGATTCAAATTTAGGACTGTTATTTTATATACAAACATCAAAAAAAGTTTTGCGTCACGCCGGTTCCCAGAACACCAAAATATAGACGTTGACTGTGGATGTTGTATCACAGACACAGTCCCTATGACTGTTCAGAGTTGTAAACAACCATGCATGAGCAGCGCCTATTAGACGGAGGGGGTCCGACAGCCAATCAGTTCCAGTCATTCCACCAGGAAGAAAGACCATGGCTCGTGTTGTCTGTAGTCCGACCATGCCTAGATGGTCAATACCGCGGTTCGATCGCGTCCGCTTTGTTACTTTGTGCCAGGAAGGGCTCTCAACAAGGGATGTGTCCAGGTGTCTAGGAATGAACCAAAGCGATGTTGTTCGAACATGGAGGAGGTACAGAGAGACAGGAACTGTCGTTGACCTGCCTCGCTCAGGCCGCCCAAAGGCTTCTACAGCAGTGGATGACCGCTACCTACGGATTGTGGCTCGGAGGAACCCTGACAGCAACGCTACCATGTTGAATAGCGCTTTTCGTGCAGCCAATGGGCGTCGTTTTAAGACTGAAACTGCGCGCAGTAGCCTGCATGATGCGCATCTTCACTCCCGACGTCCATGGCGATGTCCATCATTGCAACCACACCATGCAGCGCGGTACAGATGGGCCCAACAACATGCCGAATGGACCGCTCGGGATTGGCATCACATTCTCTTCACCGATGAGTATCTCATATGCCTTCAACCAAACAATCGTCGGAGACGTGTTTGGAGGCAACCCGGTCAGGCTGAACGCTTTAGACACACCGTCCAGCGAATGCAGCAAGGTGAAGGTTCCCTGCTGTTTTGGGGTGGCCTTATGTGGGGCCGACGTACGCCGCTGGTGGTCATGGATGGCGCCGTAACGGCTGTACGATACGTGAATGCCATCCTCCGACCAATAGTGCAACCATATCGGCAGCATATTGGCGAGGCGTTCGTCTTCATGGACGACCGTTCGCGCCCATATCGTGCATATCTTGTGAATGATTTCCTTAACGATAACGACATCGCTCGACTAGAGTGGCCAGCATGTTCTCCAGACGTGAACCCTATCGAACATGTATGGGATAGATTGAGAAGAGCTGTTTGTGGACGACGTGACCCACCAACCACTCTGAGGGATCTACGCCGAATCGCCGTTGAAAAGTGGGATAATCTGGACCTCAGTGCCTTGATGAACTTATGGATAGTATGCCACTCGAATACAGGCATGCATCAGTGCAAGAGGACGTTCTACTAGGTATTAGAGATACCGGTGTGTACAGCAATCTGGACCACCACCTCTGAAGGTTTCGCTGTATGGTTGTAGAACATGCAATGTGTGGTTTTCATGAGCAGTAAAAAGGACGGAAATGATGATTATGTTGATCCCTATTCCAATTTTCTGTACAGGTTCAGGAACTCTCGGAACCAGGATGATGCAAGACTTGTTTTGATGTGTGTACGTATTCCGCACGTCTTTATGAGACGTCGCTGCAATATATTCTCTAGTGTTTTATTGTGAAAAAAGCGTTTCTGTAACCGTCATGCGATGAATAATCAAAATCACATCCATATAATGTAAAGAATCGATTCTCTGTGCCTTATGGAAAAATTCCTTCCCAACAAGATTGCTGAATTAACCTATGTGCATCAGCCAACGGCGGCATGTAAGAGTCTCTTTCCTTGCAAAATGAGATCAGTAGTACACGAAATGTTACACGTGCGGCAGAGTTGGCTTGGGAAGCCAGTTCCAAGTATTTTGCCATTACGTTTAGAGATATAATCCCGCGTTGGCTCTCCCCGCAAAGAAATTCTTATTCGTAAGACAGGAAACTGCCGTTAGTAAATCATATACACGTGCACGTTGGGGTTTCCTCAGAGGAACGGCGGGCGCATTGCCAGACATTATTTTCGCATAGTGGTAGGTATCAGGCAAGCATTCCCAGAGCAAAGAGCGTAAATCAAACCAAGACTGACTAATGGAGAGGGCTGATACACTGGAAGGCTGCAACCCTTTATTATGAAATATCGCAGGGAACAGTAGGTACTATTTACCTGGAGCCTACAAAGAATACCATGTGAAATTACAAAGGCTTGTCATCTGTGTATTTTCCAGACAACGATGCAATTCAAAAACTTTTGTATGAGGCATAATGTAGATACCATTGCAGGAGCATTAGTGGAGGACTCATATGCTGTTCAAATAGCTCACTGCCTTCCACACCTACAGGCTGATTCTAAATTCCTATAACAGGCACCGGGCCCTGGCTGTATACCAGTTAGATTCCTCTCAGAGTATACCGATACAGTAGCTCAATATTTAGCTATCATACACAACCAATCGCTCTTTGAAAGATCTGTACCCAAAGACTGGAAAGTTGCACCAGTCACATCAATATCCAAGAAAGGGAATAGAAGTAATTCGTCAAATTACAGACCCATAGGCCGTGTAGGATTTGCCGTGCGGTCTAAGGCGCTGCAGTCATGAACTGTGCGGCTGGTCCCGGCGGAGGTTCGAGTCCTCCCTTGGGCATGGGTGTGTGTGTTTGTCTTTAGGATAATTTAGGTTAAGTAGTGTGTAAGCTTAGGGACTGGTGATCATAGCAGTTAAGTCCCATAAGATTTCACACACATTTGAGCATTTTGAACAGACCTATATCGCTAACGTCAACGTTCAGTAGGATTTTGCTATATATACTGTGTTCGAATATTATGAGTTATCTAGAAGAAAACGATTTATTGCCGAACAGCCAATACCGATTCAGGAAACGTTCTTGTGAAACACATCTAGCTCCGCATTCTCACGAAGTAACGAGTGCTATTGACAGGGGATGTCAAACTGATTCCACATTTTGAGTTTTCCAGAAGACTTTTGACACCATACCTCATAAGCGACTTCTAACCAAAGGAGTATTGTCCCACATGTGCGACTACATTAGCAATTTTGTTTCAGAAAGGTCACAGTTCGTAGTAACTGACGGAAGGCATCGAATAACAGAAGTAATATCTGGTGTTCCCCAAGGAAGTGTTACAGGATCTCAGCTGTTCCTGATCTACATAAAAGATTTAGGAAACAATTTGAGTAGCACTCTTAGATGTTTTACTGATGATACTGTCATTTACGGTCTAATGAACTTATCAGATGATCAAAACAAATAGCGAAACGATTTAGATAGGATATCTGTAATGGTGCAAAAAGTGGCAATTGACTCTAAATAATGAAAAGTGTGAAGGAATTCACACGAATACCAAAAGGAATCCGCAAAATTTCGGTTACACGATAAATCACAAATCTAAAGGCTGTAAACTGAACTGAATACTGAAAGACGTATACATTGCTGGCGATGGGGGAGGCATGACAGAATCTCTGACCAGAGAGTAGTTTATCGTTAGCTGTTGCTAGTCTGTGCTTGACCGCGCGAGTCGACAGTAGTAGTAGTCAGTCGACAGTAGTCGTCAGTAGAGATGGGGGATCCGCTCTTGAACTAATTCATAGAGTTGAATCTTTCAAAGGAGTGAACAATCAGTGATTCAGAAAAAAAGAACGGTAGCTCCAAACGTTTCCCACGGCAGAGAGAGAGAGAGAGAGAGAGAGAGAGAGAGAGAGAGAGAGACGGAGCATATCAGCAGCGCCTCTGCTGGTCAGAGCACAGTGCACGCCACACAACACAGCCAGCGCCGGCCTCTGCCCTGCTTCTACCTTGGCTGCCTGCATTGTGCAGTGCCCCATTGGATTTTGTGTTTCACATATGCCGTGCCATCTCTGTGCGTCGTCTGCCGCGTGCAGTGTCTGGCGGCGATCGTTTCAGTCGCACGTCCTGCCCTCTGGGCAGTTGATGCGAGCAACTGGACAGAGAGCCACCTAGCGGATAACATAGGAACTACTTGCAACAACCTGCTCGTAAGTGGAACGGGCGATTTGTCTCGGAGCGGGTGAGTTCACCGCTCCCCTCACCCACGGAACTCGCCCGCTCAATGCTCACCCCACCGTCTCGACTTTAGCCAAAGCGTTGAGCAAAGCGACTCAGGTGTCACTCTGGTTTCTGCGGTCTCAGCTCACGCAGTAATACAGCTCGCGGCTCGACCTGCTCGACTCAACGCCTCTGCATCGGAGTTCGTCCCTACTGGATATTGTTCTTCGTAGTAATACCGCTATGTATATTACATTATTATGTTATGTATACATCAATTGTTTTTATTTTATTTTTATTTGTTTAAACTGATTAGATTAGGTTCCTGATGACTCCTCTTACTATAGGATTTTTGTTATGGACACTCGAATTTACGCTTTAATTACGAGCGAACTGATAAACGTATCGCAAAATGTGATACACCAATATTTTCCTTGTTTTATTCTGCGTAAGGCTATATGCAGCACTTTCGTTTTACAGTCAAATTTATATATTTTTTTCTTACTCTGGTACGGATTTTGCGATTTTAGGCGTCTTCGGAAGGAAACGTTCACTTTAAAAATATATGGCTTGCGATGTATTTGTATGAGGTTAATGAAATTTTAATACATTATAGCCAAATATATTTTTAATGTAAATCTCAAGTTACAACATTTTCTGATCACCCAAAAAACCACGATAGTGCAAAATATATCAATAATCAAAAACTTTGTCATATCGTGGAAATTTCAATAAACAATACAAAATTCTTACTCATTATCTGTGTTACTTCAAAATAGAATCAAATAAGATCAAAATACAGGTATAGTACTGGAATAAACCAAGTTTAAAGGGCAATGTGCCTTCCATTTATTTTCTATTGTAAATGAGTGGTGAGTCATGAAAAAGAGCTAATTCATTTCAGGGAGTGAACAGTTCTGATCCAATCTCTGAAAATAACAGTTTTGCCCATCTCTAGTCGTCAGTCCGTGCTAGTCGGCGGGAGTCGGCATGCGTCGGCTGTGTGCTCTGCTCACGACTTTGGTCAGGACTCTGGAGGATGAGTATTGCTGTAGAAGGTAAAGAAGCAGCCTTGCACATATTTAATAATGTATGTTAATTGTAATTTAATTTGTTCAAAGAAATGCCCCAATAATAATTTTTATAATATAAAGCAACTCTTTTAAAGAAAAGCTTTCATTTCAATTTAAAGAATATTTCAAATGCATGATCATTCCTTCCAATAATCAAAAAAAATATACGCCAGCATTGCACGAAGCTGTGTCGAAAAATTTCAGCAGAGCAGCAGAGCAGATATAATTGCGGTTTTTATTGAGGTAAGAATTTTTGCTTTTTTATTCAGAATACAGGGCCGAAGGGCAGCGCTGCTGTCCTCATAAAATTTATCAGGTTACTAAACTTTTTTATTATTTTTGGTGTTTAGGAATTTTTCTATTCCGGACTTGACATTAAATGAGAAAAGAATTTTGTGGGAATATTAAGTGTGAATGCATTCTTTGCACACAGAGACTATAAATGGGAGCCAGTTTTGTTCAGAGGTTACATTAAAATCAATTTTGTTCAGAGGTTACAATATTTAAAAATTCATTTAATTGTAAGTTATTATATTTTGTGGGAAGGTTACTCTTGGCTCACATTGTTCATTCTTTCATTTCTTTGTGGGGAGGTTACAATACTTAGGGATTAAAATTACGAATAATTTAACTTGGAACGATCACATAGATAATGTCGGTAAAGCAAACCAAAGACTACGATTTACGGGCAGAACACCGAGAAAATGCAACAGGTCTACTGAAGAGACTGCCTACATTACACTTGTACGTCCTCTTCTGGACTCCTGCTGTGCGGCGTGGGATCCGCATCGGACAGGATCGACAGAGAAATTCGAGAAAGTTCAAAGAACGGCAATTCGTTTCGTATTTTTACGAAATAGAGGAGAGAGCGCCACGGATATGACAGGTAATTTTGGGTGGCAAACATTGAAACAAAGGCTTTTTTAGTTGCGGCAGGATCTTCTCATGAAGTTTTAATCACCAACTTTCTTCTCAGAATGTGCAAATATTTTATTGATGCTCACCAACACGGGGAGGAATCATCATAATAGTAAAGGGAAATCAGAGTTCGCACAGAAAGATTTAAGTGTTCCGCCTTATATAAGATGGGAAAGGAAAAGGACAAATGGAAAGGGAGACCCACGATAATCAGATCATTTTTCCTTTGGCAGTTCACACTAACAACCGAATACAACATTAACTATGCCAAAGAATGAGCAACAGGACTATTTTTTTTCACAAATAATTGATTTAAGCCACGGATCAATGGCCCAAGCCACAAACAAGAAATCAGTAACAAATATAAAATTTCAAGGTAATAAGGCAAGACATTTCTTAATTAAAGCAATCTGGCCGGCCGGTGTGGCCGTGCGGTTCTAGGCGCTTCAGTCTGGAACCGCGTGACCGCTACGGTCGCAGGTTCGACTCCTGCCTCGGGCATGGATGTGTGTGATGTCCTTAGGTTAGTTAGGTTTAAGTAGTTCTAAGTTCTAGGGGACTGATGACCTTAGAAGTTAAGTCCCATAGTGATCAGAGCCATTTGAACCATTTTGAACCCAAAACTTTAAGACAATTCGGAATTTATGGATCTTAAAAGGGGTTTAAAAAAATTAAAATTAATTTCTGTACTACTCAGACTGACCTTTGAAAGGAACATCTGCAGCTGCGATTACTAATTATCAAATCACAAGTCGAAAAATTTAATTTCAGAACAGACCAACCATGAAAGTTAGTTGCAGTGCTAACAGTTACAGTCCAGCAAGATTTTCTTTTACATACGTGGCATGAATACAGTACGCAAATGGTGGAAAAATTACAAAAACTTCTCGAACATTGACCACTAGAGAATGTCAGCTCAAAACTTCCTAATATTAGCACAATAAGTACAGGCTGTAATAATCTGATCTAGAAAATCTGAAGATTAATCATAAATCGTAAAATTTTTAGCGGTAAATATTAACATAAGAATTTGTGTAGGTTAAACAAACTTAAGAAATAGGACGCTAGCGTGAACAACTCCATTAAGGTAACGTCGGGCAGTCACACACCCTCCCAAGAAACACTATGCTGGTGCATAACAACGACAGGTCCCCGCGTAAAACTAAAAGCAGTTAATAAATATTATGCAGGTGAAACGAGTTTAAAAAAAGGTAGTTCACCCATGTCGTAATAACTTAATCGCATAAACCCTTCAAAACTTCCATAATAATCAAACAGTAACGCTAATCAAAATAGCACAGAGTAAACAACGCTTAATAATATAAAACGGTAAAATAGTGGCGTAATGGCGTAATAAACTTCTCCACCAGAACAACTTAACTGAGCAGGGTGAAATCATTAATCTCAGAAAGTTACTTCAAACAGAAAACAGTCAATAAGTCGCCTACTTAAGTCCCATAAGATTTCACACACATTCACAATAAGTCGCCAAGGCTACTCAGCCAGAGACTTGTTTGCACCAAAATGAAATTTCTGTGAGAAACAAAGGCTTACCTCTAGGAGGTGGTACTTAATTGCTAGCATTTACAAGTAAGGCTCTACTCCATGGCACTTGGGTTTCAGAACGATCTAAAACACAATTTGAAAAGCATTCAATAGTACGACAAGTTTCATTAAAAGAATTAAAAGATTAAATAATAAATCCCAGAAAATATTCCAAGCCGTTAAAAACAACCACTTAATAAGCCAGACTTACAACAGAGCTTCAGAGCAATTTAACAGCACTAAATACCCAATTTTATTAGAGACTAGGGAAACAATAAACGGCCTAACGGTTCAAAGGAAGATAACTCTGATTTGAAAGCCACCATACTTAAAGAACCAGACAGCCTGTGGCGCAAATAAGCAACACTAAGGCAAAACTTCAAGTAGTACCTATAATGGCAAGCAGCCACCATCAGAAGTATGGAAAAAGCACTACCATTAAACGGATCATACTCAGACAAAGCAGATGTTGTTAGCAATAATCAGAGTGGGTGAAAAAATATTTTGAGGTCCATAAAGCGAGAGTCACAGTGGCGGATATATCATAGCGCGAGCGATACTAACCATTGCTACATCAATAAGTCGTTATTCCATAATTTCAGCTAAACGAGAGGGGAAAAAAAGATGAAGCCGCCACGGCTCAGTTAGATTTTCCTGCTCGCTGTTCGAGAGTGAACCGGTAGAGAAATAGCTTGAAGTTGGTTCAATGAACTCTGTGCCAGGTACATAACTGTGAATTGCAGAGTAATGGTATAAATGCAGAAGTAGGGGTTGGAGAGGGAACTTAGTAGATGACGTTTTGATAAGGAATCCATGTCCGGAATTGTACCGTTTCAGTATAAAATAAGTTTGAAGATCGGATTACTTTCGAATCTCCCACTTCACGTTACGCTCATTAGCTGCGAAGAGGGCGCCGTCGCTAGTTCCTCTTTTTAATTGTGACATCACATGACACCTTCGTCCGACTATAACAACGATTACGAGAAATTGGTACGTTAGTAACTGGAAGGGTTGGCTGTGGTGTTCCACGGACAAGCTGCACTTTGACTTTGAAGACGTCCTTCATCACGTAGAAGACAACTCGAAGACAAGTACATTGCCCGTGCCACTGCCCTACGGCACATAGGTCAGAGGTCATTATCTCCATTATCTCTGCTGTGTGCTACGGTGAAGCAAGTGATCCCATTCTCAGTCTGATTTTACATCCAAACGGTACATTTCTGGACATGGGTTCCTTACCAAAATTTCATCTCTACAACTCCTAGCAGCCTTTAATAGGAACTTTGAATCACTCTGTATATCTAGATCCATACTCGGCAAACCACACTGAAGAGGGTTCTTCGCAATGTACCAGTTATTATTCTTTCTTACCGTTCTATTCACGTTTGGAGCGCGGAAAGAATGATATTTTAAATGCCTTTGTGAGTGCTATAATTAGGGTAATCTTGTCTTCGCTATCACTACGAAACTATATTCCTAGACTCCTCACGTAAAGCTGATTCTTGATAACTTGTAAGCAGTCTTTCAAAGGATAGTTTTCCACTATCGTCAAGCATCTGGACCTCCGTGATGCTTTCCCACGGGCCATACGAAGCTGTCACAACTCGTGCTGCCCTTCTTTGTATATGGTCCAAAACCGCTGGTAGTAATATCTGAAATAAGGGCATGGTCTAGGTGTAGTGTCTTTCAGTATTAATCAAAGCATCATGGGCTCGATCCTAGCAACTGCTTAATTTTTGATCAAAGATCACCGCCAATGACAGCCGAAACTTATGGGAAAAGTTGTTACTGTCTTTCTGCCAATGGTTTTCTCAAAGAGAGAGGAGGAGCGGACAGAATTTAAGGCCAAGCTCTTGCCATTAGTGAGGGAGACTTCCTGTAAAAGGCGAGTGATTCAGCAATGAGCAACGGCATGGGGGTGAAGAAAGCAACGGAAACCATTGTATTAAAGGCACATAAAAGTGTATCCACTGGACAACCCGCACGTAACTGAAAAAGTGTCATGATACTCTCTCCACTGGAAAAGAAATCCGGTTAGTTCCCCATTCAGATCTGGGAGGGGCTCACAAGGGAGCGGGGGAGAACGTGAAAAACACACTGAACAAGCAATAAAAAGTAACAGTCTACGAGTCGAACCGTGCTGTAAGAAGTTTGAACGTGGTCTGGTAAACTAGAAAAATTGAAAAGCGAAATTCCGGGGCTTAATTTAGATATAGTGTGGGTCAGTGAAGTGAAATTAAAAGAAGATAAGGATTTTTAGTCGGATGAATATAGGGTAACGTCAACAGCAGCAGAAGCATTTCTGCATACCTTAAAGAGGAACGCTAGTCTCGCAAGATGTGCAGAACTTCTGTGAAGTTTGGAAGGTACGGGGGCTTGAACAAAAATACGGAAACGTGAAAAACACAGCACATTAGCGTGCCTAATGCGGTGTAGGAGAACCTTTGCTATTCAAAACAGCTTGCAGTCATCTTGAAATGGGTAATGCAGGTCCTGTATGGACTTCAAGGGCAGCTTATACCAATTTTCCTTCAAAGTAGTGGCAAGTTTGGGTTCCGATGACAGAGATGGATAGAAATCACACATCCTTCTCTCCATAGTAGATTATAAGTGCTCAACAATATTTAGACCTGGTGACTGTGGTGGCCAGGGGAGATGCAACAATTCATCGTCGTGCTAACACAACCAGTCCTCGACGATGCGAATTGTGTAGGAAGGAGACCCGTCGCCTTGGAACAAAGCATCTCTCTTGGAGAACAAACATTGTACCATGGGATGGACATGATCAGCCAGAAACGTATTTATTTATGCTGATGATACAGCAATTACTGTCCGAGGCAAAACCTTTGAGGAGGCGCAGATAAAGCTGACAAGAGCTATCGAAAAGCAGCCCAAGTACTGTGATTTTAAGCATCTGAAGCCAAATTCCGGAAAGACACACGTTTGTGCATTTCACCTACGAAATAGGGAAGCTAAAACAAAACTGAACATCACCTGGAGAGGAGAATAACTATTCCACTGCGACGCTCCGAGATACCTTGGAATAAAGATGAGCCGCTTCCTTACATTCAGAGCCCACCGAAGAAGTAAGATCAAAGTATCATGAGTAAACTTATAACAGCCACTTGGGGCGCTCAATCAAAAGTACTTAGAACATCTGCCCTCGCGTTATGTTCCTCGGAAGCAAAATATTGTAAACGTCTGGCAAAATTTTGTGCATATCAAACAGATTGATAAAGCTTTTAAGAAGACTGGACGCATTGTGACAGGCTGTCGACGACCAGTTCCCGTCCATAAACCGTAACAAGGGTGTAGTAACACTAAGTATATGCAGAAAAGCAGCTGCAGAAGTGAAAAAAAATGAAACGGAAGCTGATCTCAGACATCCCTTGTTTGGACACGAACACCAACGACCCAGTCTCAGATCAAGAGAGAATTTCATGCAGACAACTACAGTAATTACTGCATCTCGAGGAACTCGCCGAGTGGAGCTTTGGCGAGATTCTTTGCCTGAGGCACACCGAACAAATATGCCGGAGACTCAGACCTTCCTTACAGGACACGAAAGACGCTGAACTGATTGAGAACTGGGGTGTCACCATGCAGTCAACCACAGCAAATGGGGCTTCAACAGTCGTGACCAGCAGGAACAACAACATCTGCTAGTCTGCAGGAACCTGCTGCATACCTGTACTATTACGTGGAATGTATTGGCAGATGCGAAAATGGACAGCCATCAGGAGTATAATGGAATGATGACAAAGAAAATTTGTGCCGGACTAGGACTCGAAACCGGATCTCCCCCATATCGCGAACTTTCGCCTTATCATTAGGATATCTGAGCATGACTCACGGCCAGATCCAAACTTCCATATGTCTTCAACCATGAGTCTACAACTTGTACCGGTGTATCCACTAAGCATATTCCTGTGTGGAGGTATTCTACTTAAAAGTCACTTGCCCGGTGTCAGCGAATAAATACGACTTTGCAGTGTTCTTATTACTGCAACTTATGAAGCAATGTTGCTTTGGAATATTGTCGCCTTACCATCAGGCTATCCGAGCACGGCTCATGGCCGACCCAAATTCATAAATGTCTTCAGCCAAGTGTGTACAACTTGTACTCGTATAATCGTTATGTATATTTCCCTACAGGGGAGACATTTTATTTGACAGTTGCTGGCCGACCGCGGTAGCCAAATGGCTCTGAGCACTATGAAACTAAACATCTGAGGTCATCAGTCCCCTAGAACTTAGAACTACTTAAACCTAACTAACCTAAGGACATCACACAACACCCAGACATCACGAGGCAGAGAAAATCCCTGACCCCGCCGGGAATCGAACCTGGGAACCCGGGCATGGGAAGCGAGAACGCTACCGCACGACCACGAGGTGCGGATCCGCGGTAGCCGAGCGGCTCTAGGCGCTTCAGTCCGGAACCGCGCGACTGCTACGGTCGCAGGTTCGAATCCTGCCTCTGCGATGGATGTGTGAGATGTCGTTAGGTTAGTTAGGTTTAAGTAGTTCTAAGTTCTAGGGGACTGATGACCTCAGATGTTGAGTTTCATAGTGCTCAGAGCCATTTGACAGTTGCTGTGTTTCATAAAGGGTGTTGTCACAGCAATGCCTTTTCCTTTGGCTATGCCTGCATCTCTAAGGAACATTGTATCGTAAATCGAAATAACACAGGAACTGCAGTATCGTACCTGTACTGTTGGTGATCACGCTGCAGCTAACAAAATTCATTTCATAAATTCTTACTGTACACATAAGTCGTTGTATTTTTGTTGTTATTACTTTCTCGCGTTACTTTATTTAATTTTATCTGTAATGAATACCTTGTAAGTAATTATTTTCTGTGTGTTATTCATGCTCTACCAGTACTGTAGTAATTTCATGTCCTGAACAAGCGAAATACAATAAAAGTGACATCGGCACCAGTTCTCCTGTTATGGACACTTACATCACTGATGAGTGGTTCAGGAATTTCAGCTCGTCCTGCAAGGAGCTCCCTTCGTGTTGTTTTGGTGGTGACAGGGATCGCGAATGCGAATTCGGTTCTGCGGTGACTTTTGCAGCTGTCGTCCGCTTGCTGTTCGTCAAAGTTTTCTTCAGTGACCATCCGTCATGGACACGTTCTTTCGTTCGCGTTGCGACTTAGCGGATGATATTTTCTTTCCCTGTATAACTCTCAGATAGGATGCCTCTTGAAACACCAAACATCTGGGCTACGTTGATTACCGAAGCACCGATCATACGATCACCAAAACTTTGTCCACGTTCAAATTCACTTAGCTCTGACATAATGTGCTCACAACCACACAGAACATTTTTCTGACGAAAGAAGAGACTAGCAACGTACTGACGACATCGAACAGTTGCTGTTAGTGGTCACATACAACAGCACAACCTGTACGCTTAACTAACATTTACGGTTACGTTCAAGCATACATTTCTTGCGGTGTTCCCACATTTTTGTCCAACCGCTGTGGAAGGTGAGGTATTGGTGGAAGTAAAACTGTGAGGACGGGATTGCTCAGTCGGAATGCACTCCCTCTCCGTATTCAGGCCACGAGTTGCCTACCGGGACCATCCGACCGCCGTGTCATCCTCAGAGGAGGATGCGGATAGGAGGGGCGTGTGGTCAGCACACCGCTCTCCCGGTCGTTATGATGGTATTCTTGACCGAAGTCGCTACTATTCGGTCGAGTAGCTCCTCAATTGGCATCACGAGGCTGAGTGCACCCTGAAAAATGGCGACAGCGCCGGCCACGCCCAACAGCGCTTAGCTTCGGTGATCTCACGGGAAACGGTGGATCCACTGCGGCAAGGCCGTTGCCCTCGAATGCACTCCCGGCAAAGATTTTTAATCTACTGTGAAGTTTCAAATCAGCCGACACTCCGCTGCACAGTGAAAATGCAGTGTTGATCCTGGCATTTGCCTTGATGATTCAAGGTGCAGGAGACTAATACCAGGGCGTTCAGATCGGGTTTTTAACCCTGCATCTCCGGAATACAGGTCCTGTGCTTTAACCAGTGCATCATTCGTCTCGGCTGTTAAAAGCTCCTCCAGGCACGACGAGTTTTAAAAGTCCTCGGCCCGGAGGCGGGTGTCCTTGCCTTCCGCCGTGGGCGCGGCTGACACGTGGGCGAGGGGTCCTTCCTCCGCGCATAACGGCAGCCAGGCAGGCAAGCGGTATAGTAGGACCTCGCGCCCACAACGAGGCCCCCACGCCAGCGGTACTAGGGAGGACAGTGTGGTGCTTATCCTCTAGCACGGCCTGGCCGTCTGCAGACTGCTTCATCACGACTCACAACCATAGGCCAACACACCCTATGAAATACAATGAACTTCCTTGAAACAGAGAAGTTACTGCCCATGCATCAGCACGGCTTTAGAAAGCATCGCTCCTGCGAAACGCAACTCGCCCTTTTTTCACATGATATCTTGCGAACCAAGGATGAAGGGTATCAGACGGATGCCATATTCCTTGACTTCCGGAAAGCGTTTGACTCGGTGCCGCACTGCAGACTCCTAACTAAGGTACGAACATATGGGATTGGTTCCCAAATATGTGAGTGGCTCGAAGACTTCTTAAGTAATAGAACCCAGTACGTTGTCCTCGATAGTGAGTGTTCATCGGAGGTGAGAGTATCATCTAGAGCGCCCCAGGGAAGTGTGGTAGGTCCGCTGTTGTTTTCTATCTACATAAATGATCTTTTGGATAGGCTGGATAGCAATGTGCGGCTGTTTGCTGATGATGCTGTGGTGTACGGGAAGGTGTCGTCGTTGAGTGACTGTAGGAGGATACAAGATGACTTGGACAGGATTTGTGATTGGTGTAAAGAATGGCAGCTAACTCTAAATATAGATAGACATAAATTAATGCAGATGAATAGGAAAAAGAATCCTGTAATGTTTGAATACTCCATTAGTAGTGTAGCGCTTGACACAGTCATGTCGATTAAATATTTGGGCGTAACATTGCAGAGCGATAAGAAGTGGGAGAAGCATGTAATGGCAGTTGTGGGGAAGGCGGATAGTCGTCTTCGGTTCATTGGTAGAATTTTGGGAAGATGTGGTTCATCTGTAAATGAGACCGCTTATAAAACACTAATACGACCTATTCTTGAGTACTGCTCGAGCATTTGAGATCCCTATCAGGTCGGATTGAGGGAGGACATCGAAGCAATTCAGAGGCGGGCTGCTAGATTTGTTACTGGTAGGTTTGATCATCACGCAAGTGTTACGAAAATGCTTCAGGAACTCGGGTGGGAGTCTCTGGAAGAAAGGCGGCGTTGTTTTCGTGAATCGGTACTGAGGAAATTTAGAGAACCAGCATTTGAGGCTGACTGCAGTACAATTTTACTGCCGCCAACTCACATTTCGCGGAAAGGCCACAAAGATAAGACAAAAGAGATTAGGGCCCGTACAGAGGCACATAGGCAGTCATTTTTCCCTCGTTCTGTTTGGGAGTGGAACAGGGAGAAAAGATGCTAGTTGTGGTACCAGGTACCCTCCGCCACGCTACGTATGGTGGATTGCGGAGTATGTGTGTACGAGGGCAGTTCAATAAGTAATGCAACACATTTTTTTTCTGAAACAGGGGTTGTTTTATTCAGCATTGAAATACACCAGGTTATTCCCCAATTTTTTAGCTACACAACACTATTTTTCTACGTAATCTCCATTCAATGCTACGGCCTTACGCCACCTTGAAATGAGGGCCCGTATGCCTGCACGGTACCATTCCACTGGTCGATGTCGGAGCCAACGTCGTACTGCATCAATAACTTCTTCGTCATCCGCGTAGTGCCTCCCACGGATTGCGTCCTTCATTGGGCCAAACATATGGAAATCCGACGGTGCGAGATCGGGGCTGTAGGGTGCATGAGGAAGAACAGTCCACTGAAGTTTTGTTAGCTCCTCTCGGGTGCGAAGACTTGCGTGAGGTCTTGCGTTGTCATGAAGAAGGAGAAGTTCGTTCAGATTTTTGTGCCTACGAACACGCTGAAGTCGTTTCTTCAATTTCTGAAGAGTAGTACAATACACTTCAGAGTTGATCGTTTGACCATGAGGAAGGACATCGAACAGAATAACCCCTTCAGCGTCCCAGAAGACTGTAACCATGACTTTACCGGCTGAGGGTATGGCTTTAAACTTTTTCTTGGTAGGGGAGTGGGTGTGGCGCCACTCCATTGATTGCCGTTTCGTTTCAGGTTCGAAGTGATGAACCCATGTTTCATCGTCTGTAACAATCTTTGACAAGAAATTGTCACCCTCAGCCACATGACGAGCAAGCAATTCCGCACAGATGGTTCCCCTTTGCTCTTTATGGTGTTCGGTTAGACAACGAGGGACCCAGCGGGAACAAACCTTTGAATATCCCAACTGGTGAACAATTGTGACAGCACTACCAACAGAGATGTCAAGTTGAGCACTGAGTTGTTTGATGGTGATCCGTCGATCATCTCGAACGAGTGTGTTCGCACGCTCCGCCATTGCAGGAGTCACAGCTGTGCACGGCCGGCCCGCACGCGGGAGATCAGACAGTCTTGCTTGACCTTGCGGCGATGATGACACACGCTTTGCCCAACGACTCACCGTGCTTTTGTCCACTGCCAGATCACCGTAAACATTCTGCAAGCGCCTATGAATATCTGAGATGCCCTGGTTTTCCGCCAAAAGAAACTCGATGACTGCCCGTTGTTTGCAACGCACATCCGTTACAGACGCCATTTTAACAGCTCCGTACAGCGCTGCCACCTGTCGGAAGTCAATGAAACTATACGAGACGAAGCGGGAATGTTTGAAAATATTCCACAAGAAATTTCCGGTTTTTTCAACCAAAATTGGCCGAGAAAAAAAATGTGTTGCATTACTTATTGAACTGCCATCGTAGATGTAGATGAAATGTCTTCCTGTCGTGTACTGGAAGTCATTTTCAAACCCTGAACACTAATTCTGCAATTGTTTTCTATTTTTCCATTGTTTTTATTTTCTGTCACGAAAGATTATTGAGTCCTGGTACCAAGGAAGACAGGAATGGGTTACAATTGTGGATGGGGCCGTAATCAATTGCTGTTGGTTAGTTTGTTTTTCAATCACGTACAATTTGTTTGGAAACAACAACAAATAAAAGGTGACAATAAATTAAGAAGTGTTCCACGGCTCATGGCCTTAATGACAACAAATTCAAAAGTGTTTCTCGGCTGAAGGCCCCAATAGTAATAACTTAAAAACTGTTTCACGGCTGAAGGCCTGAATAGCAATCTTTTAAGAACCAGTTACTCGCCCTCCACGCCCGGGTTCCCGGGTTCGATTCCCGGCGGGGTCAGGGATTTTCTCTGCCTCGTGATGACTGGGTGTTGTCTGATGTCCTTAGGTTAGTTAGGTTTAAGTAGTTCTAAGTTCTACGGGACTGATGACCATAGATGTTAAGTCCCATAGTGTTCAGAGCCATTTTTTTAAGAACCAGTTAACTTCTTCAACTTGCAATTACAGTTATTAAAATACGTTTAAAAGAACAATCATCAAAGTCTCACTGCTAGAATATAATTGTCTAATTAAACTTTTAAGACAAGTAACACTCACAGCTGAAGGCCTTAATGACAACAAATTCACAAATTCAACTATTTCTTGGCTGAAGGCTCCAATAGTAATATTTTAAAAACTGTTTCACGGCTGAAGGCTTGAATAGCAATCCTTTAAGAACCAGTTAAACATCTACAGACTTGAAATTACAGTTATTAAATTTATTTATTTTTTAAAACAATCATCAGATCTGACCAAACCAAGGAAAGGTAGGGGGGGTGGGAGGGGGGCGCAGACGTTGCTCCAAGGATCGACCTGGGAAAGCCCCTCAAAACTTCGCAAGCGATGAGACAGGCAGCCAAGAGTTGCAGTCACTTCACGAGATGGTAACTCAGACTAGTGGCAGTTTAAACGCATGACCAATAATCATTTGCCGAATCTACATAACGTCCGACGACCAATGCAATTATGGAATAACACACCCAAGCCGGAACCGGCGGTCAGCACTACGTCTTCAGACTACAGTGTTTAGAGCATCCAGAAGCATAAAGGAACCACTACTACCAGAGCAGGAAAAAAATTGGACACACCACCCGGTCCACAAATCAAGGAAGCTGTCGAACTACACGTCTTACCGGACAGCAGCGGCAAGGAGAGGAAAAGTACACTGCCGTAACATACACTAAGCTCCAGGACAGGTAACTGGGGCATTAGCGGCCACTAGGCAGGAAAAATACCACTGGTTGAGCTTCACAAATAATAACATATAGAATGCAACAATTAATAATAAGAAGTGGAGGAAGGCTAATTAGGTTCGCTTTCCCCAAACGCTCCACTCGCTGCTCTTCGTCTCGGTGACACGGCGAGCAGCAGCACGCAAGCAAATGGCGAGATCTCACAGTGGTGGAGGTTTCACTACTTGAATTAAGGCCCACTCAACTTAAACTTCCTGGGTCCGATTGACAACGATGTTATACCCCTCGCAACTACAGCCTTTCCATCCAGCAGTGCCTGCGTGCTGCCAGTGGTCCCGGCGTGTTCTCGTGCTGCGCGGACCTGGCTGCTCGTCCGTTCCCAACCGAACTCCGACTCACACGACACGGAAACACCGCAACGTCGCCCCAAAGATCGTAGCACCGTTACTAGATATCGATAACCACCGCTGCTGCCACTAGCGGACAGACAACGCTTGAAAACAGTGTGGCGCTAATGAACACAAGAAGAAGACGACAACCGTAACTATATCAACTAAACGATGGAAACCTAGCAACGGCAACAACGCGAGGCGCAGCACGACTCAATTATTTAATAGTAAATAGAACAATAACAGGTTCAAGTGAAAGATACAAGAGTATACGGAAGTTCTGACACTGGAACTGATCATTTTTTAAGATGTAAAACTGATGCTTTTGCTAAATGGAATCAGAAGAAATATTTTATTACACAGAAGCAAAAAGAGAAAGTATATTTACTTCAGTATGAAAGTATTAAGAACCTATAGCAGAACAGGTTAAGAGAATAATTAGAGCAATTATCCACTTGTCACGAAGAATGGAAAAATATTGAAAATGCAAGAAAAAATTGTAAAACAGATTTTAGGAAAGCAGAAAATACCGCCGAAGGACTAAATTAGGAGTTGTCAACGCAAGCTATACAAGAAAAACAAACAGCTAATAATTTTTTTTTTCAAAGCCTATCCTAGAAAATGAAGGATTCTATGTAAAGAAAGAATTTACACACAGGGAATTGAATTGTGAAGAGATCCCACCAGCAAGCCTAGAATAACTACGTTAGTAACATAGAACATGATATTCATACTCCTTAGCAGATTGCATATAATTCTTAGAAAACATTAAATAAAGTAGGATAGAATTCATTTGAATAACATTACGGTTCAAAAATGGCTCCGAGCACTATGGGACTTAAGATCTGAGTTCATCAGTCCCCTAGAACTTAAAACTACTTAAACCTAACTAACCTAAGGACATCACACACATCCATGCCCGAGGCAGGATTCGAACCTGTGACCGTAGCACTCGCGCGGTTCCAGGTTGTAGCGCCTAGAGCCGCTCGGCCACTACGGCCGGCTTAACATTACGGAAGAAGAGAGAGTTAAATGTAGCAAAAACGTATGGTATGATGTTAACATTGAAGAGATGAAAGAAAAAGATCTAGAAATAGAATTAAAAGGCGTAGATGACATACTAACAATAAAATAAATCACAATAATTTTAGAGACGACAAAAAATTGAAAACCTACATGTTTAGACGGAATTAATGGAAAGTTAATTAAATATGAAGCATTATCACTACACATTATTACTACAAATGGTTACATTTGTTTGCATTGTGCTGGAAGGAAAATGATGTATCAGGAAATTGGATGAAAGCGAAAGTTATATCGATGTATAAGAAAGGGAAAAAACATCAGGGAAACTACAAAGGGTAAGCTTACTTGACACACCATGCAAACCTTAATCAAGAATTTCAAGCACAAGACTGGAAACAATAACAGAATGTTTACTAGTGGAAGAAGTCGGATGCAGAAAGGGACTAATAACGATTGATACAGTTCTTATTTTACAACAGGTTACTGAAAAGCAGAGACAATTCAACAAAGAACCATATATTGCTTTTGTAGATTTTGAGAAGTCGTCTGATAATGTGGTTGGGGAAAAGATATGGTAAATACTGAAGTACAGAGATTATCTTTTACAGTTTATATCAGGTATCGAAACTCTGTACAAAGAAAAGTCAGTCATCTTAGATACAGAAGAGGTGACACAAGGGATTAGTTTATCCCTACGTTGTCCAATATTTAAATTGGCGCAGTTTGCATGAGGAATTGTTGGATCAACACTGAGTACATTTAAACAATTCTGTAAAGCTAAACTCACTCCTGCATGTTGATGACATTACAATAACATTTCAAGAGAAAATGATTTACAAAAAGAAATTTTAGAGCTGAATAAACAATATCAAAATATCTTCTAGTAAATCTAAGACAATTATTCAGAGAGTACTAAGATATTAGTTAATGAAGAAACAATTGAGCAGGAAAAATATTATAACAATCTTGTATCTAAAATATTGCCCTACTAAGAAGAAGATATGCAGGTTAAGTAGAATAGTTTTATAAGTATCTGTGGAAAAATTAATGGAACTTCAAAACATAAAACACAGAAACACGACTGAAAATTTATAAAAGGGCCTCATTGCCGATTGGCCTCATTCGGAAAGCGCAGAGGAAAAAGAGAGAAACTATTGACCTTTCCGTTTCCATGCTCCGCATTTTCCGTCTCTTTTTATTTTATGCGGCATTCATTACGTAATGTTTAAGGTACGATAATTTGGGATAACTCATTTATTAAAGCTAAAAAGGACTGTGAAACGAATTATTTGCGGTATGTCCCAAAGAACAGATACTATCGGTGACCGTGTAGCTCTCTAGAATGAAATGATAATTAAATGAAGACCCTAAGCTGCCGACAGGCGTTGATATACATCAACGGGGCCAGCTGAAAATGTGTGCCCCGACCGGGACTCGAACCCAGGATCTCTTGCTTACATGGCAGACACTGTCCATTTGAGCCACTGATGGCACAGAGGATAGTACGACTGCAGGGATATATCCCTTGCACGCTCCCCGTGAGACCCACATTCCCAACTAACTGCCCACACACTACATCCGTAGTGCCCCTGCCCATTACACTCATTACTCGCGGCAGACAATCTTACCGAGTCCCGTAAGAGTTCGGACAATGCGTGTGTATCCGCACAGAAGAATGTCAATGACCGGTTAACCTTAACTATATGAAGATGGTCAGGGCACACATTTTCAACCGTCCCCATTAATGTACATCAACACCTGTCGGCAGCTAAGGGTCTTGATTTAATTATCATTTCAATTATTTGCGGTGTGACTTCAAGAACACCTAGCAGAGCCATGATCGAGGAACAGGTTATAACAACTACGGCACCTTAATAAAGCAGAGACAGATATATTCTGCTGTTCATAAAAAACACAACACCATGAAGAATGCATGAAAGAAACGCCAGACTGGCACGAAGTGTACTACATTCTCTGTTATTCAAATAATTAGCATTTCAGCGCAAATACACATGTAGGTAGGTGTAATGACTTCGGCATCTTGTTTATAAGGAAAGATAATGCAGCGGGTTTCTCACACACACCCCCCCCCCCAAAAAAAAAAATTACGCCTCCCCATCATGGAAGTGGCAATTCAATACTGATGGCCACCCGGATGGGTAGATCAAGCATTGTCCTTGTTGGTCAGAAATCGAATTTGGATGTTACTTGTTTGTGAGAGGATAATGTATTCCGCCTGTAAGAAGCTGTACATCCAGTTGTGCAGTATGAAGAACTTCTCCTTTGCGAACATGGTTTATAGTTGCATAGTATCGCTGCTAGCTCTGGTCTGTATGCTATGATTGTCGTATGAATAAGGAATCGTTGTGTTAATACTAACGATATGCACGATATCAGCACCTCCCAAGTGCCTAGCGCCCGAGAGGGCAGACATATTCTTCGCCCGGCCAAGCAAAGTTCATTGCTGAACAAGGCGAAGCAGTTATACGAATGTGTGGTGTCTGTTCTTTCGGACATGGGCATGGACAGCGGCTGCAGATACGTGGCGCTAGGTGGGAATGCGGGTCGTCCACTTCATGGTATTGTCATTGCGACGTTAAATAATTCTTAATATACTCCTATCTAATGTTAATAGTTTCTCCTCGTCTATTTTCATAAACGATAAAAATTTATTTTCTAGATAACACTTTATTAGGTGTCTCCGACATCCTATGATCCCTCTACTTAACCTTCTCTTCTTCAACAAATTAAGTTTTCTTTGCCGAATGTAAATTGCTTACGACAAGTGAGGACTACCGGTTTCGAATAATCAGTTTTTCTTACGAATCCAGTCCTTTCCCTACCTCCTGTTTATGGCATGTGCGCGGTTTTGTCCACTATATTTCCTCTTTTGTCCTCTATATTTCATCTTTTGCCCAAAAACAAGTCACAAGTTATGACGTCTGGACTTGTGGCCACTCATTGGCTCCCCGTTTTCCACAGCCATGTACCAGACACGTCTTATCAAACCAGGCAAGTATGCGCTGTGTTGCATGAAAACAATTAACGTTTTCCAAACAAGGCATAACGGGTCGTAGATTCTCATTTAACATCTGAAGGAAGCGACGGGCTCATTGCCCAACTGTCCGCTATTTCGCACCACACAGTCGCTTTCAGCTGTCGCGCTTTTCCGTCTTCGCTTCTGTGCCTTGTTTGGTGCTGTGATAACAATTTTATGTGTTCTGGTGGTACTGCGTAGCGGGATGGAAGGCTAGAAACCATTGAATTGAGTTACGAATTCCAAAATTTTTACATTTATTTAAATAATAACCTTTGAGACGCATAACAAATCGCTATAACTTAAAGACCTAAGATGCCCAGCTTAACCCGCAGGGCAGGACAGGTAGTTTAAATTGTGGAAAGAGGCCAAAATAAGGGGCTGTCAGTTACAATCGAAATACAACTTTACTATTTGATTAAACATTACAAGAGCCCCAAAAAAATTTATTTTTTAAACACACAGCTTTAATTTTTGGGACTTAATTACCGGCTGAAAGTCACTTTAATTTAAAAACGGTTGAAGGCCAATAACTTAAAATACAAGCATATTAGAAATTTAAAAGGCAAGCCTTATCTTACAACACTTCTTTATTTAGGCTGAAGGCCCAAAGAATCTGAGATTTTCAAAGTAAACAATTGGAATTCAGAATCGGCTGAAAGCCCAACACTTAAGGCTAAGCAAAATTAAATTAAAAAAAAAAACAAAAACAAGGCCTCACGTAAAACTGTTCTTAATTAGGCAAAACTCAACCAAAACAGAAATTTAAAAGGCAAAGCCTTATCTTAAAACAGTTCTTTAGTTAGGCTGAAGGCCCAAAGAATCAGACACTTCAAGAGCAAACAAGTTAAATTCAAATCGGCTGAAGGCCTAACACTTAAAATTTCATAACATAATTTAAAACTCCATAAATACCAAAGGCCTTACGTGAAACAGTTCTTTAATTCAGGCTGAAGGCCTTAAGAGCAAAACAACTCAAACTCAAAGTCGGCTGGAGACCCAACACTTAAAATACAACAACATTTAAACCTTTAAAATTCCAAAGGTCTTACGTGAAACAGTTCTTAAATTAGGCTGAAGGCCTAAAGAATCTTACACTTAAGGGCAAAATAACCTTAATTTTTAAAAAATCGGCTAGAAACCACACAAGTACCAACAACAAGAACAAATAAAAAAAGGCAGTACACTCAAGGGCGCTCAGATCTTCAAGGGTCGGCCTGGAATTCAAACACTAACGCTCGCTTAGGTGAGACAGGCAGTCGGGCCAACCATTCACGATCCGACGACAACCCAACCGACCGACAGTCAACGGACCCACCGACGAGATACTTTCCACTTCACCCGACTAGGGCACAACAGGGAGTTCAACAGAACAACGTAGAAGATATTGGCGCCCACAACCAATATACATGGAGCTGTCAAACTACACACTGTGCTGGACAGCAACAACACGATGAGGAAATTACACTGCCTGGAATTTACGTCAACGGCCAGGGCAAGTAACCGGAACGTTAACGGCCAAAAGGCAGAAGATTCCGCTGGTGCACTTCAATTCAAATAACGAAATACAGTGAAACTCCACCGGAGGATGGCTAGAATTTTCCAACTTGAAAACCACGTTGTTGCTGGTGGGAATATCCCAACAGCCGACAACGAACTCCACACGACACAATGTGAACAGTCTTGACTTGCTGGTAGATTAAACCAAAACTCAAGTTTCGTGTCCAGGGTCGGTGAGCTATGGACCTCGTAGCAATGGGAACAGCCCCACACACTCCAACACCACGTAAAGACTGCCAGCGGTCCCGGCCAAAATACGTCCCGCAGAGCTGCTCCACGCCAACCGACCGACTGGTTGCACACCACCCAGCCGGAAACTAATCGCCAAGTCAAAGATAGTTCAAGGTGCGAATATCGATACACACCGCTGCTGCCACCCGCGGAACGAGAGGATAACAGCATAATCGCGATAACCACAGGAGACTAAACGTAGAATCGCAACGAAGGTTTAATCCAGCGCATAGCATGAGACAGCCACGGTTCAAAACCCTTCTTAAGAGCATTTTGTCTCGAAATTTAAAGAGGTCTCAAGTAACCAACAGATTCAACGCTTACAGTTATGAGAGTCTCTCAATAAGTAATGTAACACCTTTTCTGAAAGCAGGTTGGTTCAAGATTCCAATACACCATATTATTCCCCACTCTTCTGGCTACAAAACCCTGTTTTTCAACATAATCTCCGTTAAGAGAGACAGTGCCTTCCAGCAAGTACCTGTATGCCCATATGGTACCACTACTGGTCGACGTTGGAGCCAACGTCCTCCCCATCATCCACATACTTCTTTCCGTGGAATGCATCCTTCATTGGGCCCAACAGATGGAAGTCGGAAGGTGCGAGATAGGGGACGCATGTTGGATGAGGAAGAACAGCCCAGTGAAGTGTTGTGAACTTCTCTCGGCTGCGCATATTGTTGTGGGGCTTTGCGTTATCATGGAGAAGGAGAAGTTCGTTTGCATTATTGTGGCGACGAACATGCTGGAGTTTTTTTTTCATTTTATGAGGGTAGTAATATAGACTCCAGAGTTGGTCGTTGCACCATAAGGAAGGACATCAAACAGAATAACCCCTTCAGAATCCCAGAAGACTATCGCCTTGACTATACAGGATGCGGGTGCGACTATGAATTTTTTCTTCAGAGAACAGGTGATCTGGCGCCACACCGTGGATTGATGTACGAGGTGCATTCAAGTTCTAAGGCCTCCGATTTTTTTCTAATTAACTACTCACCCGAAATCGATGAAACTGGCGTTACTTCTCGACGTAATCGCCCTGCAGACGTACACATTTTTCACAAGGCTGACGCCATGATTCCATGGCAGCGGCGAAGGCTTCTTTAGGAGTCTGTTTTGACCACTGGAAAACCGCTGAGGCAATAGCAGCATGGCTGGTGAATGTGCGGCCACGGAGAGTGTCTTTCATTGTTGGAAAAAGCCAAAAGTCACTAGGAGCCAGGTCAGGGGAGTAGGGAGCATGAGGAATCACTTCAAAGTTGTTATCAGGAAGAAACTGTTTCGTAACGTTAGCTCGATGTGCGGGTGCGTTGTCTTGGTGAAACAGCACACGCGCAGCCCTTCCCGGACGTTTTTGTTGCAGTGCAGGAAGGAATTTGTTCTTCAAAACATTTTCGTAGGATGCACCTGTTACCGTAGTGCCCTTTGGAACGCAATGGGTAAGGATTACGCCCTCGCTGTCTCAGAACATGGACACCATCATTTTTTCAGCACTGGCGGTTACCCGAAATTTTTTTGGTGGAGGTGAATCTGTGTGCTTCCATTGAGCTGACTGGCGCTTGGTTTCTGGATCGAAAAATGGCATCCACGTCTCATCCATTGTCACAACCGACGAAAAGAAAGTCCCATTCATGCTGTCGTTGCGCGTCAACATTGCTTGGCATCATGCCACACGGGCAGCCATGTGGTCGTCCGTCAGCATTCGTGGCACCCACCTGGATGACACTTTTCGCATTTTCAGGTCGTCATGCAGGATTGTGTGCACAGAACCCACAGAAATGCCAACTCTGGAGGCGATCTGTTCAACAGTCATTCGGCGATCCCCCAAAACATCTCTCCACTTTCTCGATCATGTCGTCAGACCGGCTTGTGCGAGCCCAAGGTTGTTTCGGTTTGTTGTCACACGATGTTCTGCCTTCATTAAACTGTCGCACCCACGAACACACTTTCGACACATCCATAACTCCATCACCACATGTCTCCTTCAACTGTCGATGAACTTCAATTGGTTTCACACCACGCAAATTCAGAAAACGAATGATTGCACGCTGTTCAAGTAAGGAAAACGTCGCCATTTTAAGTATTTAAACAGTTCTCATTCTCGCCGCTGGAGGTAAAATTCCATCTGCCGTACGGTGCTGCCATCTCTGGGACGTATTGACAATGAATGCGGCCTCATTTTAAAACAATCCGCATGTTTCTATCTCTTTCCAGTCCGGAGAAAAAAAATCGGAGGCCTTAGAACTTGAATGCACCTCATATTGTTTCCGGTTCCAAATGATGAACACATGTTTCATCGTTTGGCGATATTCGCCAAAAGATTGTCACGATCAACCTCGCAACGAGCAAGCAACTCCATACAGATGTCCTTCGTTGTTCTTTATGGTCTTCTGTTTGGCAGCGAGGAACACAGGGGCGCACGCACTTTGAGTACCTCAACTGGTGGACGAGTATGTCAGCACTACCAACAGACGTCCAGCTGTGCAGTGAGGTGTTTGACTGTGATCTGTAGAACATCTCAGCCAAAAGAAAGTCAATGACAGCTCTCTGCTTGGAACAGACCTCCGTTACAGACGCCATTTTGAAGCCTACTTATAGCATCGCCACCAATAGGAACTTCATAAAACTATAGGGGCTAAAAGAAAATGCAAATGTCGTGTGACTAGCGGCTCCCAGCGGGTAGACCGTTCGCCGAGTGCAAGTCTTTCGATTTGACGCCACTTCGGCGACTTGCGCGTCGATGGGGATGAAATGATGATGAACAGGACAAGACAACACCCAGTCCCTGAGCGGAGAAAATCTCCGACCCAGCCGGGAATCGAATCCGGGCCCGGAGGATTGGCATTCTGTCGCACTGACCACTCAGCTACCGGGGGCGGACACTATAGGAGCTGAAGCGGGAATATTCTACGATGTCCCACAACAAATGGTGCATTATTTTAACCGAAATTGGCCGAGATAACAAGTGTTGCGTCACCTACTGAACGCCCCTCGTGTCCCACAAGATGTCTCATAAACAGAAACAAAATTAAAATAAGACTCACATGCAGCTTATGAACTGTTAAAACACCATGTCTAAAAACCACAGCCTTTTAAAAATACTGCTTAACGTAAGTAAGACAAATATTTAGAACAGAACATCAATATGATTACGGAAGCTTCCCGTCGGTAATGAACTTCGATGGTTCCAAGTTTTGATCCCAGACAGGTTTGCTAAATGTAATTCTGCAGGCTTTCGTGACCGTTGTCACTGTAGTTAAAATCTTCTTGGTTATTAGGCCGGGTCATATTTCTACTAAAATAACAGACGTTTCGACCCCTCTGATGGGATCTTCCTCAGGATCTTCTGGTGTCCACTACTGCTGCTGTTCTAGCAGTAGTACTGCTGTTCTAGCGGTGGTGGACACCAGAAGATCCTGAGGAAGATCCCATCAGAGGGGTCGAAACATCTGTTATTTTAGTATAAATATGACGCGGCCTAATAACCCAGTAGATTTTAACTACAGGTTTGCTAAAATCTGGCTGCTCTTTAGCATCCGTTTGGTTACATCAGACATATAGACTGGTTACATCACAATTTTGGCTGAACCGTCATCACCTGTGAATGTAGCTTATATACAATTATCAATTAACAAAGGTTCCCCTGAAACAGTTCAGTATTAGACACAAGACACAAACTTGTTAATGCAGGCGTGAGAACGGCAAAACGTTGTCACTAACAAGTTTGTGTCTTGTGTCTAATACTCAATTGTTGTTGAAGAGCCCGTGACCACACAGTGAATGAAATTGCCTGACTTGTTAGTGTATCAACGAGTCTTATCCAGTGCGGCGTGCCACTCTCACAGCCACGTAAAATGCCGTATAAACAGTGGTTCTACAAAGTTGTTAACCGACAGGAATAGGGAACGAGTGTCACGCCTTACCAACTAGTCTTACACACTACACAAACCAACTTAGGCTAAGAGCGACACATACACCCATGCCCGAGGGAGGACTCGAATCTTCGGCGGAAGGGGCTGCGCAGTGCGTGACATGACGCCTCAAACCGCGTTGCCACTCCGCGCGGCAACGAGGCTTTTATTCAGCAGTATATGCGAGGTGTATTTCAGACTGGAGGCGGTGAGACGCACATCTAGCAAGGATCGTTGCTGTGAGCATAACGTGCTGGGGCTCGGCAGTGGATACACCATCTGCCTGCCACACTTCTTGCTCATCACGCAAACGATATCCAAACTCGTCTAAGCTTTATATTGCCTTAACCCAGCAAACTGCTAATCACGGTAATTGAAGAAGGACTGTGATCTCAAGACGGCATTGCTGCATTGAATGCAAATGAGAGCGGTTCTCATTAGCCATTTACCAAATAAATTAATTAAATTTTCTACCAGATGTATAAAGCCCCGTGTAGGGGTAACTACTTTGCAAACGAAAGCCACCACAGTGAGTGCAGAATTTAGCTACGTAGAAGAAATTGGTCATCTTTATATTTATGGGCCGTAAGACTTAAGAAAAGAGGAAAAAAAATCAGTTCTTTTAAACACACTGTTTAATTTTTGAAACTTGCTTCACAACCAAAATACAGGTTGTCCCAAAAAGAATGACCCGATTTTAAATAGAATTATTTATTAGGAAGAATGGCTGAACACCAAAAAACTGCATACTAAATTACTCAGAAAACACAGAAGTTTATAAAAATCCAACATAAATGTTCAGTATGTCCTCCATTGGCTGCACGGACGACATCTAGCCGATAGCCGAATTCATCCCAAACTGAGCGTAAGATGTCTTCTGTCACTGAAGCTACAGCAGCTGATATTCTGGTTTTTAGTTCATCAATGTCACGAGGTATGGGAGGAACGTAAACACATTGTTTAACATATCCCCATAGGAAGAAATCACATTGTGTTAAGTTAGGGGACCTAGGAGGCCAAGAGTGTAAAGCCTGGTCTCGCGGTTCTGTACGTCCTATCCAACGTTGAGGCACGTTGGCATTGAGGAAACTGTGCTCGTAGGGCCATCTAGCGGATATTTTCTGAAACTCTAGACCATACCGATTACATCTAGCGCTGTTTCAGTTGCCTATTGACATTTGTTTCAATATTATTAGAAGTTAAAATCGGATCATTCTTTTTGGGAAACCGTGTACATATTTTCTCGAAATGAATCAATAGACTATTCTTCATTTGATGCTCAAATAAAAGACAAATTGTCTCTGCAAAAATGTAACAAATTAATTTTCAAAACTGAAAGCACGTTTACGTGCCCAGAAGTATAATAAATGATCGTCTGAGCGAAGCTCACTTGGGTACAGATTATTTTGCTAAAAAGTGGTGGCTACCTCTAACTGAACAAAAGACTACTATGGAACTGCGACTGGCTTTCCAAAACCTGTGAAGCTCGCAAACGCAAGTTAAAAACTGGATCCAAGATTCAAATAAGTAGACACTGTAAAGCAGCACAAGTTGTGGAATTCGTCTCGCAGAGTGTGTGCTGCTGAGAGCAAAAGCAACGCTAGCGCTAAAAGGGCGACACTTACCCTATCGATTGAGCGAAAACTGCGCCAGGCCGCGGCTAGGCGTCTCGCTCTCTCTCTCTCTGTCTCGTGTGACCTCTTGGTCATGCGTCACCGAACCGACTCCACGGCTGTTTAACGTTCCTGTCCACTCCCAGAAAACTACGGCGTGGAGGGGAGGATTTGTAATTGTCGCCACAGTATGAACAAGAAATGCACTCAACACGCTGAAACACAGGAGATGATGACGAGGTCTCATACTCCGAGGAGCGTAGGGAACGATGCGGGAGACCCGCACCGCCGACTAGGCAAGGTCGTAGCGGAGGTGGTTTGCCATTGCCTTCCTCCGACCGCAGTGGGGATGAATGAAGCCTGCCAGAACTTCTTCACTGCACTATGCCCATTAACTGATCGGAGGTTGGTACACTTTATATGCTGAGCCGTCCCTCATTAGTTTAGACATTTTCTCTGCAGTGCCTATGCTGATGACCCTTCTGATTAGCTGACATCATCCAGACAGTTAGACTCTAGAATTTTTCCACACTGAACATGGGACAATTCGGTATCACGTGCTTGCAACCAACAGGAAATGCCGATTCATCACACCAGTGGTGGTGCTGTTATCTTCCAAAACAGTGCCGCCACACAGACACAAGAAACCAGCCATCGTATGGTCACGACATTTCTGTGAACCAGCAGCTCAGCAGGGGAGAGCTTGAGCTGTACCACACTCATAGCGCTGCGCCCAGCTACATGAGTCACTGTACCAGCTCAGGCCTGCCTCAGCAAAGGCAAATTCACAAAACTTACATCATAAGCTACTAACAATGTATTTCTCTCCAGCACAGTTAAGAACATTAAGATGGTAGTTTTACTTATTGTCACAAAGCGATGTATGTGATGGTACTGTCACACTAGTGAACCGTGCTGCGGCTCGCGTTGGTGCTGTTTGTAGATTTCCATCCTCTTCTGGAGGCCAGACCATATCGTTTAGTTGACATCGTTGCGGTTTTTTGTCATTTCTCGTGTTGACTGGCGCCACTTGGTTTCGCAAGCGTCGCCTGTCCGCTAGTGGCAGCGGCGGCGGTTATCGATATGCAGTAACTGTGGCCCTATCTTTGAGGCGATGTCGTGGTTCTTCCGGGTCGTGTCAGTAGGCAGTTCGGTTGGGGACTAAGGAGGAACCAGGTCCGCGCACTGCGCGAACACGCTGGGACCAATGGCGGCGCACATGGACTGCCAGATCGAAGACCTGTGGTCGTGAGGGCGCACGACCTCGTCATAGAACGGATTCTGCAAGCGTTAAGTTGAGTGCATTTGGATTCAAGTAGAGAAACCTCCACCATTGTGAGATTTTGCGATTCTCGAGTGACTTGGGTTCGTGTTGCTGCTCGTAGTGTTGCCGAGGCGAAGAGCAGCGAGTGGAGTGCTTGGGAAAGGCAGATCTCATTAGCTTTCCTGGACTTCTAATTACTATTTATTGCGTTTGGTACTATTTGTTAAGTCCAACCAGCGGTATTTTTCCTGCCTTATGACTGCTAACGCCCCAGTTACCTGCCCTGGGGTTTAGTGTATGTAACGGCAGTGTATGTTTCCTCGCCTTGCCGCTGCTGTCCAGTGAGGCGTGTAGTTTTGACAGCTTTCTTGATTGTAGGTTGGTTGGCGATTCTTCTACTTTGATGGTAGTGATTCCTTTCTCGTTCTGGGCGCTCTAAGCATAGTATTCTGCGGGTGGA
Source organism: Schistocerca cancellata (assembly GCF_023864275.1). NCBI lineage: Eukaryota > Metazoa > Arthropoda > Insecta > Orthoptera > Acrididae > Schistocerca > Schistocerca cancellata. The sequence continues at coordinate 544,499,129 of NC_064630.1, read as the reverse complement.
GTCCAGACTGCCGGTTTTGGCATATTTTTTACATTTTTGCGTTTGGTTTATCGGACGTCAGGTAGCGTCAGCAAGATTATAATTAGTCATTCATTGTACCGCCACTAGTCTGAGTTACCATCTTGTGAAGTGAATGCAACTCTTGGCTGCCTAACTCATCGCTCGCGAAAGTGTTTTTTTGCCGAACCTACTCAGAGGTCGATTCCTGATGCACCGTCTGTGACTGGCCCTTATGTTTTGTTATTGTAGTTGCTGTTTTATTGTATGTTTCTAAATTTTTTATATAATTGCCATTCTTGGCGTTATAGCAGGTTTGAATGATTGTGCTACCAAGTTTATCATCATTTTATCTCACCTGTTTGCTTGTCCTTTTAAATTAACCTTTGCTGTTGTATTTGCTGTTTTACTGTATGATTTTTAAATGTTTTATAAATGCCGTTCTTGGCGTTAAAGGCCTTCAGCCGTGACTGTGGTTAATTGCCATAAAATTTTAATTGGGATCACATTGGCTTGTTTTTAAAACATTATTTCCTGTGTCTGTATTTTATGCTCATTTGGTAAATTGTAACGCACTGAAAGCACTACTAATTACACACTTGTTTGCCGGCCGCGGTGGCCGAGCGGTTCTAGGCGCTTCAGTCCGGAACCGCGCGACTGCTACTGTCGCAGGTTCGAATCCTGCCTCGGGCATGGATGTGTGTGATGTCCTTAGGTTAGTTAGGTTTAAGTAGTTCTGAGTTCTAAGGGACTGATGACCTCAGATGTTAAGTCCCCTAGTACTCAGAGCCATTTGAACCATTTTACACACTTGTTCATTCTTTCATTAATAACGTGTGATATCTCTATTTACTGATGAGTCTGGAATTACCGTTTTCAAATAACTATGTGTAATTGCAAAAGGGAATCAATAGTAACTGATTACGGCCCCGTCCACAATCATAACCAAATCCTGCCTTCCTTGACTACCAGGTTTCAACTAGTTCTGTGATGTGTTACGCGCAATGAGTTGGTCTCACTCATTCAGACTGATGTGAAGATGAACCACTAATTTTACCGAAACTTACTCAGAGACTAAGTGTTGCCAGTCCTGTGTGTTGTAGAAATATATGATTGGAGGTCTGGGTTTATTTGATTGATGCGGTTAAGCTGAACTTTCTTTGTTCAAATTTAGTAAAAGCAGTAGTATCTACGCAGAGCTTCGGGTGCCTCTTCGTCCTAGCAACGAGCGAGTAACGGCCCCATACGAAGTCAGCGGTAATAGTACCTGCGACAGGGTCAGCTGTCTAATCTGAAACAGAGATTTGTATAAGTGGTGGGCCCTTAAATGGCAGCACCGACAACAGTTTGTTTTCTGGCGTCTGCCATAGAAGGAAGGAGGCAGGTTAAAGTCATTTACCAAGACACTGTGATTTACAGGGTGTTTCAAAAATGACCGGTATATTTGAAACGGCAATAAAAACTAAACGAGCAGCGATAGAAATACACCGTTTGTTGCAATATGCTTGGGACAACAGTACATTTTCAGGCAGACAAAAATTACAGTAGTTACAGTTTTCAACAACAGATGGCGCTGCGGTCTGGAAAACTCTATAGTACGATATTTTCCACATATCCACCATGCGTAGCAATAATATGGCGTAGTCTCTGAATGAAATTACCCGAAACCTTTGACAACGTGTCTGGCGGAATGGCTTCACATGCAGATTGTTTCTGGATTCTGGCGGTACACCTGGTCTTTCAAGTGTCCCCACAGAAAGAAGTCACAGGGGTTCATGTCTGGCGAATAGGGAGGCCAATCCACGCCGCCTCCTGTATGTTTCGGATAGCACAAAGCAATCACACGATCATCGAAATATTCATTCAGGAAATTAAAGACGTCGGCTGTGCGATGTGGTCGGGCACCATCTTGCATAAACCACGAGGTGTTCGCAGTGTCGTCTAAGGCAGTTTGTACCGCCACAAATTCACGAAGAATGTCCAGATAGCGTGATGCAGTAATCGTTTCGGATCTGAAAAATGGGCCAATGATTCTTTTGGAAGAAATGGCGGCCCAGACCAGTACTTTTTGAGGATGCAGGGACGATGGGACTGCAACATGGGGCTTTTTGGTTCCCCATATGCGCCAGTTCTGTTTATTGACGAAGCCGTCCAGGTAAAAATAAGCTTCGTCAGTAAACCAAATGCTGCCCACATGCATATCGCCGTCATCAATCCTGTGCACTATATCGTTAGCGAATGTCTCTCGTGCAGCAATGGTAGCGGCACTGAGGGTTGTCGCGTTTGAATTTTGTATGGATAGAGGTGTAAACTCTGGCGCATGAGACGATACGTGGACGTTGGCGTCATTTGGACCGCAGCTGCAACACGGCGAACGGAAACCCGAAGCCGCTGTTGGATCACCTGCTGCACTAGCTGTGCGTTGCCCTCTGTGGTTGCCGTACGCGGTCGCCCTACCTTTGCAGCACGTTCATCCGTCACGTTCCCAGTCCGTTGAAAATTTTCAAACAGATCCTTTATTGTATCGCTTTTCGGTCCTTTGGTTACATTAAACTCCGTTGAAAACTTCGTCTTGTTGCAACAACACTGTGTTCTAGGCGGTGGAATTCCAACACCAGAAAAATCCTCTGTTCTAAGGAATAAACCATGTTGTCTACAGCACACTTGCACGTTGTGAGCAGCACACGCTTACAGCAGAAAGACGACGTACAGAATGGCGCACCCACAGACTGCGTTGTCTTCTATATCTTTCACATCACTTGCAGCGCCATCTGTTGTTGAAAATTGTAACTACTGTAATTTCGAAAGTTTGTCCGCCTGAAAATGTACTGTTGTCCCAAGCATATTGCAACAAACGGTGTATTTCTATCGCTGCTCGTTTAGTTTTTATTGCCATTTCAAATATACCGGTCATTTTTGAAACACCCTGTACTAACTCTAGATTATTTGGTAACGATTCCTCCTGCAGCTTAAAATAGCCCTCTATTACAATTAAGTGCCTTCAAAATTCTAATCTGATTTTGATATTTAGATCTGGATCTTTTGATTCAAAAATTTATTACTTTAAGATGGATTGCAACCCTTACAATGTTTCAGTAATTTGAAAAGGAACTCTATGACTGGAAAACTTATCATCATAAGATCTCCAACGATTTTAATCACTGTAAATTTCTTATTATTATTCTGGATTTACAATGTGAGTACATTTTTCCAGCACCTATTCTAAATTACAGTAAGTCACTAATTATTGTTCTCCACTCTTCTCTATTTGTCCATAAATCTTCAGGAATGTTGTTCTTCCTCATTGCTGACTGAATTCCCTGTTTCCATGTATCAGGTGGTCGTCCCCTTTTTTTTTCTTCCAATTGGTACCCAGTCGATTATGCATTTTGGTAGCCTTTCCTGTTCCATTCGTCTGATGTGTCCATACCATTTAAGTTGTTTGTGCTCGATGAAATCAATAATTGAATTTTTACATTTCATCTTGTCTCTGATTACTTCATTTCTTATTCTTTCTCGTCTTGATATTCTTGCTGAACGTCTCCAGAAATCCATTTCTGTGGCTAATAATTTTGATTTCAGTTGCCATTTTGTTGTCCACACTTCTGAACCATATGTAATAATGCTCCTAACTATTGTTTTAAAAATCCTTATTTTGTTATCAGTTGTTATGTGTTTGTCCCAGAGAATTCCATTTAATAAAGAGATTGTCGTCTTTCCAGAATTTATTCTTGATCTAATTTCTTTGTCCTGTTTCCCATCATTTGTAATTTTCACACCTAAATATTTATATTCCTCAGTAGCTGTTATTGTTCCCATCCCTTCTTCTAATATTAAGTCTCCATTCACTCCACCAATTACCTTGTACTTTGTTTTATTCATGTTTACATTTAGACCTGATTTTTTATATTCTTGAATCAATTTTCTGGTCATATACTCTATGTCCTCATAGTCTTGGGCTATAATCAGTTGGTCATCTGCAAATTGTAACGCGTATATTGTTCTATCATTTATTGGTATTCCCATAGTGTGACATTTTTTCTTCCAATTCTGTAAAGTTACTTCTGTATATATTTTATACAATGTAGGTGAGATGCTACATCCTTGAAGTAATCCTTTTGTGACTTGGAATCCATGTGATAGATATTTACCAATTTTTATTTTTGAAATAGAATTTTTATATAAATTTTGAATTGCTTTAATTATTCTTGGATTTATTCCTATTGATATTAAAGCTTTCCATAAACTGGATAAAGGCACACTATCATAGGCTTTTTCTATATCTATGAATACTAAATGTATAGGTTGTGCCCGAACCATTTTTTTTTCAATAATTTGTTGTAGGCAAAAGATATGATCAATTGTTGATCTTCCAGCTCTAAAACCTGCTTGTTCTTCAGCCTCCTTTTCTTTGTATTCTTGTTCTAACAAATATTTAATAATTCTTCCATATAATCTACTGAATGTATTGGTCACTGTTATTCCCCTATAATTTTTACACTCATCTTTCGCTCCTTTTTTATGTATCACTGAAATATATCCTACTTTCAAATCATTTGGGACATCTTCCCCATTTAAACATCTTTTGAAAAGGTTTCTTAACAATTCCATTAATTTCTTTGTTCCTAATTTTAATAATTCTGCAGGAATACCTCCAATGCCTGTAGCCCTTCCATTCTTTAAAGATTTTATTGCAGTTTTTACTGTCTCTATTTCCAAACGGATGTAATTCTCTGCTTGTAGATCTATCATTTCATTATATTCAGGGTTTCCCAAGTATTCTTCCCTGTTTTCTGTTAATAAACTTTTAAAATATTTTTCCCAAGAGTCATGAGTAATATATTTAATATGTGTTGTTTGTTTGGAATTCCTTCTTAAATTTTTTATAGTTTTCCATGCTTCTGTGTTTCTTTTACCACCAGTATAGGATTCAATTTTTTGACATGACTGTTCCCAAACTTTGTTTTTTGCTTCTGCAACCTTTTTCCGGATTTTCGCTTGTTGTGCATTAAGCTCTATTTTATCTTGAAGATTTCTGGTATTTAACCATTTTAAATATTTTTCTTTCTTTAATTTCACTTCCTTTTTAATTTCTTCATTCCAGTAGTATAATGGATGGTTTGTACGTGTTTCTTCTGTTTCTCCTAAAACTTCCTTGGCGGCTTCATGTAGTTTATTTACAATACAATGATATTGATCTTCTGTATTATCAAACTCTGTTTCTACCAGTTTTTCATCTAATCTCTTTTGATATAAAAATATTGTGCTTTCATTCTCCAAACTATTCAGATTATATTTAGGAATTTTGATTTCTGTTTGTATATTTTCTATAGGACAATTTCGATTTTCTTCAGTGCTTCTGAAGGGGAATAAAAATTTGGAATTTACCAAATAATGATCGCTAAGAGTTACCCCTCTATATACTCTTATGTCATGTTTTTTTATCCTCGTTTGCTCTTTAATTATAATATAGTCTATTATTGATTTTTGATTCAATGTATCTTTATGCCATGTGTATTTATGTATTTCTTTATGTTGATAAAAGCCATTTAATATTTTCAATGAATTTTGTTCACAGATTGTTCTTAAGCCTTGAAATTGGAAAATCAAACTTAACTAACAACAGATCACATTTGAAAGATATTTCTACATATGCTGCTGAGCAAACGCGGTCTCCAAGACACATACACAACACCACAACAACGTAACATACGTGTGACTACACTGATACACAGAGAACCAATTATATCCGGCACTCAAACGACACCCAATGCCAAGCTATTACATTTATCAACCTGGGCCGCTAGTATACTTAGCCACAACGTAAAAGCACTACTTATACTGGCTAGTGCGTCTTTCAGATAACTTAATACTAGGCAGCTGCATAGGTTATCGGCACTAGCGTTTGTAATAATAAATTAAAAGCAGGCAGTAACCTGCCCATCCTTATGCGGAAAACCAGTAATATACTATCTAATATCTTAATTAGTAATCAGGAGCTAGCTCTATTCACCATTCAGATTTTACACTGGTAACCTTAGAGAACTGCAGAGCTCAGTGGACGTGTTTGAATGTAGCCACACTAGTTGTAGCTTATACTACGGAACCAGGAAGCTTGCGCTTTATTGCGTGTAACCAGGTCAACAGCCGTAAGCTTGGCTACTAACGGCGTTCGCGATACCCAGCACTGAAAATATAAACCAGCATTCGGGCACATCCGCAATGTAGCCTCTCCACGATTACTGCTTTCTCAGAAAATTATTTTGAACAATTAGTTCATGAGCCCACTGCAAACGTAAATGGTTGCGAAAGCATACTTGACCTCTTAGCAACAAATAATCCTGAACAAATAGGGAGTACCGTGACGAATACAGGGATTAGTGACCACAAGGCAGTTGCATATAGGATGAATACCGTAACACCAACAACCATCAAAAACAAATGTGAAGTACATCTATTTAAAAAATCCGATAAAAATGCTCTCAACGCCTTTTTAAGAGACAGCCTTCACGCCTTCCGATCTGATCATGTAAGGGTAGAAAAGACGTGGAATGATTTTAAACAGATAGTATCGATGGCAGTTGAGAGATATATACCACATAAATTAATAAGTGATGATACTAATCCCCCATGGTACACAAAACGCGTCAGATCGCTGTTGCAGAAGCAACGAAGAGGGCATGCCAAATTTTAAAGAACGCAAAATCCCCAAGATTAGCAAAGTTTTTCAGAAGTTCGAAAAATAGCGCGTACTTCAATCCGAGATGCTTTTAACAATTTCCACAACGAAACTCTGTTTCGGAATCTGGCAGAAAACCAAAAGAGATTATGGTCATACATAAAGCACACCAGTGACAAGACGTAATCAATACCTTCAATGCGCAATAACAACAGTGAAGTCACTGATGACAGTGCGACTAAAGCAGGGTTATTAACCACGGTTTTCCGATCCTCCGCCGGCCACTGTGGCCGAGCGGTTCTAGGCGCTTCAGTCTGGAACCGCGCGACCGTTACGGTCGCAGGTTCGAATCCTGCCTCGGGTTGGATGTGTGTGATGTCCTTAGGTTAGTTAGGTTTCAGTAGGTCTGAGTTCTAGGGGACCGATGACCTCAGATGTTAAGTCCCATAGTGTTCAGAGCCATTTGAACCAGGATAATAATAATACTTATAAATACAACTCCTTGCTGATTTGACTTCCATTACAGCGCTTTACCCCCCAATCGTACAAATAACCATTAGGGGCACGCGTTCAATAAACTGGCTTCTGCTCTGTCACACGTTGCTGAAGTACAAATTTTATTATCCGCCAGTGTGTCATGCCCCATGCCAAATTAGTTAATAGCTTCACAAATACTAGAGATATTCCACAACAGTTGGCGGCACAGTTAAGTCACATATCGCAAAGTAAGTTAATTCCACAGGGCGTAACACTACTGCGCTGCCCGCTTAGCAAGTGGCTACAACTATCAGTGTAACAATAAAAAAAACAGTTAAACAAGTCACGACCACATTGCTCATCTGCCTAAAAGACAAAGTAGAATACATTTAATGCGGACAGCGCACATGCTCTTTACCGAGAGCAACGTTCAAGACCGATCTTTACTCAGAGGTTCAAAATAACGCCCTATCGTTCGTCACAGGTACCTGTCGGAATAACCACCAAGTGAATTTAAGAGTTCAATAGACTTGAAGAAAATGAACTTGGCTGTAGTGACCTTCCGTTGATCAGATGCCGAGGACTTCGGCTTTCGGTGCAGTGGGGCTTGCATATCCCGCATCACGGCCGGTTGGCCCTGCAACAACCTGCCTTTTGTATCTTCCGGGCTGCCGATCCAGTTGCCTGCTGGTCTCGGCCATAAACACCAGCAGGCGAGCCAGGGAAACAGCTTCCTCCTCCTGTCCAGGGTCCGTGCCGCACACGCTCCACAGGCAAGGCTCAGTTTCGCGCTTGTGCGCTGCTTGAAAGCTCGTCCCAAATAGAGGCATGCATCCTCTCGCCACGAGGAGGACTAAATTAGAATTATATTAATACCTTTAGCTGTTGACTGGCGTTGATACATATCAACGGGGACGGGTGAAAATGTGTGCCCTGACCGGGACTCGAACCTGGGACCTCTTGCTTACATGGCTGACGCTCTATCCATCTGAGCCACCGAGGGCACAGAGGATAGATCGACTGAAGGGACTATCTCGCGCACGCCTCCCGCGAGACCCACATTCTCACCTTGTATGGCCACACACTACATTCAAAGTGTCCCACCCCAACACACTCATTACTCGTGGAAGACATTCTTACCAAGTCCCGTAAGAGTTCGGGGAATATATGTGTGCATCCGCACAGAAGAAGAAGGTCATGGCCGGTATTGCCAGAACGATATGTCCGAAAGAACAGACACCATTGATGACCTGCAGCCGTCACCGGAACGGTAGCTCAGCGTGTTCGGTCAGAGGGTTTAGCTACCCCATGTAATAAAAAAAAAAACTGAGTGAACGGATCAACAAAGAACCTGAACGAGTGTCATCGGACGTCCGCCACGAACAAATTCAGCGAACAATATAGAACAAAATGAGATCCACAAAAAAAAAAGTAGCTGCCCTTTGTAATAAAAAAACTGAGTAAAAGGATCAACAATGAACTTCAACGGGTGTCATGGGACGTACGCACCAAACAAATGCAACGTACAATATCGAACAAAATTAGAATAAAGAAAAAGATGGATAGAGCGTCTGGCATGTAAGCAGGAGATCCCGGGTTCGAGTCCCGGTCGGGGCACACATTTTCACCTGCCCCGTTGGTATATATCAACGCCCGTCAACAGCTGAAGGTATTAACATAATTCTAATTTCGTTCGAGACAGCTGGTGTATAACGAGGAGGACTAGAGATCCCTTACGCCGGTAAAATCGACCAGGGAGAAATCGATACAGACACATCACTAACTTCAAGCTTCAAACACGAACACAACAAGTAAAGACATTCATCGTTCACCACAAGACTACGCGACCTTGTAGCAGGAATGTACTGCCACACCCTCACACAGCAAGCAACTTAATTAACAGTTAAATGAACGACTGTCCAATCCAGAAGCGTCTTCAGCACATCATCACAATTTTAGTTGAACACACGTGGTGTCTGAACTCAAGAGAGTATAAAGCACACAACCATAGTATCGACTCATATCTCAATTCAACTACGTGATGAGGACAGTATCAACCTACACTGGTAACAGCCAAGGTGAAAGACAAACATTGTAAAACAACACTCACGATTCCCATTTGCTGTGGTGTATTCATCGCCTCTGCAAGATCCCATTTTCCACCTTATTCCACAACCACAGGAATCAAACAGCCTAAGTGACATCCAAATTGGAAGCACCTACTGGTGTAACGAAGCCTTCTCTGGCACTCACTGCTGCCAACTGCCGCTGTTCTGCAGGAGTTGAGCACCCTGGCACACCACACTACGAAGTGAGCCTCATACACGTCCTCACACGTCTCCTCAGCCACGAGCGCTCACGTGGCAACACGGAAGGTTGCTCCGCGATGTTGAGACCAACGACACATCGTCAGACTTCATAAACGCGCCGATTCAAATTGCCGGACGGGTGAACGCCCGGCACAGTCTTCATGATGAGTATGCTCTGAACGTTATCATCTTCCAAGATGACAACATCCGTATTCACAGGGCTTTATGGAAACGCTCCTGGACTGAAGAACATTGCTGCACCGTATTGTATCCCAACTTCTGCTAAATCACCCGATTTTACGTTGAATAAAATCACCGCTGCAGCTGTATGGTTACTTGTTTGGAAAATTACGACCATTTTCGTAAAGTACATATTGAGGCGAAGTCCTGCACAGAAAGAATTCGCTAAATAATACCAGGAAGTGATAATCGTGGATAAAAAGAACCTCAGATCTTTGCCAAAAGCGGCTGAACGCAAGTAGTATAAAATATGGCAATGGTCAATACTTACAACAGGGTGCTAGAGCACATTTCATATAAAAATTTTCTCCCTGTTACTAGAATTTTACTCCATTCTAAAAGTCATGTCGCGCAACACGATAAACTAATGTAGATGAGGGCCAATAGCTTGAACTAAAAAAGGAATATAAATAAACCGTTAAAAGTACAACGAAGTGGGGAGAACGGAAGGAAACAGATAAAAGAACAAACCAGAGAAAACTACTTGGTTCTAGTGGAGCCAACGCCCGGAGTACAGGGCAGCACCGTGTGTGACTACAGATTAATGCGGAAACATATGAGGTCCACTAGACAGGTGGTGTGTGCACAAAAGCGCAGGGAGGACTCTGAGTGTTAGAAAAAATATTTGGAATTGGGTACAGACTGGATTACAACATCAAATACTACAACAGGAAATATAGACTGGTTGCTAGTGGAGGGGCTAAATGGCGCACTTTGGGAAAATATAAGAAATGTTAAAACTCCGGAATGAACTTGTCACTCTGCAGCGGAGTGTGCGCCGATAAGAAACTTCCTGGCAGATTAAAACTGTGTGCCGGACCGAGACTCGAACTCGTGATCTCTGCCTTTCGCAGGCAAGTGCTCTACTATTTTTTTTAAATCTGGTTTTGTTCGTTGTTGATCGTTGTGTTTCGTCGTTGCGAACGTCTCATGACATCCGTTAAGTTCGTTTGTTGATCCTGCCACTCAGTTTTTTTTTTTTTTTTTTTTTTTTTTTTCAGAGGCGAACCAGCTCTCTGACCGAACACGCTGAGCTACCGTGCCGGCTTATAATGATGATGATTAAATGATGATGACAACACAAACACCGAGTGCCCGGGCAGAGAACAACCCGGCTGGGAATCGAACCCGGGACCCCGTGATCCAGAGGTAGCAACGATAGCCACTAGACCACGAGATGCGGACAAACCATCTGAGCTACCCAAGCACGACTCACGCCCCGTCCCCACAGCTAGGAGACGAGGTACTGGCAGAATTGAAGCTGTGGGGACGGGGCGTGGGTCGTGCTTGGGTAGCTCAGATGGTAGAGCACTTGCCCGCGAAAGGCAAAGGTCCCGAGTTGGAGTCTCGGTCCGGCACACAATTTTAATCTGACAGGAAGTTTCAATGTTAAAACTCTTTGAAAACTTATAGGACAGGGATACATAAAATATCAAACTACAAAAAGATCCAAAGATAGAGGGGGGGTGGGGGGGGGGGAGAAGGAGCCAACGCACATTCTGTTAAACCACCTTGGTTACCCGCTGAGACAATCAAAACTACCTAAATTCGATATCTGTTTCAGTTCAACTTGGTTGTTGAGACTACGACTAGAACATTAAGAACGTTGCCGTTAAGTTTCTGATGAAATGCTTCTGTTGGATGAAATACTGGTGATAGAATGACCCGTATCTGAAAAATAGTGCAAAATAGGTACCCAAAACTGAGTTAGAATCTGACCTCATATGTTCTATCCATCTGTCCTATATATTTACATTTATTCACTATACGTAATTCTGTAAACACCCGAAGACTTGAAAGGATTACCTTTTTTTTCACTATGTCTGAACCTCACCCCGTTATTTCGTGAATGAAATATGCCGAGATAATCTTGCGAGTCGAAAGTTGTTTGCCAACACGGCGTGAAATCATAGTACGGAATTCTATGATACAAAACATTCCTAGGGGTACACTTACCTACTGGAACTAATGTACTTACTTCCTCCTGTCGCTCCAACGATGGAGCCGAGAAACCTTTAAGTCTATTAGAAGTGCTGCTAATTCCAAGCGTTCTTAGGAATTCTGTTAATATTCCGTACAAAGTACGGTGGTATCCATTAGAAAGTGCTACGAACTGGTTCATCCCGACAGCCGGAGTGACCGAGCGGTTCTAGGCGCTTCAGTCTGGAACCGCGCGACCGCTACGGTCGCAGGTTCGAATCCTGCCTTGGGCATGGATGTGTGTGATGTCCTTAGGTTAGTTAGGTTTAAGTAGTTCTAAGTTCTAGGGGACTGATGACCTCAGATGTTAAGTGCCATAGTGCTCAGAGCCATTTGAACCATTTTTTGGTTCATCCGCTGTTCCCGGTTGAATGCTTCCACCCACAGCGGAGTGTTATACAACCGCAAGAGCATAGCACGAAAAGCAGCCTGTATGTAATGGTGAGGATCATGGGACGAACTATGTATTACTTAGTCCGATTGTAATCCCACTGGTAATAACTGAGACTATTTGTAATATCGGGCGTAACGTAGCAATCAACAACAACTTAATTTGCTAGCTCTGTGGGATGTAATTATTAATGAGTCGCTTCTACTGTATGTGGCATACCTAAAACAAACTTTTGAACACTCGTCCTCACCTAAATGAAGCTATTATCAAGGCTAGAGGCTGCGCTACATAGTTCTAGCGTGATTTATCCTGAGAGTCGCTACTTTTTTTCCCCATTGGACTTATCCTTCTTCCATGGCTTCTGCCACACAGAATGGCGAGTTCTCCAGTCGAATAACAGTGTGCCAGAGTTCTTGTCCTTATTGTTCGATTACGAAAGAGGGACCACAAGTAAGTTAATGCAGATGAGTAGGGGTACCACAAGTAAGTTAATGCAGATGAGTAGTGAAAACAATCTGTAATGTTCGAGTACAGTATTATTGTGTGCTGCTTGACAGAATCATGTGGACTAAATATCTACGTTTCCGGTATGAAATGGAACGAGCATGTATGGACAATAGTAGGGAAGGATAATCGTTGGCTTCAGTTTATTGTAAGAATTTTAGGAAAGAACACTAGTGCCACCAATTCTTGAATACTGCTCGAGTGTTTGGGATCCCCACCAAGGGCTACATTGAAGCAAGTCAGAGACATACTGCTAGATTTGTTACCGGTAGGTTCATCACCATGCAAGTGTTATGGAGATGCTTCGCGAACTCTTATTGGAATTCGTGGAGAGAACACGAAGTTCTTTTCGCGAAACGCTATTGAGAAAATTTAGAGAAACGGCATTTGCAGCTGACTGCAGAACGATTCTACTGCCACCAACGTACATTTCTCGTGAGGAACGCGGAGATAAGATGAGACACTAGGGTTCGTAAGGAGGCATACTGACAGTCGTTTTTCTCCCACTCAATTTCCAAGTGGAAACTAGCTCAGCTATTAGTAGCACAAGGTACGTCCGCCATGTACCATACGGTGGTTTCGGAGTATATATGTATGTAGATGAATACTTTATGCAAATTAAGTTCGAGGTACAGCTGAGGAACAGTGATACACTGTCTTACACAGCAACATGACAGTTCCTCACTGTAATTCATAATTTCTGTACGTGTCTTATTTGTTGTCTCGTCGGAACATAGAATATCAAACTGTCTCTCACGTTCTAATTATCGCAAAGCACGTATCGAATTAGTAAATAACCACCTCGCCGCCAGCACCAGTTAGCATGTGAGTGTGGTAACGTCACGGTGACAGCACGTCACTGTGACAGCCGAGGAATGAGAGCGGTAACAACTCAGATGACTCATATGTATTCTGTCGAGCCTGTGACACGTGACCTAACTTAATATGAAGAGTCGCTGGCCGGGGTGGCCGAGCGGTTCTAGGCGCTACAGTCTGGAACCGCGCGACCGCTACGGTCACAGGTTCGAATCCTGCCTCGGGCATGGATGTGTGTGATGTCTTTAGGTTAGTTAGATTTAAGTAGTTCTAAGTTCTAGGGGACTGATGACCTCAGAAGTTAAGTCCCATAGTGCTCAGAGCCATTTGAACCATTTTTGAGTATGAAGAGTCACAAACAGCTACATCCGTTGAGGAAAATAATGCATTTGTAGACAGACTCATAAAGAAAAGCAAAAGTGACTGAAAGCCAGATGACACACTGAAATCGAAGAGAAACCAGTTGCCTATTCATCAATTACTGGTGTACTCTCACTCAAAATAGCCCATAGATACTGACAGCAAAATATCAGTACTGCTTTCAGGAAACATTATAAATCACAACACTCCCACAGACATAACTTACGCAGATTGATAAATACCTACAAGCAGGGATCTATACATGCAATGATTGCAGCTGGTAAAAGGAATTACTTTGCACTGATTTAAATTTTTTAAGCAAGACGCCTTAGTAAGAATCTGAATATGTGTATATCGTACAGTAATGAACCTATGGTGTTGTATGGTTCGGAGACATGGACAAAATGATGAGGAGTTGTTACAGAGATTAGAAAGGAAGATACTTAGGAAAATCTACGAGCCAGTGAATGATAGGGTTTTTTGGCGAACCAGAAATAATAAGGAGATCAGAGAGTTGTATAACAAACCAGATATCGTGACAGAGATAAAGAGAAATAGACTACGTTGGTTGGTATATTCAGAAGGGATTGTGGAGAGCAGCACAGACGAGAAAGTTTTCAAGGGAAAACCAGGTGGTCATCGTATAAGGGGCAGACCAAGGAACAGACGGTTAGATAACGTGGAGGAGGACTTGAGAAGGATGGGAGTGAGAAGATGGAGAGCCAAGGCAACCAGCAGAGAAGAGTGGGCGGAGACTGTCCAGGAGGCCAAGGCCCTATATGGGCTGTAGCGCCAAGGAGTAAGTATGTAAGCTGGCATATGTGAGACTGTTTATCGTTCATATACATCTCTGTATGTAGACTAGCAGGGGAGGCATTTTGTCAGACACTACATCCAGTAGAACAATTCTTATCTCACTAACAGTTACCCTAAATCAACAACAGCCACCCAGATTAATGATACTGAACACTTTTTGCTAGGTGTTGAAAATGACCTTATCATATTACATAAAATGGATAAAAGTATCATATGAAATTTTTTATAAGGAGAACTTGAAACCTTCATAAGTGGCACAAAATACAGAAAAACATTGATGAGCCAAAACATTACGACCACTGCCCACCGCGAGGTTGAATGGATTCTGGTAGTGTTGCGAGCATGTGACGCAGTAAGGAAAGAACGTAAGCGGAAGAGACACGAATGAGCAGTTATTAATAGCGATACGGGTCGCAAAAGCGGAAGTCCATAAGCGGTTTTGACAAAGGGCACATGGTTGTGGCGATGAGGCTGGAAACGAAAATCTCCGGAACTGCGAAGCTGGTCGGCTGTTGGCGTACTACTGTCGTGACCACCTATGGGAAGTGGTTGAAGGATGGTGAAATATGGTAATGACTTCCACGTCTCACCACTAAACACAAAGGTTGAAGGATTCCCCACTGTGCAATCCAGTATAGGCAGCGATCTGTGACAGATCTGACGTCAGAGTACAATGCTGGTGTAGGCACAAGTGTTCGGAGGACACCGCTCGAAGGTTAATGTTGAACATGGAGCTCCACATCACATTCCCTTACGTGTTGCTGTGTTGACCCAACGACAGCGTCAGTTACGATTCCAGTGGGCACAGCATCACTGAGGTTCCACCGTGGATGAACAGAAATGTGTCGCCTGTCGAATGGATAGCATTTCTTCTTACACGAGGTCGATGGTTGGATCCTTACACGCCGTCATCCAGGCGAATGGTGCCTGAAACGCTCACCACGCCAGAGATGAAGGCCGATGACAGCAGAATTATGGTACGGGGTACATTGAGTTTGGCGTCTATGGGACCTGTGGTGGTACTCGAAGACACCGTGGCAGCAGTGAGCTACCTGAATATATTGCGGAGTACCTGCGTCCCTCCATGCTTGAAGTCTTCTCTCCTGGCGATGATACCTTCTAGCAGGATAATTCTACTGAAGGCCATAATCGTGCTGCAGTGATTCGAGGAGCATGGGACTGAATTCACATTGATGACAGCAAATGTGCCTGATCTGTACCTATTGGAATAAATATCGGGCGCCAGCTGCGTGCCCACTACCCACCATCCAGTAACTTATGGGAATTTAGTGACGTGCGAGTCGACATCTCGTGCCACGTACTTCTGAAAACGTATCAGGGACAATCCATATCAAGTAGAATCGCTCCCGTACTGTGCTTAAAAAGTGGATTAACACACTATTAAACAGGTGGTCTTAGCGTTTTGGCTCACTGGTGTAAGTTACTGCAAATCAAGAGAAAATGCAATCTTGTGATTTTTTTTTATCATAATTTCTTCACACTAAATAGCCTTTTGATGAACATCATAAACACCTGGATATTTCGTGAGAATTTCCTTAACACAAGAAATTGTGTATTAACATATCATATAGTTTTCTCCGATTTTTGTACGAAAAACGTTCATTTATAATAGGAGTTGTAGGAATATAATTCAAGTACAACCGAATATCCTAAGGAACATTGCATTGTTCTACTCTGCAACACTGGCACTGTGATATCGTAGTTATCAGCAGATACGAAGCAGTCATTTTCATTTAAAATGCCCTCTCCAAAAACTACATAATTTGTGTACGAGTACCGGTTGTGAAGCAGGAATGATGTTACGCAGGAACGACGACAAATGGAAGCTCTGGTCTGGCCGTGTTTCGTACACGGACAGCCTAACAATGAAGGAGACGGCTCGCGCAAAGCGGGAAATCCGGTTTCAAGTCCCTGTCCGGCACAAGTTTTGCTTGTTGTCATTCCATTACACAGCTGATGGTTGTTCGTATTCGCAACTGTGAACATATATGTGTTGCTGTTTTTGTTTAGCGTCCTTTGTGCTTGATATTAAAATGTTCACCCCATACCTGTGAAACAGCTTAGTCCTTTAAACTCACAGTGAATTTCTCGCCGGGGCCAACGAAATTTTGCGATCTAACCTGACTGGTGCATACTACAAAAACATAAAGATCACGAGTAAGTGCACCGAGCCAAGGCAAACCATGCCAACGCCCAGTCTTTCCATCAGAATAACAAACAGGCGTAAGCCGGCCGAAGTGGCCGTGCGGTTAAAGGCGCTGCAGTCTGGAACCGCAAGACCGCTACGGTCGCAGGTTCGAATCCTGCCTCGGGCATGGTTGTTTGTGATGTCCTTAGGTTAGTTAGGTTTAACTAGTTCTAAGTTCTAGGGGACTAATGACCTCGGCAGTTGAGTCCCATAGTGCTCAGAGCCATTTGAGCCAAACAGGCGTAAAGCTGACATTCCGAATAGCGGAGCAAATTCGGAAGACATTGGACATAACTCATTCCTCAAGAGAAAGTAAAAGTTTCACAAGAACACCTATCTACTTGCTGATATGGCGGAAAGGCAGTAAGCCGAAGCTCTGAAAACCATTCTTGCGAAATAGACAGATGCTGAAGACTGCTGATACACCTGCAAAAGTAGGCCACCTTCGGTCATCGCTGGCCGTACATAACGTCATTGTCTCAGATGAAGAGTTGTTGTTGTGGTCTTCAGTCCTGAGACTGGTTTGATGCAGCTCTCCATGCTTCTCTATCCTATCAAGGCTTCTTCATCTCCCAGTACCTACTGCAACCTACATCCTTCTGAATCTGCTTGGAGTATTCATCTCTTGGTCTCCCTTTACGATTTTTACCCTCCACGCTGCCCTCCAATACTAAATTGGTGATCCCTTGATGCCTCAGAACATGTCCTACCAACCGATCCCTTCTTCTAGTCAAGTTGTGCCACAAGCTCCACTTCTCCCCAATCCTATTCAATACCTCCTGATTAGTTATGTGATCTGCCCATCTAATCTTCAGCATTCTTCTGTAGCACCACATTTCGAAAGCTTCTATTCTCTTCCTCTCTAAGCTATTTATCGTCCTTTGTTTCACTTCCATACATGGCTACACTCCATACAAATACTTTCACAAACGACTTCCTGACACTTATCTCTGTACTCGATGTTGATAAATTTCTCTTCTTCAGAAACTCTTTCCTTCCCATTGCCAGTCTACATTTTATATCCTCTCTACTTCGACCATCATCAGTTATTTTGCTCCCCAAATAGTAAAACTCCTTTACTACTTTAAGTGTCTTATTTCCTAATCTAATACCCTCAGCATCTCCCGACTTAATTCGACTACATTCCATTATCCTCGTTTTGCTTTTGTTGATGTTCATCTTATATCCTCCTTTCAAGACGCTATCCATTCCGTTGTATTTATAACCCTGTATTCGCCTGACTAAAAGTCTTGTTCCTCCTGCCACCGAGCTTCACTAATTCCCACTATATTCAACTTTAACCTATCCATTTCCCTCTTTAAATTTTCTAACCTACCTGCCCGATTAAGGGATCTGACATTCCACGCTCCGATCCGTAGAACGCCAGTTTTCTTTCTCCTGATAACGACGTCCTCTTGAGTAGTCCCCGCCGGAGATCCGAATGGGGGACTATTTTACCTCCGGAATATTTTACCCAAGAGGACGCCATCATCATTAACCATAGAGTAAAGCTGCATGCCCTCGGGAAAAATTACGGCTGAAGTTTCCCCTTGCTTCCAACCGTTCGCAGTACCAGCACAGCAAGGCCGTTTTGGTTAGTGTTACAATGTCAGATCAGTCAATCATTCAGACTGTTGCCCCTGCAACTACTGAAAAGGCTGCTGCCCCTCTTCAGGAACCACACGTTTGTCTGGCCTCTCAACAGATACCCCTCCGTTGTGGTTGCACCTACGGTATGGCTATCTGTATCGCTGAAGCACGGAATACTCCGGATTCCGTCCCTTCACATGAATTATTTTTCAGTATACCAGCTTCGAAGGCGAACCTGCGATGTGCTGCTACTGCTCACCGAGATGACTTCCGCCTTCTAAGCTGCTACGTGTCCGGTCTGCTTGCTTGGTAGCTGTGAGCTACTGACGCCTCAACCACTAAGGAGAAGACTTGGAGATATCTGTGCCTGTGGCTTGCTGGGCTGAACTGATGGTGTTTGCAAAACCATCAACCTGTCGCAGTATTAGTGAGGCGTGCTAATCGCTGTTGCCACTGCTTAGTACCTGTAAGCAGTCATTGACATCCCCCGGTTCCGGTGGTAGAGGGGCTATGATGTTCACCTCAACACCCTGCATAGCAGCTGAGAAGTTAACTCGAATACACCCATTTTATGTCTACTAGAGTGCTCTGGCTATGCGCGTTCGCTGCCCTGGGCACCAGTGCCTGCTATACGTGCTATGCCAGCCAGCAGCGTTACCTGACGTCCGCCCAACACCGTGTTTACGTAAACGGATGCCGCCGGGGTGACGTCCTCTGAAGATTGCTGAGACAGCGTCAGCATACTGCTATGCTCTGCGCCGCTACTTGCCTGGGCGCCGTCATACAGAAGGATAAAAATTATGATTGTCAACTTGAATGTAACAAATTCTTGTTTCGATAATGCTGTTCCATTAGTGCCAAAAGCGGCGACTGCCCTGTTTCACCGCACTCCACTCTCGATATAGCGAGGTGGTACTTACTTTCCGTGTCCGGAACTGGACTTCAGACTTCCAAAAATCAGCAGCCAATATGGCCTTGTCATTTGCCTCCCATAAGTCATTCATTGTGCAGGACTGGTCTAAATATGGACAGATAAGCAGGTGTTGAGGATCCTGGACAGAGCCACACACACAGCGAGTGTTCTCATTCTCTTTTAGGAAACCCCATTGCTGCAGGTTTGTCTTGCACTTTGGCACTTCTACCCTCGTACGGTTTAGGGTTCTCCAGACTGTGTATGGTAGGTCTCCACCAGGCGCCAGTTCTTCTTTTACATCTTTATGGGGGTTTCTCAGGTCGATTTCTCACCTTTTCAAACGATTCTCTGCAGCCGACTCTTCCAGGGCTCGGGTACGTGACAGGAAACTCTTCTTCGAACAAAGCCGTCGGTCAGCAGGCTGGTGTCCATATAAAGGATAACGCATGTCTTTTTCTTGCTTGTTTTTTTTTTCGACTTCGGTAGCGATGTCACGTCGTATGTTGGGCGGTGCGATCCCCATGATTAAGTACATCTTGTGCGCTGGGGTTGGCCTCAAGCATCAGGTAACAATTCGTGCCATTTCATTCACCGCGACATCAACTTTTCTCGCGTGTGTTGATGCAGACCATACTGGAGCGGCGTATTCCGCGGCTGACACACTGAGCGCAAAGGCTGAAGTTCTCAGGACTTTTGGGTTTGCACCCCAAGATCCGCTGGTTAGTTTCCTGATGATGTTGTTTCTAGTTGAGACTTTTTCCCTTGTGGCATTACAATGATGTTTATAGGTCAGTGTGCGATCCAACGTGACACCAAGATATTTGGGCGTTTTACAATGCTCGAGACGTTCGCCTCTTCATATTACATTTCATTCTCAATTTCCCTCCCTGTTCTTTAAATGGAATGCACAGACCTGCGTCTTGGAAGGGTTCGGCCTTAGGTGGTTTGCCTCATAATACTGGGAGAGAGCTTCCAAGGAACTGGTTAATTTCTCCTCTACATCCATAAAATTGTTACCTTGGGCTGCAACTGCAGTGTCATCGGCATACATAAATTGGCGCGTGATGTTTGGCACTGGTTGGTCATTTTTATATATATTATACAGAGCTGGGGAGAGGACGCTTCCCTGAGGTAGGCCATTCCTCTGATTTCTCCACCTGCTCTTCTTGCCCTGGAGACAGACGCAAAATCTCCTATTATGCAGGAAAGTGCCTATCAGTGATGTTAAATGGTAATCTCTTGTCACATTATATACTTTCCTAAGGAGCCTCCGATGGTTTACAGTATTATATGCAGCTGAAAGGTCTATGAACCGTCGTCCTCCCGAATGCGAGTCCATTGTACTAATCACTGCACCACCTCGCTCCATTCCGGTTGATCTATCAACAACCGGAACGGAGCAAGGTGGTGCAGTGGTTAGTACAATGTACTCGCATTCCGGAGGACGACGGTTCAAACCCCCGTCCGGCCATCATGATTTAGGTTTTCCGTGATTTCCCTTCATCGCTTCTGGTAAATGCCGGAATGGTTCCTGTGAAAGGACCCATCCTTCCTCAATCCGATGGGACCGATGACCTCGCTGTTTGGTCCCCTCCCCCGAACGAACCAACTGCACACTCCGTCGTCCTGACAAAAATAGGGATCTCAACCCAGGCCCCTATAAATCGGGTGGTGACGATGTTTGGATTGTGGGGTGCTCAATTGCGCGGTTATCAGTGCCCGACAAATTCCCAATCTTTGCTCTTCGCCACTTGCATGAATGATGATGAAATGATGAGGACAACACAAACACCCAGTCATCTCGAAGCAGGTGAAAATCCCTGACCCCGCCGGGAATCGAACCCGGGACCCCGTGTATAAATCGGAGTCACGAATGTTTACATTGGCTGCCGTCATCGCAGTAGGACCACGTCTGCAGCCTCAACGTTATCACAGTCTGGCGCAATGCAGTGCAGCGGGTAGGAATTTTTCTGTAGGCCTTTCTGTTTGTGTTATTGTTTGTGGCAATGTCGAGTCACAGATACATTAATTGCACTCTCAAAGTGTCGCTTGTTAAACTGCAGGAACATGCAGACATGTCGCTGTTTAAAGGAAGTAACGGGGAAATGTGTGTACCTGAAGCTGGCTTCTTTACGTGTTATTGACTTATTAGATTGGTTGTGAATAATTGGTCGTGGTAGGTTTTCTATATATTGGGGACTTATGTTTATCGTTTATTTATGTGTTGTTAGGTCCAGGAAGTTTACTCTTTCTTCTCTTTCTGTCTCAGTGATATGGGATAGGACAAGATGGATAATGCTCAGTCCGCATATCATCCCATTTAAGTGTATACTCAAGTTTTTTCGGAAATTTTCCGTTGCCTTCTCCGTTGTCCACTTTTCACAATTCCCAAATCAGTTTTTATGATTGATTCTAAGTCGAAAAGCAGGCCGTGGTGGCCGAGCGGTTCTAGGCGCTTCAGTCCGGAACCGCGTGACTGCTACGGGCGCAGGTTCGAATCCTGCCTCTGGCATGGATGTGTGTGATGTCCTTAGGTTAGTTAGGTTTAAGTAGTTCTAAGTTCTAGGGGACTGATGACCTCAGAAGTTAAGTCCCACAGTGCTCAGAGCCATTTGAACCTTTTTTTTTTTGCATAACTATTGCACATAGCTTCCTCAGTAATTTTATTTACATTTTGCAATTTTTTTGACTATAAAACTCCTCTATCGCTCCTCCCAGTGTCAATAATAATAATTTGTTCATAGAAACAGTAGCACGAGCCCAGTTTAACTATACTTTCTTACAATAAGAATTTTCTAGAGAGTTCTCCCAACGTGTATTTTTCCTAGTCCCTCCTACCCCCTTCACTTCTGTCCATTTATTCTCGGCATTCGGGTTTCGCACCACAATTAAAACGCTTCCATTAATCTGTTTAGCGGTTTTACCACAGGCTGTGGTAAGCTTCCAGCTCCAGACGTACAGTTCCAGGAACATCCTATTCAGTTCCTGGTTAATACTTGAAACCTGTAGCTTCACTTTTGAAAACAAGAAAGTGTCAGTTTGCTTCTGATATTTTCCTTGCTTCCGTTATTTTGCGTAACTTTTTTTTTTGTCAGGATATCGGTATTCTTCCTCCTATTGCGTAAATGAACTGTAAATGTATATGTATTATGCACGCAGCGAAAGGTGGGAACGAAGCAAAAACAAATCGCTTCCATATACTGAATGCTCGGCACTTGTCATGCAGGGAAACATGTTCTGACAGGCAAGAAACGAGCATTAAGTCGCCGGTTTGCTCACACCTGCACCCAATTACAAATCTGGAGAAGTCAGTACATCCAGCAGAGTTTTCGTGGCAAATCGTTGATTAGAAAGTGCCGGCAAGCAGTGTTTTAATTTGGATCATGTTCCACATAGTCTACAGCATTGCACAGCCGAGATGACGAAAGAAATGCTCCGGGTTCGTTTACTGTCCTTTAACGGACGACTGCTTCGAGGAACAATACGTGACGAGAAAACTTGCGAGCGGACGCTAATGAGTGCACAAGCTGCCGCCAGTGTGGGCACTGCGTGGGCTGATCTTAACTACAGATCTAGCAGTCCTAATTGCTGGCACTGCCGCCGTTGCCTTTCCTCTCCATCATACCGTAACTGGAAAACGAGCCCACAGCAACGGGACATTTTTAAGCGCACATTGACCTCGTCGAAGAAGGCCCCTCTTCAAAGGCAGATGGTATCATTGAACGGAAGAAAGTAGTGTTAAGGTTTAGCATCCCATCGAGTCCTGGAATGCGTTCGATAAAGCCCCGAGCTGTCACCTAGTGAATTAAAAACAGCTTTGAAATCACAGCAAGGAACTCTTCGCAGACAGAAGTCGACGTGCCGTTTTCTTTGCTCGATGTTTACTAAAAGATACTATAGGACTGTACTCGTGAATGATTACACAAACACGATCATTCATGTTGAAAAGTGAGAAATACTTTCTGTTGCTCTTTGTGCGTGTTATATTTCATAAGCACAGCACAGCTTATATTTTGGTCGATTCAGAAAAGAAACGAACGGGAGCTGGCGAAATCCGAATTGCGAGCGTACACAGGGAACTTCAAATTTCATTTGGACAAAAACGAGAAGTATCAGGCTGAAATCCCCGTAATGGCTAAACTGATTTGCGCTGTTGGAACTACCACACGATCACAAACAATAACCACACACGCTCATACAATATTTCACAAATTTATCGCTGCGAAAGCAATTGAAATTGTGATAAATACTGCGAAAGCTGTCCTAGAAGTAAAGGTTGGATTAACAATTAGTGTATTAGTCGAGACATTTTCGTACTCGTGGTGGTATACTGTTATAGATTAAATCTAAACAAGATATTACCAGAGGTGACCGCCACATTAAATATCAGGTAAAATATTAGAGCTGATTGGTTATCAAAAAGCAGGTTTTCGGGTTTATATTTCGACACATAAGCACGCAGCCATAATATCACACAAATCATAAATTGATAAATACATACGGTATTTGGAACATTATGAGTATATTCTCTCTAAGGAGCAAAGATAATCAACATGACCAAGGAAAGTAAATCGCAAGTTGCAGGTTGCCAAAATAAAATATAAATCAGTTGATTTCGAACTTTGCTGAAAATTGGCGACCATGTTTCTGAAAGTGTAAATTTCTAAGACACCTCTGCGGAGAGAATATGAGCTTTGAATATTGATACTATACGAGGAAATAAAAAGAAATATTTACTCACGAAGTAGAAAATGAAACGGTTTTAGGTGGAAGAGGCAAAGACGGTCACGGAAAACCACTACCAAAAGAAGAGATGATTTTGTTGTTAAATGTTCTAAGACATCGTGGATGACTTAATATTTTGAATGATTCAGGAGGAGAGCTGGGAGGAGGGGGTGGAGGGGAGGGGAGGGAGGGGGCCGCGACCAAACCGAAATCTCACGCAAAAGGATCTGGTGCAGGAATCAAGAGATAAGAATAAGATATAATGAAATGGTGAAACAGCTTCAAACCATTCAAGTGTTTCAGGCCAATTTCAAAACAATTATGATGAAAAATCAGTTTATGCCGTACGTTGTAGCAGCCAATGGCAGGCATAAAAACTTATTGGTGGATTAAAACTGTGTGCCACACCGGGACACGGACGCGGTATCTTGCCTCCCGCTGCCAATGCTCTTACCGACTGAGTTATCGAGATACGATTCACGAGTCGCCCTCACAACATTCCTTCTCCCAGTACCTGTCACCTATTTTGCAATCTTCGCAGGAGTTCTCCCATGCCAGAAAGTATCAAAACAGCGTACACTCCGCTGCAGAGCAAAAGATACATCTGGCAGTAAACCACTAGGCTGTGGCTAGGCGATTTCAGTTATTTCCGTAGTTCTAGGAGTGCTACTCCTGCTGCCTGTGCAGGAGACGGGATGCTTACGCACGTGTCACCTGTCAGAGTCGTATCTAGACGTATTCGGGGTTCCATATCACTTCTTCTGCACACGCCCCACACCATTGCAGAGCCTCCACCAGCTTGAACAGGGCCCCGCTGCCATGCAGGGTCCATGAATTCATGAGGTTCTCTCCATAAACGCACACGTCCATCTGTTCGATACAATTTGAAACGAGATTCTTCCGACCAGGCAACATGTTTCCAGTCATTAACAGACCAACGTCAGTGTTGACGGACCCAGGCATCAAGGGTACACGAGTAGGCCTTCGGCTCCGAAAGCCCATATCGATGATGTTTTGTTGAAAGGTGCGCACGCCGACACTTGTTGATGGCCCATCATTGAAATTCGCAGCAACTTGCGGAAGGGTTGCACTTCTGTCACGTTGAACGATTCTTTTCAATCATCGTTGGTCCCGTTCTTGCAGGGTCTTTTCCCGGTCGCAGCGATGTCGGAGATTTGATGTTTTACCCGATTTCTGGTATTCACGGTACACTTGTGAAATGGTTGTACGGGAAAATTCCCACTTCATCGCTGCCTCGGAGGTGCCGTGTCACATCGCTCTTGGGCCGACTTCAATACCACGTTCAAACTCACTTAAATCTTGATAACTGTCATTTGTAGCAGGAGGCGACTGGAGGCGAGGCAGCAGGTATTGTGACAGGTGCATCATATTACTGCACTTGGCCTCCCATGGCGCTCGTCGGAACCATGCGGTGACTTTACAGTAAACTAGTAAATCATTGGCCAAGGAAAACGCATCACACTGTATATACTTTCTTGATAGTTGTACATATACACTGGTGTCCAAAATTAAAGCAACAAACCGCTATTTGCCTGTCCTGTGTCTATTCCACGATATAATCATATTAACTGTCAACAAGATGTCCGTACGGTCGTGTTCTACACAGAAGATGGCATTCCAGTCAATGGATAATCATGCCAACGGTGACGTCAGGACACCTATGAAAGTAGGAAGTGTTTGCCGGATAGCCCCGCATCCACAATTGCTGTGTACGGAGTCACAGTCGGTGCAGTATGACAGAGAAGATGCCTACCAGACTCTCTGTGGTGGAGGGCCAAAGAAAGAAAGGAAGGGGGACAGTCACAAACTGATTTGGCCCGCTGGCTTAATGTGAATCGCTCTGTTTTTTTATGGATAAGGCGACAATTTATAAAGATCGAAACTGTATCCCGAAGACCAGGGCAGGGCCGACCACGTGTAACTTCAGAAGAGAGGACCGTTATTTGTCTGTAAGGGCACGGCATTACCGCCCTAGTACTGCACAGCAACTGGCATGTGTGAGCTCGCAGCATCCCCTGGATGTGTTTTATCGAGGCAAACGGCGTGCAGAAGGCTTCCGCGGACTGGCCTTTACTGTCGGAGACTTGCTGTAAATCTACTTCTGACGCGTCTTCACAGAAGGGAATGTCCAGAGTGGAGTCATTAACATGCCACCTGGACCGTCGAGCAGCGGGCCAATGTTGTCTTCACAGATGAGTCTCGATTCAGTCTGGAGGGTCAGCCTCGACAGATTCGCATCTGGAGGGAACAGGGAACACGATTTCGGGACCCAGGCATTGTGGAAAGAGACCGGGATCGAGAAGGATTCCTAATAGTGTGGGCAGGGATTATGTTTACCATACGAAACCCTCTTCATTTTGCTGTCAGGTATCGTGATGAGATCTTGGGATCTCATTTGCTGTTGTCGCGAGGTGCTGTGGGCCCAGACGTCGTATTTGTGGACTATAATGCTCGTCTTCATAGAGGACGAGTAGTTCATGTTTTCTTGGAAACGAAAGATATTGTACGCACGGCGTGGTTGCCCACTCTACCGATTTAAATCCCACAGAGCATGTCTGGGATACAGTAGGAAGACGGCTTGCATCACGTCAGCATCCACTAATTACTCTCCAAGACTGCGAGCAGCTCTGCAGGCAGAATGGGCATTACTGCCTCAACAAGAGACTGATGACATCATTCACAACATCCTACATCATTGTCAGGCCTGTATTACTGCCAGAAGTGGTCACACCCCACATTAACCAGTTGTCAGAATGTGTGTTCAAACTTGTTAAGTTGGAAATAACGAAGAACATTATTGTCTACCGTTATGCATGTTGCAGCTGTTTGTGTTCTGTATTCGTTATTCATTCTGTATTGTGTGCTGTATTGTTTCTACTTTACTATCACCTGTTAATACTGTTTTGTGGCAAAATAAACGCAACTTTGCAAAACTTCCTTTTGTTACTTTAATTTTGGACACCAGAGCAGTACGACATGGCTCAGTGCGTCCTCGTGAAATTTCACTATAACAGCTCACGGTAAGCCGACCGGAGCGCCTTCACTCCCAGCTGCATCTTTATTGTGGTCGAGTAATAGCAGCGCCACACGTCTGGATTACGGTGCATGGTTTTGGAATACGTCTACCACATTTGAGCTGGTGATCGACTACGTGACGTAAGCAAACGGTACGTTACCTTTGGAATTCTTAAAAAGCTGTTGTTAAAAAGCGGGGTACGGATTTATGTCACACCCGTGATAAGTGTTTATATTCGAGAACGCAACTAAACTGTATTACGGATGTGTTCTCCAAACAAATATAACCTAACTATCAACTGATTAGTGCACTCGTTCTAATAATAATTAAAGCTGGTAGTAAGAGGCTCAGAACTTTGGTTCTTATTCACTAATAAACCTTGTTAATGTTAAGACAAGAGAGAGACTATTCTAGAACTGTCGGGAACTTCTACATCTACATCGACATCTACATCTACATGGTTACTCTGCAATTCACACTTAAGTGCCTGGCAGATGGTTCATCGAACCATTTTCATACTACTTCTCTACCATTCCACTCTCGAATGGCGCGTGGGAGAAAGGAACACCTAAATCTTTCCGTTCGAGCTCTGATTTCTCTTATTTTATTATGATGATCATTTCTCTCCACGTAGGTGGTGTCAACAAAATATTTTCTCATTCGGAAGAGAAAGTTGGTGATTGAAATTTCGTAAATAGATTTCGCCGCAAAGAAAACCGCCTTCGTTTCAGTGATTGCCACCACAACTCGCGTATCATAAAAGTGACACTCTCACCCCTATTGCGCGATAACACGAAACAGGCTGCCCTTCTTTGCACTTTTTCGATGTCCTCCGTCAATCCTACATGGTAAGGATCCACACCGCGCAGCAATATTCCAGCAGAGATCGGACAAGTGTAATGTAGGCTGTCTCTTTAGTGGGTTTGTCGCATCTTCTACGTGTTCTGCCAACATAGCGCAGTCTTTGTTTCGCCTTCCCCACAATATTATCTATGTGGTCTTTCCAATTTAAGTTGCTCGTAATTGCAATTCCCAGGTATTTAGTCGAATTGACAGCCCTTAGATTTGTGCGATTTATCGTATACCCAAAATTTATCTGATTTATTTTAGTACCCATGTGGATGACCACGCACTTTTCTTTGTTTAGTGCTAATTGCCACTTTTCGCACCATACAGAAATTCTCTCTAGATCATTTTGTAACTGGAATTGATCGTCTGAAGATTTTACTAGACGGTAAATTACAGCGTCATCTGCAAACAATCTAAGGGGGCTGCTCAGATTATCACCTAGATGATTTATGTAAATCAGGAACAGCAGAGGGCCTATGACACTACCTTGCTGAACGCCAGATATCACTTCTGTTCTACTCGATGATTTACCGTCCATCACTAAGAACTGTGACCTTTCTGAGAGGAAATCACTAATCTAGTCACACAACTGAGACGATACTCCATATGCACGCAATTTGCTTGACCAGTCAAAAAGGGAGGTAGATATTGGAAAGTCAAATTAAGTTTTTATTCTACAGATTAAGGCTAAAGACAAAATTTGTGTGCATAAGAAAATTGTCATTGGGCATAAGCCTTTTAATAAAAATTCTTAATGAACACTATGCAGTACAGTTAACAGTGTTGGAGCACGGTGTAACTGTTCAGTAATGTCGTGTTTATGTCAGCCTACTGAGTGTCAAATAAAGTGCTTAGAAGTATTTCTTTGACAACCAGTAATCATCCAGTATGTTCCCAGTATCTGTGTCCCTTCCCAACTCATGGAAGCATGTTGTCCACTTTAAGTAGAGATCTGTAGATTGGAACCACACTCTACTACCATGAGTTGCGAAGCGACACGGAATTTAGGAAGCGAGCTTATTGGAGATAACTGGTTGTCAAAGAAACATGTTTAAACATTTTATTTGGCACTCAACAGCCCAATATAAATACAGCACTGCTGAACAGTTACACCGTGCTCTACCACATTACTGTTGGTGCTCATAAATTTAATGAATGTACTGGCCGCCTCGCCTTCACTCGCAGAGTCCACACGCTGTCCTCTGCCTGTGTGCGCAGATGGACGGCTAGTCTCGCAACGGTACGCTCTTTGTTGGTGACCACCGGTAGATCCAGAGCTTCACTTCTTACTGGCCACCCGTCTCTATCTCACTGTGACTGCATAGCTCTTGTGGCTGATAACAGCCGAATGACGGCTCGATCGTAACTTAGTGTAATCGATAATGTGACATCAGTGAAAAACTGTGAAGATATGTCATGAGTTGCCCCAGAAAAACTCAGTTGGTACGCGCATTGCCCCCAACATTTCAAGGTCCCATTTTAGCACAAAATTTTAATTTGTCAAGAAGCTTCAAAACCCCACATACTCAGTTAAAGGAAAGCGATTTAGCGTAGTTTTCAAATGTATATCGAGTTCTGTTCTTCCTTGGAGACATCCTTGCATAAAAAGCCTCTAAAAGTGATAAAGAAAACTGAGGATCTCTTAGGTAACTATCAGTTTGGTTTTAGGAAAGGTAAAGGTACCATACAGGCAGTTATGGCGTTGCGCTTGATGAGTGAAGCAAGACTGAAGAAAAATCGAGACCCGCTGATCCGATTTGTCGACCTAGAAAAAGCGTTCGACAGTGTAAAGTGGGGGACGATGTCCGAAATTCTCAGAACAAGGAACAGCAAGAACGGAAAAGCAGGAACGAAGTGCTCGAACTAAAAAATGTGTAAAATTCTGCCCTACTGTGCAATATGTACATTGAAGAAGCACTAGCGGAAATAAAAGATAGGTTTGGAAATGTCATTAAAATACAGGTTGAAAGAATTACAGTGATAAGATTCATTGACGACATTGCTATCCTAGCGAAAGCGAGGAAGAAACACACGATTTACTGAATGGAATGACTGAGTGCAAAAAAGGGGTCGAACTTCAACTGAAAAAAGGCAAAATTATTGAGGTGAAACAGAAGTAAAATTAGCGATAAACTTACCATCAAAAAATGTGACGTACATGAAGAAACTCTGCTGCCTTGGAAACAAAATAACACACGACGAACGTAGTGAGGAGAGCATAAAAAACAGGCTAGAACTAGCAACGAGGGCGTTCCAAGTCAAAAGAAGTCTATCATTATCAAACACTGGTCTTAACTATAGGAAGAAATTTGGTAGTATGTGCGTTTGTAACACAGTATTGTGTAACAGTAAATTATAGATTGGCGGAAATCGCAAAGAAACGAAATCAAAGCATTTAAGATGTAGTATTATAGAAAAATATTGATGATTAAGTGGACTGATAAGATTAGATATAAGGAGGTTATCCGCAGAATTGGCGAGGGGAGAAATATCTGGGAAACACTGAGAAGGCGAAGCGACAAGATGACAGGCTATGTATTGAGGCATTAAGAAGTAGCTTCCATGGGACTAGAGGAGGTTGTAGGGAAAGGATAAAAACTGTAGGGGGACTGAGTTTGAAATATATCCAAACAATAATTGAGAATGCTAAGTCCAAGTGCTGTTCTAACAAGGGCTCCTCCCCATCGCACCCCCCTCAGATTTAGTTATAAGTTGGCACAGTGCATAGGCCTTGAAAAACTGAACACACATCAATCGAGAAAACAGGAAGAAATTGTGTGGAACTATGAAAAAAATAAACAAAATGTAGAAACTGAGTAGTCCATGTGCAATATAGGAACATTATTGATCACATGTGGTCAGCAGTGCGGTGGTCCCGCGGTTAGCGTGAGCAGCTGCGGAACGAGAGGTCCTTGGTTCAAGCCTTCCTGCGAGTGTAAATTTTACTTTCTTTGTTTTCGCAAAGTTATGATCTGTCGTTCGTTCATTGACGTCTCTGTTCACTGTAATAAGTTTAGTGTCTGTGTTTTGCGACCGCACCGCAAAACCGTGCGATTAGTAGACGAAAGGACGTGCCTCTCTAATGGGAACCGAAACATTTGATCGCAAGGTCATAGGTCAACCGATTCCTCCACAGGAAAACACGTCTGATATATTCTATACGACACTGGTGACGGCATGTGCGTCACATGACAAGAATATGTTGTCGACCCACCTAACTTGTACACTTCGCGAATGGGTAAAAGGATTCTTCTACCTTGCCCGATTTAGGTTTTCTCGTGGATGTGATAATCACTCCCAAAAAAAGTGATGAAAACGTAAGAGTTTGTCACATAAACTGCAACAAATGAATGCAACAGTTTCACAGTCACACAGTTTTCTCTGTGCTCTGTCAAAACGTTTTTAACGTTTTCAAATTTTTCCGTGTGTAGACCGTCAAATCTTGCATATGTCCAAGCAAATCTGAACATGTCCTGGAATTTTGGAGAGCGATTATGTGTGAGTGCTTGAACTTTGATAATTGTCTGAAAATAAAAACATAAATTTTTCACTCGAGGGAACACTTGAACCAAGGACCTCTCGTTCTGCAGCTGATCACGCTAACCACAGGACCACGGTGCTCCTCGGCTCAGATTATCCTTGATATTGCCTATCTTGCGCATGGACTATTCAGTTCGTATATTTTGCTTATTTTTTTCATAGTTCCACACAACTTCTTCCTGTTTTCTCGATTGATGTGTGTTCAGTTTTTTCAAGGCCTATCCACTGTGCCAACTTATAACTAAATCTGGGAGGGGGGGGGGTGCGATAGGGAGGTTCCCTTGTAAGATGTAGAGGTTTGGCACAAGAGAGGAAGTCGTAGCTAGCGGGCCGCATTAGACCAATCAGAGTTCCTCCTCCTCTATTCTAGAAAAAAGAAAGTTTTTCGACTATGCTTTTCCCAAAACAGCAGATTTTTTAATTTTCTTTGAAGAATGCAGAAGATCCAATGAAGAGCTGAGCGTTCCGCCACGGGATCGTTTAGCCGGCGCGAGAGCGATACAGAGATGCTGCAGTATGTAAATTTCTAGGGCAGCAAACTGCTGAGGTCATCGGTCCCTATACTTACACACTACTAAAGCTAACTTACGCTTAGAACAACACACACACACCCACGCCCGAGGGAGGAATCTAACCCGCGGCCGGAGGGGGTGTGCAAACTACAGTGGCAGACGCTACAAGAGAGGAGTTTGGCATCACGGACAAGGACAAGTTAACTGTTGAAATTCCGGGAAAGCGGGAAAGTATGTACCCGGAAGAGTAGGACAACATTTACTTCCTCCCACATCTCACGAAATGACTACAACGCGAAAATTCGGAACAGTAGAGCTTTACTGGAGATATACCAGCAGTCTTCCTTTCACGCAGCATTCGCAAATGGAACAGGGAAGGATAGGAGGGGATCCGATAGTGCTTCCGGAAGTACCCTGTGCCGGATAGCGTCCGATGTAGATGTAGAATATGACATGGTTGGCTGAGAGATCGAATGGCACATTGGTCTCGCAGTGTGTGAGTGTAGTGTTGATTACACTAATGTGAGTATATCGTACAGCACTCCATATAATCGCAGTGTCCCGCGTCTTTCTACGTCTGCATCCCTGCGAACCACTGTGAAGTTCACGCCAGAAGGTACGTCGCACCGTACCGTTTATTTGGCTTCTTCCCGTTCCATTCACGTGTGGAGAGCGTGAAAATGACTGTTTAAATGCCTCTGTGCGTCCTGTAGTTAATCTAATATCTCACGATTTGTATGGAAGCGGTATGTAGAGGTTTGTAGTACATTTCTAGAGTCATCATTTAAAGCCGGTTCTTGAAATTTTGTTAATAGACTTTCACGGGATAGTTTACACCTACCTTCAAGAGTTTGCCATTTGAATTTCTGCAGTATCTTTGCTACACTCTCCCATGGCTCAGAAAAACCTGTGACCATTCATGCTGCCCTTCTCTATGTACGTTCAACATCCTTTGCCAGTCCTATTAGGTACAGGTGCAATAATCTAGGACGTGTCGCTCGAGTGACTTTTAAGCAATTTCCTTGGTAGACTGATTGCAGTTCTCTTGTATTCTACCAATGAACAGAAGTCTGCTAGCTGCTTTACCCACGACTGAGCCCATGTGATCGTTCCACTTCATATCCATACTAAGTGCTACATCCAAGTATTTGTATGAGTTTACAGATTCCAACTGTAACTCACTAATATTCTAGTCGAAGGATACTATGTTTTCCCCGTTTTGTGAAGTGCACAGATTCACATTTTTGAACATTTACAGCAAGCTGCCAGTCATTGCGTCATTCTGAAATCTTATCAAGGGCTAACTGAATATTTGTACAGCTTCGTTCAGACTGTGCTTCGTTGTAGATAACTAAATCACCCGTGGAAAGTCTGAGTTTACTATTAATATTCTCTGCAAGATCATTAATATACAACATGAACAGTAAGGGACCCAACACACATCCCTGGTGTACACCCGAAGCGGTAGCGCGGTTCCAGACTGTAGCGCCTAGAACCGCTCGCCCACACCGGCCGGCCATGCTGCCTCCTCCCTACCACGAAATCCTCAATCCAGTCACATATTTCGTCTGATACCCCGTATAATTGTACTTTTGATAATAAGCGTAGGCGTGGTATTGAGTCAAATGCTTTGCGGAAATCGAGAAATACTGCACCTACCTGACTGCCTTGAACAGTGGCTTTCAGGATGTCATGTGAGAAAAGTGTGAGTTGGGTTTCACATGATTTATGGGTCGTTCTGTTCGAGATACCTCATTATGTTCGATAGTCTTGCGGATCACTGGTGCTACCCTTGTTGCAGACAGGTGTGACCTGCGCTTTCTTACAACTATTTCGCACAGTTTTTTGTTCGAGGGATCTACGATAGATTATAGTTAACAGAGGAGCTAACTCGGCTGCTAATTGGGTATAGAATCTGATAGGAATTTCACCAGGGCCTGAGACTTTATTAAGTTTTAACGATTTCTGCTGTTTCTCAGCGCTAATGACACTAGTATCTATTTCATTCATCTTTTCAGTGATGCAAGAATTAAGTTCAGGTAATCCTCCTAGGTATTCCTTTTTAAAGGAACATTTGAAAACAGTTAAGTATTTCTACTTTTGTTTTGCTAGGTTCAGCTTCATTTCCAGTCTCGTCCATGGGTGACTGGACACTGATTTTGGTGCGAGGGATCTACGATAGATTATAGTTAACAGAGGAGCTAACTCGGCTGTTAATTGGGTATAGAATCTGATAGGAATTTCATCAGGGCCTGAGACTTTATTAAGTTGTAACGATTTCAGCTGTTTCTCAGCGCTAATGACACTAGTATCTATTTCACTCATCTTTTCAGTGATGCAAGAATTAGGTTCAGGTAATCCTCCTAGGTATTCCTTTTTAAAGGAACATTTGAAAACAGTTAAGTATTTCTACTTTTGTTTTGCTAGGTTCAGCTTCATTTCCAGTCTCGTCCATGGGTGACTGGACACTGACTTTGGTGCTACTAACAGCCGTTACATATAAACAGAATTTCTATGGGTTTTGTGAAAGGTCATTTGACAATATTCCGCTACGGTAGCCATGGAAGGCTTCACGCATCCCTCTCTTGACTACCAAACGTGTTTCAGTCAGCATCTTTTTCACTCTGGGTGAGTGGTGTTGGAGTAATCTCTGCTGCTGTACATATTTTATGCCATCTAATACACACAGTTCGCCTTTACTCCTATTGCCATCGGCTCCCTTGAACAGTGAGATCACACTTTCCGCGACCCCCATTACAGTCGCAAGGGTCGTGACACATTGACCCCCATCGAGCCGGCCAATCGCTCTTTGTGATCAGAGCAATACAGTTGCAGACATCCTTGAACTGTCGTGTTACTCACTGCACACAATGCCAGTGCGTCGCAACTAGGGTCTCCAGAAGCTGTGCCACATACACTGGCTGCGAGCTGGCAAGTGAGGTAAGTCTGGTATCAGCAACTTGTCATTTCTGTCACGCAGACGATACATAGCTAGAACGGTTTGACGGATGTGAAAAGCACATTGTTCCTTGTCAACCGTCAAGCAGCATCTGTTGATGACGGAAATTAAATAAGGGAAAGGAAACACAGCTATATCATCTCACCATGGTGTTGATATTTGACATGCTACCGATAAAATTGACTGGTCAGGTAGATACAGATCATAGAAGGAAAGTACTGTGTTGCAGAATAATAAATAATGACTCGATCATAGTGTTTATTGAGAAATTACGGGAAGAACGCTGGGAAGAAATTTGTAGTGCAGACAGTGCAGATGTAAAATGTAACTCTTTCTTAAACACATTCCTAGAGCATTTTGAGTCTTGTTTTACTCCAAACAAACAATGGCAAAATTGAACTGAAGCAACCTAACTTCTGGAATTATAGTATCTTGCGCTAGGAAGAGAGAGCACTATGTAATTCTGAGAACAAGCTGTACTCAAGACTGGAAAATCTGTTGAGAACAAGTAGTAGCCAAGAGTGGAAACTCTGTTATTACCAGTATTGTCGGATCCTCCACTCTGCAATTAAAAAGTAAAACTCATGTACTATGCACAAAACATAAAACACTCCAAGAATGAGGCATACACTATTTCGAACTTTATTAAACAAGAAGCGAACAAAACTGGTAATCCATATAAAATTCAGCCCGCAAGAAATAGCCCTGGCACAAATCATTGACCTCTAAATTCAGGAATTACTTTCCCATAGTGGCAGCAAATATTGCACTTACAGTAGTAATCAACCCAATAGAGATGTGTTGATTTAACTGGGCAGACACATGCAAAACATCACGAACGGACGTCAGATTCAAAATTCAACATATAAAGACACTACAGAATTAATCAGGTCACCGAAAAGTAGTAACTGTGCTGGCTGGCTATGATGGTGTCTCTAGAGGAATAATAAAGCCGTCTACTGAGTTGGAAGGATTAGCTTTAATCTATCATTGTTATCAGTCAACGACTACGAGCATATTCCCTGACAGATTTAAAAATGCTATACCCAATATCAACCTACAAAAGCTGGAGGTAAACAAACCACGATGACGGCCAATGATCCTTTCAGTGCAGGTGCACACCCAGTTCGAAATCTTATGGGAATCGGCGAGATGCCGCGAGTAATGAGGCTAACGAACAGGGGCACTACAACAGTAGTGTGTGGATAAGTTGAGAATTTTGGTTTGGCGGAAGGCGTAGTCCATCCAGGTGCATTGACCACTGTGTCTGAATGGCGGAGCGGTCAGAGTATCTGCCTAGTAAGCAGCAGGCACGCATTCGAATCCCGATCTAGCACAAATTTTTCAACCTACACCACTGATATAAATCAGTGCCCACTGGCAGGTAACTTCTTTCATTCCTTTGTGTCTTAAACCTCCTCTAACATAAAAGTTTTTTGGGTATGGTACCACGTCATATTGTGGCCACTATCACACTGGCCTCATTTTTTTTATCTTATTTTTTTTTGAGCTTTTCCTCATTACAGAGGCTTATCTCCAACATAATAATTTACTTGGAAATTACAATCTTAAACTATAATCTCAAAATATTTCTCCAGGTGTTTCGATCTTGTGTGTCCTCTTCCTCTGCGCCCATTCTCCTCATTGTGTGCTGTACATTTTGGAGCCAGGTTGTCATAGGTCGTCCTCTTCTTCTTCTCCCCTCCGGTTCCCACTCCAGTATCAATTTTGGTATTCTGGTTTTCTACATTCGTCGTATATGCCCGTACCACTGTAATTTCTTCCTATCCATTACGTCATATATTCTTTCTTTTATTTCCATTCTCCTTATTACTTCGGTGTTCCTTATCTTTTCTTTCCTGGAGATTCTTATCTACTGGCGTATTTTGGCGTTCAGAGTCCACTATATTTTGTCATGACTGCTCCTCTGCTAATGATATTAGGTCACAGTTTTAAAAACATTGATATTATTGGTCTCTGTTACGGTGGGAGGATTGGGCAACTTCATTTAATTGGTTTACTGTAGTGCAGGAAGATGGAATCTGCTGTTTATTGTCACTTACAGTATGCACCGTAATTGGTAGTCATCGGGGATTTGGGTACGGACTCTTTTTTGCGTCACACTCGACATAGGATACGCGGAAGCAGTTACTCGCCAGTAATCATCGCGTCTCGTGTTATTTGTGCGGCCTGTTGAGCTCTGATGGCTGGCAGCATCCGGATTCAGATAAAATGGTTGTTCTTAAGTTTATTGACCCAGATGTCGTAAAAATACATGACCCGACAGGTTATCCGAGAGCGCTAATGCGCTGCTTCCTGGACTCAGGTAGGCGAGACGGCCCTAGATCGAATCCGACCGGCGGATTACCGAAGAGGGCCGGTAAGCCAGCCAGCCAGCGTGGATGTGGTTTTTCGGCGGTTTTCCACATCCCGCTAGGTGAATACTGGGCTGGTCCCCATGTACCGCCTCAGTTACACGACTCGCAGAAATTTGAAAACGTTCGCACTATTCCATGGCTCACACTAGACGCAGACAGCTGGGGTACACTAATTCCGTCCTGGTCGGGGTGGCGGCAGGAAGTGCATCCGGCCATCCTCTGCATCTAACATTGCCAATCAATAGTAACAAGGCCGACCCTGTGTGAAGTGGGACAAAGGCCCAAAGAAAGAAAGAATCTCGTAAAAATACAGAATGACTACTAGTTTCAGAGAAATTAAATCGCCATCGTCAGATCATTTGTATAGAAAAAAAAATTATAGAGCCAATCCATTTCCTCGACTGGCCCTATAAAAAAATTGTTGTCTACACAAGTGATCTGAAGACAGCGATCCAATTTCGCTGAAACTGGTAATCATCATGTATTTTTATGAGATCCAGGCGAATAAACTTCTGCAATGAGATCGTCTTCAACACAGCTGATAATGCCAGGTAATCATCTTAATATAGTGTATCATTAACATAGAGGAAGAACAACGATGGGCCAATGATTCAGCCCTGTGGGACTTTCATTGTAATTTCTCCCCATGCAGATGATGTGGCGTCGCATTCTGTATTATTGGAACAGTAATAAATGGTGTTGTGCATTCAGAAGTTTCCTGGACATTTGTAATATGGTTCACTGAATAATGCAACTTCAACAATACGATACTGCAGAGCTGGAGACGCGTTTCCAGGCCATCATCTATTCAAAGGCCGTGTTCGTCAGCCTATGAAAAGTGTGTACCTCCGTTTTGAGTGGTCTCCAATGTCTAGTGTCCTCTCCATGTCACGTGCTGCTCTGCCGAACACCTAGAGGTCGAACATTTCCATCCGCTTCAGTCTATTCTATTTCGATTGCAACGTGCGAGGTGGGCCAGTGGTAAGACATTAGCATCCTGCTCGGGACGGCGACAGTTCATTTCTCCTCATCACCCCAACAACATTTAGGTTTTTCGTGTTTTCCCTAAATAGCTAAAGGTGAATGAAGGTATGCTTCTTGTCCATATGATTGCTCTGAAAGGAATATCTTTCCCCATGCTTCTCCAATCCTTTTCCTTTGCTTCAACTGTCATTTGCTACGGAACGATCAATATCTTATATTCCTTATTTTCTATCAGACATACTTGGTAAGCGTTCCACGCCGATGAGTGATGAGCAGTACTCCAGAATCTCTCGAGCACATGTTTCGTAAGATGCTTCTTTCGTGGATGTGTTACCTTAAAATCCTTTCCATGGATCTGTTTGGTGTCTGCTTTTTCTGCTGTTTGTTGTATGTAGCCTTTACACTTAAGGTCGCTCCAAACAGTTACTCCTAGATTTTTACGACAGTTACTTTTCTCAGCAGTATGTCACCAACAGTGTAACTGTACAGTAGTGGATTTCTTCTCTTATGTATGAGTGATACCTGTACGTCACATTTATCCATGTTCAGAGTCAACAGCCAGTCCTTGCGCCATTCATCAACGCTCTGCACATCTACCTGCAGTTCGCTGAAGGCTTCTGATGTTGTTACCTTCTTATAGGCAACTGCATCATTTGGAAACAGCGTCGTGGATCATCCGACGTTATCCGCTGGGTGAGAATGTGGAACGGCCGAGGAACTCGCCTAGACAGTCCGCGCATTGACGATAAACACTGTGTCCGGGTGGCGCAGTGGTTAACGCAATTGTCCAGTAAGCTGGAGATCGCGGGTTCGAGTCCCGGTTCGGTACTCGTTTCACTCGTCACCGCTGATCCCGCATGAAGTCCCGATGCAATCATGAGTCCCTACCCTCTCCGTTTCTTTCTGCCCCCTCAGCCCCCCTCCACAGTCAATTTACTTAATATGTAACATAATTGCTGATTCCGCGAGATGTGTGTTCTTTTTGACAAAACAGACACAACGTATTCATATAAGTTCTCCACTATATCAGGCCTGGCCAACATTTACGTTCCCAGAGTGCGCTCACGCTCCGCGAGCACATCGCTCGGAGCAGGTGTGTGTGTGTGTGTGTGTGTGTGTGTGTTTGTGTGTGTGTGACGGCTACCTCGGGAAGGCCTACTTGAAACAGTGCAACTACGACTAAGAGACAAATATTGAAGCATACTTTTACAAGCAGGAGTTTATCAAATGTATCTGTTTTCAACTTTTTATTCTTCTGCTAAACCAATTACATTTATTACTCCATTAAATAAATAAATTATGTAGTGTTAATTGCGGTGTCACCGCCAGACACCACACTTGCTAGGTGGTAGCCTTTAAATCGGCCGCGGTCCGTTAGTATACGACGGACCCTCGTGTCGCCACTATCAGTGTTTGCAGACCGAGCGCCGCCACACGGCAGGTCTAGAGAGACTTCCTAGCACTCGCCCCAGTTGTACAAGCGACTTTGCTAGCGATGGTTCACTGACAAAATACGCTCTCATTTGCCGAGACGATAGTTAGCATAGCCTTCAGCTACGTCATTTGCTACGACCTAGCAAGGCGTCATTACCAGTTACTATTGATACTGTAATCATGTACCGTCAAGAGCGACGCTCATCATTAATGGATTAAAGTTAAGTATTCCACCAGCTACGTCCGTTTTTCTAAAGTCTAATTTCCTTGTCCTGTTCCTGACCTCACGCCAGCCTGCGTGAGTTAAAACGCGTGCTTTTCGGCGTCCTCTCATACCCGGTGTTGGCGCTCCTGCCAACCCACAACATTAATACAGTTAGCTGAACTACAAAAAGCACTAAAAACACATGCATTTAGCATTACGTTTTGATGTTTATAAACTTACAGATATTTGCTTTTTAGGATACACAGTAATACTTGAACTATGGTTCGTAACACAGTCAAACACATGGTGTTACGCAGATCTGTAAATCCGGAACGTTAGCGGGACTACGTTATTTTCATAAGAGAAGAAAAAATGTTCACCCATATTTTTGAACCAAACATTGAAATAACTTTAGTGGCTTATTTGTGCAGTCGAGGAAATTGCTCTTGAGCAACATTTTATAAATGTCTTGTAAATTCCTCGATTCGACAAACGGGTTGTTGAATTCGGAGCTCCACTGTACATCTATCACCTCAAGTCGGAAGTATTGAGGTACATTAGCAGGAAAAAGCAGATCTGGACTGACAAATAAATCGAAATCAGTCTTTAATCGTGCAATATCTTGCAGACAAATCATGATGAAATATTTCGATTACTGAAACGTATTCTGTTATACCTGGTCCACAAATGATCGCCTTTATCTATGGGAAATGTTTCAAGTCATGAACTTGAAACTGATTTTTCCAAAGGATTAATTTTAGTTTTGTACCATCAATCTTGTCCGCCACATGTGTTACCAACTAATTCTCGCCTTACATTAATACACTTAAAGAATCCAAATAATTTGTGATGGTAAAAATGAAAGATTTTGCCACATCTTCACTTACACTTAACTCTTTATTCCCCAATTCCCACCGTCAGTTCAGCCAGAATTCACTGTTGTTTGTCAGAAAGAAGTGTATTGTTTCGTCTTTTAGGCTGGGGTTGTAATGACATTCCAACAGATGTTCTTCCACCTCATAATAGTGCGATGATATATGAAGGGCTAATTTCAATAGTTGTACAAATCCATTTTTGTTCATTTTGAGATAGAGTCCTTAAGTTAAATGAGCGCTGAAAAATCTGCAGTTGAGATAGCAGAAATATTCAAGCATATGGCTTATTGCTAGAGATGAACGTTTCTTTCTGTTTGTTTGCATCATTAATTTCAGAAGTATTATAGGCAGAAAAGTGGAGGTAATGGACTTGTACCACTATTGAAATAAGCCCTTCATATCAAGCCCTTTACTTGGCCTTTGAACGATACGAAAATTAAGGTAGTTCCCACTCTGCATTGAACAAGTGGCTAGTCTGTAATGATAGGCATAGTCCACTTTGTGATGCAAAAGGTAAAAGGAAGGAAGATTCCGTCGACATCGATGTCATTAGAGACGGAGCACAAGCTCGGATTGTGTCGCGGATGTCGAATGAAATCGGCCGTGCCCTA
Source organism: Schistocerca cancellata (assembly GCF_023864275.1). Lineage (NCBI taxonomy): Eukaryota > Metazoa > Arthropoda > Insecta > Orthoptera > Acrididae > Schistocerca > Schistocerca cancellata. Next base: position 544,457,739 of record NC_064630.1, on the reverse strand, counting down.
TCAAAGGAATGATCCCGGTGTTTGCCTAAAGCGATTTGGGGACAAAATGGAAAGCCTAAATTTGAATGATCGGACGCGGGTTTGAAACGTCGTCCTCCAGAATGCGAGTCCAGTGTGCTAACTACTGCGCCACCTCGCTTGGTACTTAATGATATAGTTAAGACCGTACAGAAAACATCAGGTAGTAAATGATGTGACGTGTTTGCGGGAAGAGCGTTAGATTCAGAAAAAAACAAGTATGTACATATTAAGGTACCAATGGGCGTAATACTGCACGTATATCCCTAACACCGTGCATGTATTGCACACAACAGTCCTATCACACTTCTTTGGGGTACTCCTGAAATTACCTTTACATCCGATTTTGTGCAGTTATAGGAGACACGTTGAGTACTGTCTGCAAGGAAATCTTGAATCCAGTGACTAATCTGGTCCGATACTCGGTAGGCTCGAATTGTTTCCACTAAACAACAATCAAGGGCTAAATCAGGTGCCTTCCTGAAATCAAGGAACACGGCATTAACCCAAATACCATTGTCTACAGCGCTGCGGATCTTACGTAGGAACAGAGCGAGCTGAGTTTCGCAATATCTCTATTTGCGGAATTCATGCAGATTTTTATAGAGATTTTCGTTGTCCAAAAACGTCGTAATACGTGAGCCTAAAACGTGCTCCATAATTCTAAAACAGACTGACGTCAGCATCAGCAATATAGGTGTCTGTGCATCTGTTTTAAGACCCTTCTTGAAAACGGAAATGATCTGCAGCTCTTTCCAGTCGCTGGGTACCTTTCGTTACTCTTGCGACATATGCTCTTCTGTTACAGTAATAGAATGGTAAATCGTTTTGATACACACCTTTGTAGGAATTCATACTTGTGTGACGCGGGTAACATAACGAAATGGAAGCAACCAATATTCGCATAGATCTCCTTAATTCTGAGATTGCATTCACTGGCAAATGAACACTTTTCGTTTCAGAGCACTACGAAACATGGCTGCGATTCCACGTGAGCAATCTTATCGAACCATACCTCCCTCATTAGGAACACAAGTAAGATGACGCAAACAGAGCGCCTCAGCCTGACGTCGACGTTGCGACGCACTATTGAATTTCCTGCTCTCATTAGTGTCACCGCGAATAGCCCGGATCAATGCGAAGAATTCCGCCGTCGCATCGATTACAATGACAAGTGAGGACTCTGGCGAGCTGCAAGCCGACCTCTTATAGCTTCTGACCTTACACTGTACCGGTACATATCCTTATTCTTCACTTCCTTTAGAAATCTACTTAAATGGGAAGGGCATCAATTCAAACTTCCACTTATAACGTAGATACCCAGATCCACAACTCCTGTGGATGCACTTTTCTTGGTGGTCCAGGGTCCACGGATCCATTTCTCAGTATCAGTTGATTTTTTTTTTTTTTTTTTATACATGACAGGCAAAATTTCTGTGTGGCGCTTGTTTCTTTGGCTTCAGAAATAAAGATAACAGCAATGGTTAGATGCACTAAACTACACTCCTGGAAATTGAAATAAGAACACCATGAATTCATTGTCCCAGGAAGGGGAAACTTTATTGACACATTCCTGGGGTCAGATACATCACATGATCACACTGACAGAACCACAGGCACATAGACACAGGCAACAGAGCATGCACAATGTCGGCACTAGTACAGTGTATATCCACCTTTCGCAGCAATGCAGGCTGCTATTCTCCCATGGAGACGATCGTACAGATGCTGGATGTAGTCCTGTGGAACGGCTTGCCATGCCATTTCCACCTGGCGCCTCAGTTGGACCAGCGTTCGTGCTGGACGTGCAGACCGCGTGAGACGACGCTTCATCCAGTCCCAAACACGCTCAATGGGGGACAGATCCGGAGATCTTGCTGGCCAGGGTAGTTGACTTACACCTTCTAGAGCACGTTGGGTGGCACGGGATACATGCGGACGTGCATTGTCCTGTTGGAACAGCAAGTTCCCTTGCCGGTCTAGGAATGGTAGAACGATGGGTTCGATGACGGTTTGGATGTACCGTGCACTATTCAGTGTCCCCTCGACGATCACCAGTGGTGTACGGCCAGTGTAGGAGATCGCTCCCCACACCATGATGCCGGGTGTTGGCCCTGTGTGCCTCGGTCGTATGCAGTCCTGATTGTGGCGCTCACCTGCACGGCGCCAAACACGCATACGACCATCATTGGCACCAAGGCAGAAGCGACTCTCATCGCTGAAGACGACACGTCTCTATACGTCCCTCCATTCACGCCTGTCGCGACACCACTGGAGGCGGGCTGCACGATGTTGGGGCGTGAGCGGAAGACGGCCTAACGGTGTGCGGGACCGTAGCCCAGCTTCATGGAGACGGTTGCGAATGGTCCTCGCCGATACCCCAGGAGCAACAGTGTCCCTAATTTGCTGGGAAGTGGCGGTGCGGTCCCCTACGGCACTGCGTAGGATCCTACGGTCTTGGCGTGCATCCGTGCGTCGCTGCGGTCCGGTCCCAGGTCGACGGGCACGTGCACATTCCGCCGACCACTGGCGACAACATCGATGTACTGTGGAGACCTCACGCCCCACGTGTTGAGCAATTCGGCGGTACGTCCACCCGGCCTCCCGCATGTCCACTATACGCCCTCGCTCAAAGTCCGTCAACTGCACATACGGTTCACGTCCACGCTGTCGCGGCATGCTACCAGTGTTAAAGACTGCGATGGAGCTCCGTATGCCACGGCAAACTGGCTGACACTGACGGCGGCGGTGCACAAATGCTGCGCAGCTAGCGCCATTCGACGGCCAACACCGCGGTTCCTGGTGTGTCCGCTGTGCCGTGCGTGTGATCATTGCTTGTACAGCCGTCACGCAGTGTCCGGAGCAAGTATGGTGGGTCTGACACACCGGTGTCATTGTGTTCTTTTTTCCATTTCCAGGAGTGTATATCGCTGTATCAGTGCTGCCACCTTCATACTGAGCAAAATCAATATAGCTGCCGATAGCGTGCCAAGACTCTCGCCACAACAACCGCCCAAGTGCTTCTGCCGCCATTTAGCTGCAGCTGCTGCTTTGATTCTAGTGGTTAGTGCCAATCTCTACGTCAGAATTACGAAGTGTCTGGTAACTCAAATTAAGTTTCATTTAATTTCAAACATCTCTAGTGGTCAATTACACTCACTGATAAGGGGTAACATGGCTACCTTTAAGGTAACAGCGACTCAACGTTCGATAGTACATGGAAACCGAAACACACTTCAATCGACGATTTGTTTTATTCAGTTCAATAGCAGGTTCGGATCGTTATGATCACCATCAGATTTCTCTAAAATGGTAAATACGTCACTAAACTAGTAGTGTTGATTCTCATTATCTGAAAAGCATATAATACATAACATACTTAACTCCCAGAACTTAATAAAAGAAGCAATAAAATTTATAGACATGATTGGCATCATCGTATAATATAAAACCACAAGAGATGAGGTAAAAATGTAATTAAAAAAGCTCTAAGGCTTAAAAATAGTTCCACAGCAAAATATTTGCCTGCTTTCAAATAGGTATCTACAACGCATACAGTACAGAATGAAATTAATTGACAGCAGTATACCGAGAAAAGAAAAAAGCCACGGGAAAAACGAGCGCACAGTTTACAGAATTGAATAAAATAAATTGGCGATCAAAGATTGCTTTGTTTTCCACAAATTATACAGATAATTCAGTGCATCCGAATGGCCAAATGATATTTGGAGTCCTTTTCGAAGTGCCAGTCCTGATGCCATACAAATCGTGCTTATAATATTAAATCGGATTGAATGAGGATGGATCGGCTAAAAACACATAAAAACATACAACACCAAAAACGACTAGAAAAATGCGAAACGAAAAATCAGAAAGAATGTTACTGTGATGTGTATCAAACGATATCGTTTGATCAGAGGATTACGAAACTGAAACTGCATTTTGTGTAGGTGAAGTATTACGATAGTTAGTAATGTATCTTTATCGATGTTTAATTAATTAATACTAATTAAAATATCGAATATTCAATGTAACTAAACCGTCTGGAAAAAGAAAGTGAAGCATCCAGAAGTCGTCGGATATCAATGTAACTTTATAAACGTGAACACAATCAGTGGTTATGCAAATGATTATACACATTGTGTCATCCCTGTTGAAGTCTTATATCTGTCATGGCGATAAAATAGGAAACAGTGTAGCGTTGTGAAAATATGGTGGAGTGTGAAATGAAAGCCAAAACAGTCCTTCCACAACAAATGGTTCAAATGACTCTGAGCATTATGGGACTTAACATCTATGGTCATCAGTCCCCTAGAACTTAGAACTACTTAAACCTCACTAACCTTAGGACATCACGCAACACCCAGTGATCACGAGGCAGAGAAAATCCCTGACCCCACCGGGAATCGAACCCGGGAACCCGGGCGGGGGAAGCGAGAACGCTACCGCATGACCACGAGCTGCGGACCTTCCACAACATATAAAATATATAAAGAATAGCGGATGACAATGTTTCCTTTGGGTAAACTCATCAAACTCTCTGGCGTAATAAACATATAAAACACCAGCAGAGAAAAAATTGACCAACTCTCTTTTGTCTCTCTGTGCAAGAAGGAAGTTGTTGGGTAAAAGCCCCTCTGTCGCTTACTGCTTGTAAAACGAAAATGTATGTATTGTAAATGTACTGCTCTGTGCTTAATTTCATATATAGTTCAATAGTTAAAATATTAACTTACTTTATTCCTTTCTGAATAGCTCCTCTCCTTAAATTTCTAAGCGAATATGTAAGAGTTTTCTAACGGCCATAAGCCACTGCAGATCACTAGTGGATCACCGCCATAAACAGCGAATAGCTTTATGTGTATGTAATAATTTGCGGGCTTCACTTGTCTTGTTGGATAATATTACAGGAAGAAAAATCAGTAGAATATTTAGTCTTTTAATGATACCATAAAACACGAGTGCTCAGGAATGTACGAGGGTCGGAACTTTTAATAGTGGCAACTACTTATTTACAGCTCGTACAAAATAGATACGTGTTTCAAAGTTTTATCTGACCTTCAAAGGAGTCACCAGCATTGTGTATAGCCCATAGCCAGCGATGTGGAAGTCGTAGGATACTCTTAGCAATATGCATGGTGTGTGACGAGCGCCTCACGTCGGGTTGACCGCTTGCTGGTGCAAGTCTTTCGAGTTGACGCGACTTCGGCGACTTGCCCAACGATGGGGATCAAATGATGATGATTAGGACAACACAACACCCAGCCCCTGAGCGGATAAAACTCTCCGACGCAGCAGGGAATCGAACCCGGGCCCTTACGATTGACAGTCCGTCGCGCTGACCACGCAGCTACCGGGGGCGGACCTCTTAGCAATTCCAGTTGTGTTGACAGTTCGAGCGGCGATGTCTATTGCCCGACAAATTTGTAGCAGTTCTGAATCGAATGCCGTGAAGTGTTTCCTTCAGTTTAGAAATCGAGTTGAACTCACGAGGGCTGAAGTCAGGGGAGTGCAGTAGGTGGTATAGCACTTAGCAGCCCCATCAGTCAAACAAATCAGTAACAGCTTGCACTGTACGTGCTTGAGCATTGTCCTGCAAAATGATGGTCAGGTCCTGCAGAAAGTGTCACCACTTCTGTATTTATGCTGTTCATTTTTAGAACACAACCCAAGACCATGTCAGAGATAGAAGTGATTACACTTTCAGCTGGACCTGACCATCATTTTGCAGGACAATGCTCAAGCACGTACAGTGCAAGCTGTTACTGATTTGTTTGGCTGATTGGGCTGCTACACCACCCCCAGCACTCCCCTGACTTAAGCCCTCGTGAGTTCAACTAGATTTCTAAACTGAAGGAAACACTTCACGACATTCGCTTCAGTATTGCTAAAAATTTGTCGGGTAATAGACGGCGCCGCTCGAACTGTCAACGCAACTGGCACTGCTAAGAGTATCTTACGACTTCCACATCGCTGGCTACGGGTTATACAGAATGCTGGTGACTACTTTGAAGGTCAGTAAAACTTTGAACACGTATCCATTTTGTACGAGCTATAAATAAATAGTTGCAACTATTAAATTTCCAACCCTCGTGTATATATAAAATGCTCTGACTTGATGGATTTCCCTTCGCTTCAAGATATCTAACAACAGTTTTATTAAAGAATTAACTTGAAGACAAATACTGAAAAGAAACAGATAACCGAAGTCGTGTGTTTTTTTTTTTTTTCATTCTGGATGCGCAAATAATTTTTGGTTGCGTGAATGTTTGTACTGGCAATCCCTATCGATATGTACCTTGTATGTCGGGCAAACCTATACAATTTCGTGCTATTGGCATCATATACGCAAAGATTAATTTTGACAAGATTTCGAAACCTTTTGTTCACTTTATATCATACCGTTAACAGTGATTAGCGCAAGGCAATTTTCTGTACTTTGTCGCTTTATTCATTTCACTGTTTTCACACGCCGGGCAACTGCGCCGCGCATGTATGCAAATCATTACTGGCAGTCCCAGTCGCGTAACCACCGACCAAATAAGATCAATACGATCATTCATCAGGAGGATTCGTTACCAATGTTTCAGTTGACCATGTCTGCCCACTACAAGGTAGGATCTGCGTATTTTTGCACGAAGCGTATCTTACCCCCTAATATCTGCACCTGCGATCCGAGAGCGAGTAATGGATTCCTTGCAACATTTTGTCATGCCGTGTCATTGGTCGGAGACCAGCAGCCACCGAACTAAGGAATTACCGCCACATGCATAGGATGTATTTGGAGTGACGCCGTGATGGGAAGCACTGCTGATGCATGGCTCGCATTGTGTTCAGAGATGAATCGCCTTTCTGCACTAATCCCAATGACCATAGTCGACGATTATGACGGTGGCCTGGGAAGAAGTTCCATTCTTCCGATGGTCTGAAGAAGCACAGTGATGTTAGTCCCGGCGGTAGGGTGTGAGGAACCAGCGGGTATGACTTTAGGTCACGGCCGGTAATGATGAGGCAATTGTGATGGGTCATCAGTACAGCAAGGACATCCAGCGTCCTCGTGTGCTACCTCTCAGGCAAGAATATCGTGGAACCATTTTTACCGTAGAGCAGTGCTGGTCTACAGATAGCACGTCTGTTTACGAACTGTCTGCATTATTTTGAGGTACTGCCATGGCCAGCAACATCCCCAGACCTTTTCCCTACAGCACTTGTTTGGAACCAGCTCGGACTTCAACTCCTTCCAAGCGCCAGTATCCAGGATATCAAGGAGCAGATACAACAGTTGTGGCGCAGCTTGCTTCTGGAGGGGATTCAATGGATTTATGACACACTTTCCATTCGAGTCAGTACACGGATCCAGGCCAGAGAGGCTGCAACGTCACGCCTATAAGTGGACTAACACTACCAAGTCCTTTGCAAGTTTCGCCCGACTCTGTAATCACTGAAATAATGTTACACATCCCTTCACTCCCACTTCTTTGTCAGTCAGCGTATTTACACTACTGGGCATTAAAATTGCTACACCACGAAGATGACGTACTACAGACGCGAAATTTAACCGATAGGAAGAAGACGCTGTGATATGCAAATGATTAGCTTTTCAGAGCATTCACACTATATTGGCGCCAGTGGCGCCACCTACAACGTGCTGGCATGAGGAAAGTTTCCAGCCGATTTCTCATACACAAACAGCAGTTGACCGGCGTTGCCTAGTGAAACGTTGTTGTGATGCCTCGTGTAAGGAGGAGAAATGCGTACCATCACGTTTCCGACTTTGGTAAAGGTCGGATTGTAAGCTATCGCGATTGCGGTTTATCGTATCGCGACATTGCTGCTCGCGGTGGTCGAGATCCAATGACTGTTAGCAGAATATGGAATCGGTGGGATCAGGAGAGTAATACAGAACGCCGTGCTGGATCCCAACGGCCTCGCATCACCAGCAGTCGAGATGACAGGCATCTTATCCGCATGGCTGTAACGGATGGTGCAGCCACGTCTCGATCCCTGAGTCAACAGATGGGGACGTCTGCAAGACAACAACCATCTGCACGAACAGTTCGACGGCGTTTGCAGCAGCATGGACTATCAGCTCGGAGACCATGGCTGCGGTTACCTTTGACGCTGCATCACAGACAGGAGCGCCTGCGATGGTGTACTCAACGACGAACCTGGGTGCACGAATGGCAAAACGTCATTTTTTCGGATGAATCCAGGTTCTGTTTACAGCATCATGATGGTCTCATCCGTATTTGGCGACATCGCAGTGAACACACATTGGAAGCGTGTATTCGTCATCGCCATACTGACGTATCACCAGGCGTGATGGTATGGCATGCCATTGGTTACACGTCTCGGCCACCTCTTGTTCGCATTGACGGCACTTTGAACAGTGGACGTTACATTTCAGATGTGTTACGACCCGAGGCTCTACCCTTCATTCGATCCCTGCGAAACCCTACATTTCAGCAGGATAATGCACGACCGCATGTTGAAGGTCCTGTACGGGCCTTTCTGGATACAGAAAATGTTCGACTGCTGCCCTGGCCAGCACATTCTCCAGATCTCTCACCAATTGAAAACGTCTGCTCAATGGTGGCAGAGCAACTGGCTCGTCACAATGCACCAGTCACTACTCTTGATAAACTGTGGTATCGTGTTGAAGCTGCATGGACAGCTGTGCGCCATCCAAGCTCTGTTTGACTCAATGCCCAGTCGTATCAAGGCCGTTATTACGGCCAGAAGTGGTTGTTCTGGGTACTGATTTCTCAGGATATATGCACCCAAATTGCGTGAAAATGTAATCACATGTCAGTTCTAGTATAATATATTTGTCCAATCGTGGTTCATGGTGTGGGTTCCTGTAGTCATGTCCTAGTTCATGAACCACGGACAACGTATGAGTGGCCAAGTAAGTGGTCCCGACAGTCGGGATACCAGTTACTTTGGAATAAGGCTGGGCATCTCGGACATATTCTGAGTCGTGGTCACCTTTGTGCTCATACGGCAAAGACTGTCAAATCCACGGATTAGTCCCTCAGCCGTTAGGGGTAAAACCCAATGGGACTCGGGGCAAGTAAGGCTAGCAACCTGCTTTCCTGGTACTTTAAATATGATGCTGGCAACAATCAGAGCAAAATGCCTCGGACCTTTGGAGGTGACGGAGTCCCACCTCTAACTGACAAACCAGGGACTCCTAAGATACGACTTGGCAAACAAATGGTAATGAGATGGGGAGTTATTAATATCAATGGGGGCTACTCTGGGAAGAAGGTAGAGCTGGCAGAGGCTGCAAGTAAGATGGGGATGGACGTTTTAGCTGTTAGTGACATTCGGGTAAGGGGTGAGGAAGAAGAGGAAGTGGGAGAATACAAGATCGACTTGTCAGGAGTCAAAGCAGGAATAGCACAATGGGGTGTAGAGCTTTACATCAGGAAAGAAATGGAACCCAGCGTAGTTGCAATAAGGTATGTAAACGAACGACTGATGTGGATAGATTTGACAGTGTCTAGCAAGAAATTAGGATTGTGTCAGTATATTCGCATTGTGAAGGATCAGATCAAGATAAGATGGATAGTTTTTATGAGGCACTCAGTGATGTAGTTGTTAGAGTAAAGGACAAGGACAGTGTTCTGCTCATGGGTGATTTTAACGCCAGGATTGGAAATCGAACAGAAGGGTATGAAAAGGTTATGGGTAAATTTGGAGAGGATATGGAGGCCAACAGGAATGGGAAACAACTCTTGGATTTCTGTGCCAGTATGGGCTTAGTAATCACAAACTCCTTTTTTAAACATAAGAACATTCACCGGTATACTTGGGAAGGCAGGGGAACCAGATCTGTCATTGACTATATAATAACAGATCAGGAATTCAGGAAGGCTGTGAGGGACACACGTGTATTCAGGGGATTCTTTGATGACACTGATCATTATTTAATCTGCAGTGAAATTGGGACTGTGAGGCCGAAAGTGCAGGAGGTCAGGTCCATATGTAGGAGGATAAGAGTTGAGAAACTGCAGGATAAGGAAATCAGGCACAAGTACATAACAGCGATCTCATAAAGGTACCAGTTAGTTGAATGTAGTCAATTACAGTCATCGGAAAAGGAATGGACAAGGTACAGGGACACAGTACTAGAAGTGGCTAAAGAATGTCTTGGAACAGTAGTGTGTAAAAGTAGGATGAAGCAAACAGCTTGGTGGAATGATACAGTCAAGGCAGCCTGTAAAAGGAAAAAGAAGGCGTATCAAAAATGGCTACATACCAGAACCCAGGTAGACAGAGAAAGTTATGTTGAAGAAAGAAACAAAGCCAAACAGATAATTGCAGCATCCAAGAAGAAATCATGGGAAGACTTTGGAAACAGGTTGGAGACTATGGGTCAAGCTGCTGGAAAACCATTCTGGAGTGTAATTAGCAGTCTTAGAAAGGGAGGTAAGAAGGAAATGACAAGTATTTTGGACAGGTCAGGGAAACTGCTGGTGAATCCTGTTGATGCCTTGGGCAGATGGAGGGAATATTTTGAAGAGTTGCTCAATGTAGGTGAAAATGCGATCAGTAATGTTTCAGATTTCGAGGTAGAATGGGATAGGAATGATGATGGAAATAGGATCACATTTGAGGAAGTGGAAAAAATGGTCAATAGATTGCAGTGCAATAAAGCGGCTGGGGTGGATTAAATTAAGTCGGAACTCACTGAATACAGTGGAATGTCAGGTCTTAAATGGCTACACAGGATAATTGAAATGGCCTGGGAGTCGGGATAGGTTCCATCAGACTGGACAAAAGCAGTAATCACACCAATCTTTAAACATGGAAACAGAAAAGATTGTAACAACTGCAGAGGTATATCTTTAATCAGCGTTGTGGGTAAAATCTTCTCAGGTATTGTTGAAAGGAAAGTGCGAGTATTAGTTGAGGACCACTTGGATGAAAATCAGTGTGGGTTTAGGCCTCTTAGAGGTTGTCAGGACCAGATCTTTAGCTTACGGCAAATAATGGAAGTGTTATGAGTGGAACAGGGAATTGTATCTATGCTTTATAGATCTAGAAAAGGCATATGACCGGGTTCCTAGGAGGAAGTTATTGTCTGTTCTACAAGATTATGGAATAGGAGGCAAACTTTTGCAAGCAATTAAAGGTCTTTACATGGATAATCAGGCAGCAGTTAGAGTTGACGGTAAATTGAGTTCATGGTTCAGAGTAGTTTCAGGGGTAAGACAAGGCTGCAACCTGTCTCCACTGTTGTTCATATTATTTACGGATCATATGTTGGAAACAATAGACTGGCTGGGTGAGATTAATATATGTGAACACAAAATAAGCAGTCTTGCATATGCGGATGACTTAGTTGTGATGGCAGATTCGATTGAAAGTTTGCAAAGTAATATTTCAGAGCTAGATCAGAAATGTAAGGACTATGGTATGAAGATTAGCATCTCCAAAACGAAAGTAATGTCAGTGGGAAAGAAATATAAACGGACTGAGTGCCAAATAGGAGGAACAAAGTTAATTAGAACAGGTGGACGGTTTCAAGTTCTTAGGATGCATATTCTCACAGGATGGCAACATAGTGAAAGAACTGGAAGCGAGGTGTAGCAAAGCTAATGCAGTGAGCGCTCAGCTACGATGTACTCTCTTCTGCAAGAAGGAAGTCAGTACCAAGACTAAGTTATCTGTGCACCGTTCAATCTTTCGACCAACTTTGTTGTACGGGAGCGAAAGCTGGGTGGATTCAGGTTACCTTATCAACAAGGTTGAGGTTACGGATATGAAAGTAGCTAGGATGATTGCAGGTACTAGTAGATGGAAACAATGGCAGGAGGGTGTCCACAATGAGGAAATCAAAGAAAAACTGGGAATGAACTCTATAGATGTAGCAGTCAGGGCGAACAGGCTTAGATGGTGGGGTCATGTTACAAGCATGGGAGAAGCAAGGTTGCCTAAGAGACTCATGGATTCAGCAGCAAAGGGTAGGAGGAGTCGGGGCAGACCGAGGAGAAGGTACCTGGATTCGGTTAAGAATGATTTTGAAGTAATAGGTTTAACATCAGAAGAGGCACCAATGTTAGCACTGAATAGGGGATCATGGAGGAACTGTATAAGGGGGGCTATGCTCCAGACTGAACGCTGAAAGGCATAATCAGTCTTAAATGATGATGATGATGATGATGATGATGATGAATACCCGTTTATCATCTGCATTTCTTCTTGGTGCAGCAATTTTAATGGCCAGTAGTGTAAAATCTTTCCGGCCTCCATATTGTATTTTCTAAATTATTGACTGATATTGACATAATTTCATACGATCAGCATCGTCATTAGCCTTTTCTATAAATTAAATTCAAGGTCTCTATGAGTTCTAATATTATCTATCGTCCCTCTCAGCCTTTATTACCTTTTGGAACCCGGCAAAGAACCTCCTTCCTCTATCTAACAACCTTTTGCCAGGCTACATACCTCACATAACCTCTTTCATTATAATTACAGTCATAATTTCATCCTTCAGTTCATTGCTGATCCTTTTGTTTTCTCGTCTCTCATAGTAATTCAAATGGTTCAAATGGCTCTGAGCACTATGAGAGTTAACATCTGAGGTCATCAGTCCCCTAGAACGTAAACCTAACCAACATAAGGACATCACACACAGCCATGCCAGAGGCAGGATTCGAACCTGCGACCGTAGCGGCCGCGCGGTTCCAGACTGAAACGCCTAGAACCGCTCGGTCGCACCGGCCGGCCTCTCATAGTAATTCCCAGAGTGCATCCCTCCCTCAGTTTTGAATGACTTTCATATCAAAAACCGATGTCTGAATACCTCAAGTCAAAATCGATGGTACACACTGACTATAAACTTTCCGTTTCAGAAACAATGAAGCTTTTATCTTAAGACTCTATTTAAAACAACTCCCCATTCAGGCCCTGGGGAATGCACGCTGCTGTCATCCTCTGCCTTGACGCGTCATTTGATGGAATGGGGCTTGAGAACAGCACACCGTTGTCCCAACCACTGTTAAGTTTCCCGGACCTTGGAGCACCTAGATACCATCCAAGGAGCTCCTACCTTGGCCTCACAAGGCCCAGTGCACCCTTTTCATGTCTTCTCAGGAGAAATCCCAGACAATACCGTGAATCCAGTCCCGATCCTTCACATGACGGAGAGACACGCTTACTGTTCAGCTGCGAGCGTGTACCAGAAGTCCCAGTTTAATTCATGAAAATGTATATTTTATGTCGTAATGTATTTGAATTCTTTTTCTTGCTGATAATCATCTCGCATTTCTTCTTTCTTACTTTTTACAGTGTAGGAGATTAAAAATTTGTGTCATCCTTGACACAACAGTAAATAAATACTAGGTCTACAACTTCGCTTCCACCGTTTTTTCTCGAAGTTCGAGACTTTATTGTGAAAAACTTACAAAAAATTTACGATTCAAAGTAATGGCCATCGTTGGCCACTGTTTTCTCCTAGCTTTAGGGCGGCATACGAATCCCGCCGTGTATAAACTGGGCATATTTTGAGGGGAGCCATGAATCGATCCAATTTTGCGCTTGTTCATATGACCGCAAGTGCTAGTCGGATAGGTCGTGTGTCATAGATCGAGAAAGGTGGCAGTCAGAGGGGGAATACAGCAGGTAGGGTAGAACGTCCCGTTTCAATGTTTCCAAGTATGTTTTGACGGGATTTTCGACATGGTGTCGTGCAAGTTCATGCTGAAAAATCTTTTTTTCATGTCTATCGCCGTAGTGTGGCAGTTTGTCTTTCAGTGCTCGGCTCAAACACATCAACTGCTTTCGATAACGATCTCCTGTGATTGTTTCTGTCGGTTGCAGTAGCATCGAAAGCTTTCTCTCTTTCACAATCATGCCGGTCTTCAACGTCAAAATCACCATTCTTGAAGCATGGAAACCATTTTCTGCGAAGTTATGTCACTAACAGGCGTCTTATCATAGGTCTTATCCAGCTTTTTATGAGCATCGGCCGCAGATTTCTTCATATCGAAGCAGAAAATTAAAACCTCCTGCAGATTACGCGAACTGGGCTCATAAGTTGACGTATTCAGTCGAGAATATCTTTATGATGCAATCAAAACTTGACTGATATTTTGATGGCGTTATGTTCTCAAATGCCTAACCTCACTGTATGACACTTACGACGAACAACTGGCACCACTACTTTCCACTACTGGCGTCTATTGCAAAACGGCGTAAGCAAAGTTGTAGACCTAATAGTACGAGGTGCATTCAAGTTCTAAGGCCTCCGATTTTTTTTTCTCCGGACTGGAAAGAGATAGAAACATGCGCATTGTTTTAAAATGAGGCCGCGTTCATTGTCAATACGTCCTAGAGATGGCAGCACCGTACGGCAGATGGAATTTTACCGCCAGCGGCGAGAATGAGAACTGTTTTAAATACTTAAAATTGCGACGTTTTCCTTACTTGAACAGCGTGCAATCATTCGTTTTCTGAATTTGCGTGGTGTGAAACCAATTGAAATTCATCGATAGTTGAAGGAGACATGTGGTGATGGAGTTATGGATGTGTCGAAAGTGCACTCGTGGGTGCGACAGTTTAATGAAGGCAGAACATCGTGTGACAACAAACCGAAACAACCTCGCGCTCGCACAAGCCGGTCTGACGACATGATCGAGAAAGTAGAGAGAATTGTTTTGGGGGATCGCCGAATGACTATTGAACAGATCGTCTCCAGAGTTGGCATTTCTGTGGGTTCTGTGCACACAATCCTGCATGACGACCTGAAAATGCGAAAAGTGTCATCCAGGTGGGTGCCACGAATGCTGACAGACGACCACATGGCTGCCCGTGTGGCATGTTGCCGAGAAATGTTGACGCGCAACGACAGCATGAATGGGACTTTCTTTTCGTCGGTTGTGACAATGGATGAGACGTGGATGTGCCATTTTTCGATCCAGAAACCAAGCGCCAGTCAACTCAATGGAAGCACACAGATTCACCGCCACCAAAAAAATTTCGGGTAACCGCCAGTGCTGAAAAAATGATGGTGTCCATGTTCTGGGACAGCGAGGGCGTAATCCTTACCCATTGCGTTTCAAAGGGCACTACGGTAATAGGTGCATCCTACGAAAATGTTTTGAAGAACAAATTCCTTCCTGCACTGCAACAAAAACGTCCGGGAAGGGCTGCGCGTGTGCTGTTTCACCAAGACAACGCACCCGCACATCGAGCAAACGTTACGCAACAGTTTCTTCGTGATAACAACTTTGAAGTGATTCCTCATGCTCCCTACTCACCTGACCTGGCTTCCAGTGACTTTTGGCTTTTTCCAACAATGAAAGACACTCTCCGTGGCCGCACATTCACCAGCCGTGCTGCTATTGCCTCAGCGATTTTCCAGTGGTCAAAACAGACTCCTAAAGAAACCTTCGCCGCTGCCATGGAATCATGGCGTCAGCGTTGTGAAAAATGTGTACGTCTGCAGGGCGATTACGTCGAGAAGTAACGCCAGTTTCATCGATTTCGGGTGAGTAGTTAATTAGAAAAAAAATCGGAGGCCTTAGAACTTGAATGCGCCTCGTAAAATCTTTCCCGTTTGGTAAGGGCTATCGCATGGCGCGAGGACAGCTGTTTTCAACATTTGGCAACTTCACTTCATCTTATGATTTGGTGCCTGGATGCACTTCCTGGCGCCATCGTCGTCAGTTAATCGCGTAAACTTCATACTGTGTGTTACGGTGTTTTCTGAGGCGGAGGTTGGGCACCAGACCAGCTTTTTGCACAAACGATCGTGGAAAACTGCCTAACAACCGAACGCAGGCTGCCAGGTGGTTCTGTGTTACTTAGACGTTTGCGTACAGCATTTCCTGAGGCAGAGATCGGGGACGAACACAACAGTTGCCTGAACGATCGTGGAAAA
This sequence comes from Schistocerca cancellata, assembly GCF_023864275.1. Classification (NCBI taxonomy): domain Eukaryota; kingdom Metazoa; phylum Arthropoda; class Insecta; order Orthoptera; family Acrididae; genus Schistocerca; species Schistocerca cancellata. Next base: position 544,441,826 of record NC_064630.1, on the reverse strand, counting down.
TCGCCTAGAAACCACACGGAAGTTGGCCGATATGCGAGGCAAACGGTCGTTAAAGTGCCGCGCGGATTCGATCCAAGTGCAGGTCACCTTCCTGCGTCACAACCTAGCGATCTGCATACTAAGTTATACAAGCAGGTTGACTTTTAAAATAGCCTGCAGTCGGCTGTATGCAGTATTCCTCTGTTCATAGCATTAACGTCGATTGTTGATGTAACATGAAAGCGTGCACAGCCTAGCACCGTTTATATGTGGACGACTAATTTACATAACTATGTGACAACAGTGGCAAAATCGTAGTTTTATTACCTGACGTGAATGATTTTATATTCGCCTAATGTGATGCTGTAAATGCTTCTGAGAACCTGATGACGCTCTGTCGATCGAAACTGGTTGTTAAATAAATCATGGCATTTTTCAAATATTTACGGGTTGTTGAGCACCACCTCCTGAAAATATATTAGGATTTAAAATCTAGAATTGTTACAGCATGTGGAGTGATATCGACAGAATCTCTTCAGTCTGTTCAGTTACCCGTCGACTGCAAAAGCGTATTGAAGTACACGGCGGGCATTTCGAACATTTGATAATATAAATTGAGTTTTTAAGACGTGTTTGAGACCACATTCTTGTATGATTTCCTTTTGATGCTGTTTCTTGCGTAATTTTGCACTGTAAGTCTTGACACTTAACACATACCACCCATACTCTTCCTCGAACGCCCTGGAGCGGCGGGACGGCGTTCCATCGTGACGCCCACGTCCTTCCGCCGACGGCACTAAAGATCCGCCTCCAGCGGTCCACCACCATGTCTATTGGATAGCAACCATCAACATCAACAGCATCAGTTCACGGATGAAAATCCACCTTATACAGGAGATGTCATGGGCTTCTGATATTGATTTCATCCTCCTGCAGGAAGTTCACATGGCCAGTCTGCCGGATGTAAATTGCTGCACTACCCACGCCTTCGCAGGTGATCCCATAGGCCATGGATTGGCCATCAAGTCTACAAAGGGATTCCTGCCACCGATGTCATCTTCCTTCCACCACCTAGAGACATAACACTCACTGTCATGGCAACACACTTCATTAATGTCTACGCATCATCGAGCACTGGCCAAACACGAAAGGGCTCAGATTTATTCTGAGGACATCACCCAGCCTGTTACGAACACTGTGTGCTAGGAGATGACTTTAACTGCATTCTGCACTCGAAAGATCAGGCTCCTCATTATACTACGTGTCAGGTACTATGTTTAGTGATGCGGGACCTCCTGCTCCGTGGCACACCGGAAGTCCAACATGGCGAACTTTCTTACAAGTCATTGCGCAACCCGTCATGACAGAATATGTCTCACAGGTCCTTACATCTCCGAAACGGGATGCTGAACCCCCTCTTAGATGTGGAGTACCTGGAGCTGAAGACACGCTGGCGGTGTCTGCGTTTCAGCCGCCGATGATCGATCCTACCCACAACCCCCACGGATGGGAGGGCACGTCGTATGTGCACGGAAGTGGTCTTTTTTTTTCGCCCCTCTTCTATCGTCCGGTTCCTACACACGACAAACGTAAGTTTTCCGCATGGTAACGTGATGCTCCCCCTTCATCATCTCTTCCTGTTCCCCAATTTGGGCTTTGATACATGCAAGCCCATTCGTGCGACCTTCCTGGGCACCTCAAATACAGGGACTTCGGTCGTTTCTTTGTCCTTTCTTTTCACCCAGAGTTCCGTTTTTTTCCCTAATGCAGGCGATATATGCTCCCCACAATTTAATAATAATAGTAAAAAATAAACATTAAATAAAATGAAAAACAAATAAAAAGCCTTACATTTGAGTTGATTCCCGTGTCTTCCTTTGCCACACTGGGTCGGTGGCGGTGGAGGGACCCTGTGGCCCAGCCTCGAGATACGATTCCTGCTCATACCGCAGTCTCTGTAACAATGTATTAACCCATAATCAGAAATCGCACGTATTGAGATGCGGTGAACGAGCAGGGCATGCATCTGGACCTCCTCGACTATCCATCGACCAGAGAAGATGAGTCCGGACGTTAACGGCGAAGCAGGCTGGAGCACCATCATGTAGCAGCCACATAATCATTCGAATCGTCAATGGCACTTCTTCCAGCAGGGGAGGCAAAGCCACCCACGAGAAACGCCAATAGTTCCGGCCTGTTAGGCTACATGGAAGGAAGACTGGTCCCAAAATACAGTTGTCAATTATCCTGGCCCACACATTCCAGCTGCACACATACTGATGATTCACTGTGACCATACCATGGGAGTTCTGAATACTATCCCGTAGTTGACTGTTATGAAAATTGAAGATATCACTCCACATAAAGTTGGTCTCATTTGTGAATAGGACGGTTGACTCAAATCCCATAATCGTGGTTGCCTGGTGGAGAAACCAGTGTCAAAACTGTTCCCAATGTGGAAATACGGCGTTACCCTTCCCAGAGATCGTAACGTCCTGCTTCCAACATATATCTCAGAAACGGTAAAAGTTAGGTCATGTTGAAACGTCCCCTTTGAAAAATTAGAATGACAGTGCTGGAAAAACTCTTACGTTATTTGATTTTCAAACAGCTGAGCAAAACTCAACGTACTCAAACAGTTTTCTCTTTACTTGTTCTGATCATCACTAAACTGACACAATATTTTTAGCGCAATGCAATTTGACTTTCAAATATCCCTGCAAAAGAATGGCCCTGACTAACAATAACCTATACCTTTCATGAATCATTTACCTCACAAAAATCTTCGTTCCTCGAACTACTGCAATACAGCGAGCGCCAATACTGCCAGCTAAATAAAAGATTCTAACTATTGAAGGCACTAACCACTGATAGGCATAGCAAATGAAAGATTTTGATAGAGAACAAACAATGTATTTACCTTAATAATGTTCAAAAGTCATCATATATATATATATATATATATATATATATATATATAGGGTGAGTCACCTAACGTTACCGCTGGATATATTTCGTAAACCACATCAGATACTGACGAACCGATTCCATAGACCGAACGTGAGGAGAGGGGCTAGTGTAATTGGTTAATACAAACCATACAAAAATGCACGGAAGTATGTTTTTTAACACAAACCTACGTTTTTTTAAATGGAACCCCGTTAGTTTTGTTAGCACATCTGAACATATAAACAAATACGTAATCAGTGCCGTTTGTTGCATTGTAAAATGTTAATTACATCTGGAGATATTGTAACCTAAAGTTGACGCTTGAGTACCACTCCTCCGCTGTTCGATCGTGTATATCGGAGAGCACCGAATTACGTAGGGATCCAAAGGGAGCGGTGATGGACCTTAGGTACAGAAGAGACTGGAACTGCACATTACGTCCACATGCTAACACCTTTTTGTTGGTCTTTTTCACTGACGCACATGTACATTACCATGAGGAGTGAGGTACACGTACACACGTGGTTTCCGTTTTCAATTACGGAGTGGAATAGAGTGTGTCACGACATGTCAGGCCAATAGATGTTCAATGTGGTGGCCATCATTTGCTGCACACAATTGCAATCTCTGGCGTAATGAATGTCGTACACGCCGCAGTACATATGGTGTAATGTCGCCGCAGGCTGCCACAATACGGTGTTTCATATCCTCTGGGGTTGTAGGCACATCACGGTACACATTCTCCTTTAACGTACCCCACAGAAACAAGTCCAGAGGTGTAAGATCACGAGAACAGGCTGGCCAATTTATGCGTCCTCCACGTCCTATGAAACGCCCGTCGAACATCCTGTCAAGGGTCAGCCTAGTGTTAATTGCGGAATGTGCAGGTGCACCATCATGCTGATACCACATACGTCGACGCGTTTCCAGTGGGACATTTTCGAGCAACGTTGGCAGATCATTCTGTAGAAACGCGATGTATGTTGCAGTGCTCTCCGATACACACGATCGAACAGCGGAGGAGTGGTACTCAAGTGTCAACTTTAGGTTACAATATCTCCGGATGTAATTAACATTTTACAATGCAACAAACGGCACTGATAACGTATTTGTTTATATGTTCAGATGTGCTAACAAAACTAACGGGGTTCCATTTTTTAAAAAAACGTAGGTTTGTGTTAAAAAACATACTTCCGTGCATTTTTGTATGGTTTGTATTAACCAATTACACTAGCCCCTCTCCTCACGTTCGATCTGTGGAATCGATTCGCCAGTATTTGATGTGGTTTACGAAATATATCCAGCGGTAATGTTAGGTGACTCACCCTGTATATATATATATATATATACACTCCTGGAAATGGAAAAAAGAACACATTGACACCGGTGTGTCAGACCCACCATACTTGCTCCGGACACTGCGAGAGGGCTGTACAAGCAATGATCACACGCACGGCACAGCGGACACACCAGGAACCGCGGTGTTGGCCGTCGAATGGCGCTAGCTACGCAGCATTTGTGCACCGCCGCCGTCAGTGTCAGCCAGTTTGCCGTGGCATACGGAGCTCCATCGCAGTCTTTAACACTGGTAGCATGCCGCGACAGCGTGGACGTGAACCGTATGTGCAGTTGACGGACTTTGAGCGAGGGCGTATAGTGGGCATGCGGGAGGCCGGGTGGACGTACCGCCGAATTGCTCAACACGTGGGGCGTGAGGTCTCCACAGTACATCGATGTTGTCGCCAGTGGTCGGCGGAAGGTGCACGTGCCCGTCGACCTGGGACCGGACCGCAGCGACGCACGGATGCACGCCAAGACCGTAGGATCCTACTCAGTGCCGTAGGGGACCGCACCGCCACTTCCCAGCAAATTAGGGACACTGTTGCTCCTGGGGTATCGGCGAGGACCATTCGCAACCGTCTCCATGAAGCTGGGCTACGGTCCCGCACACCGTTAGGCCGTCTTCCGCTCACGCCCCAACATCGTGCAGCCCGCCTCCAGTGGTGTCGCGACAGGCGTGAATGGAGGGACGAATGGAGACGTGTCGTCTTCAGCGATGAGAGTCGCTTCTGCCTTGGTGCCAATGATGGACGTATGCGTGTTTGGCGCCGTGCAGGTGAGCGCCACAATCAGGACTGCATACGACCGAGGCACACAGGGCCAACACCCGGCATCATGGTGTGGGGAGCGATCTCCTACACTGGCCGTACACCACTGGTGATCGTCGAGGGGACACTGAATAGTGCACGGTACATCCAAACCGTCATCGAACCCATCGTTCTACCATTCCTAGACCGGCAAGGGAACTTGCTGTTCCAACAGGACAATGCACGTCCGCATGTATCCCGTGCCACCCAACGTGCTCTAGAAGGTGTAAGTCAACTACCCTGGCCAGCAAGATCTCCGGATCTGTCCCCCATTGAGCATGTTTGGGACTGGATGAAGCGTCGTCTCACGCGTTCTGCACGTCCAGCACGAACGCTGGTCCAACTGAGGCGCCAGGTGGAAATGGCATGGCAAGCCGTTCCACAGGACTACATCCAGCATCTCTACGATCGTCTCCATGGGAGAATAGCAGCCTGCATTGCTGCGAAAGGTGGATATACACTGTACTAGTGCCGACATTGTGCATGCTCTGTTGCCTGTGTCTATGTGCCTGTGGTTCTGTCAGTGTGATCATGTGATGTATCTGACCCCAGGAATGTGTCAATAAAGTTTCCCCTTCCTGGGACAATGAATTCACGGTGTTCTTATTTCAATTTCCAGGAGTGTATATATATATATATATATATATATATATATATATATATATATATATATATATAAAAATTCATGACATCCATCTTTACAAATTTCTTTTTTCTGGCGGACACACGTCCAGATCGTCTGCTTATAGTAACCTCTCAAAACTATGGCATCTCTCTCTCCACATCCACCACGGCTGGCCGCTCACCTCCAATTGCCCAACGCTATGCGCTGTTCACATCCAACTGCCCAACACTAGAAAAGCGAATATTCCAACAATGAGTCCAACCAGCCACAGACTGCACACAGCGCAGTCAGCGATTTTCATACACAGCACTACGTGGCGTTACCAACATAAAACCCTAAACAGCCTACTTACAATGTTCTCACCGCTAAAAGCCTTCATCATGTCTGTGCATGCCTGCAAAACCACCATTAATCATAAAAGCATTCTTGTTGTTTGCAAAGAGAGCACTGTCTAATGCCAGCCGAGGTGGCCGAGCGGTTCTCGGCGCTACTGTGTGGAACCGCGCGGTCGCAGGTTCGAATCCTGCCTCGGGCATGGATGTGTGTGGTGTCCTTAGGTTAGTTCGGTTTAATTAGTTCTAGGGGACTGATGACCTCAGATGTTAAGTCCCATAGTGCTCAGAGCCATTTGAACCATTTCAGAGGACACCAGGGCAAGACGTATGAGGATCAGTACCACGTTCTAGAAGGAAACCACGCATACTGTAATTGTGGCTGCGTGGTACAGCGCGCATTAGACCGCAGCTTCTGTAACGAAGTATAACTGAATAAATGGTTTCTACAGTGTGGCGCACGAAATGTGTTACCAATTGTTTCTTTCGCAATTTACGACACACATTAGATATCCCACTGGGATCTCTATAGCAGTACCAGCAGAGCTTGGAAAAACAACTGAGTTACGAAATTACGTGTAATTCACGATACTGCCGCTAGGAGACTAGTAAGCAGCAATGGCTGACAATGGGAGACTGACGACCCGACAACGATCGGCAATTGTGTTACTTTTTCATGGAACGAAAAGCCTTGTGACTCAGAGGCGTTTTCGACAACAGTTTAACACACGATGGGTCCCTTGCAAGAAGACCATCCACAGGTTGTACGATAAATTTGTACAGGAAGGAACAGTATTGGAAGCGAAGCGACCTCGGCCTAAGCCTGTTTGTTCGTCGGAGAATATTGAAGCGGTACGAGTTGCTGTACAGAGAAGTCCCGGGAAATCGTTTAGAAAGGCAGCAGTGCAACTGGGAATATCCAGACGCTCCGTTCAACACATTCTTAAAAGTGACCTCCATATGTACCCATACAAGATGACCTGTGCACAGAAGCTCACTGAAGAGCACAAGCAGCAGAGACTACTGTTTGCTCAGTGGGCGGAGGATAGGGAAGAAACTATCAACAACGCTTAGTTTTCAGACGAGGCGCATTTTCATTTAGACGGTGTGGTTAACAAACAAAATGTACGCTTTTGGGCCACTAAAAACCCACAAGTGCTTCATGAAAGACAATATTATGCTCCGAGGATTACAGCGTGGGCAGCAATTTCCAGTCACTGACTTATTGGACCCTTTTTCTTTGAAGAAACTGTGAACAGCGAGCGTTATTTGAGCTTGCTTCATTCCACAGCTTCTTGCTACTGCCTTGCGCTTCAACAAGCAGTGGTTCATGCAAGATCGAGCAAGGCCACATACTGCAAACACTGTGTTGGAGTTTTTACACGAGCATTTCGACATGCGGATCATTTGACTCAGGTTTCCAGGTCGCTTCAATGACGGACAAAATTGCCCCCCCCCCCCCCCCCCCAATAGTTCAGACCTCAATCCACGTAACTTTTTTCTTTGGGGGTACGTAAAGGAAAAAATTTCCCGGAACGTCCACGTGATTTAATGGTGCTCAGAAGATATATTCTTCAAGCTTGGCGTGAAATTACGGAAGACATGTGCCGTTGGGTAATCACTAACTTCAGTGTTCGTTTGGAGGAAGTTAGGAAACGAAATGGTAGACATATTGAGCATGTGCTGAATTAGAACAAATCTCCATGGACGGCTCTTCATTGTAGTATATGTTCCTTTCAGATTGTATTGACAATAAAGTTTATGAAACTTCCTGGCAGATTGAAACTGTGTGCCGGACCGAGACTCGAACTCGAGACCTTTGCCTTTCGCGGGCAAGTGCTCTACCAACTGAGCTACCCAAGCACGACTCACGCTCCGTCCTCACAGCTTTACTTCTGCCAGTATCTCGTCTCCTACCTTCCGAACTTTACAGAAGCTCTCCTGCGAACCTTGCAGAACTAGCACTCCTGAAAGAAAGGATATTGTGGAGACATGGCTTAGCCACAGCCTGGGGGATGTTTCTAGAATGAAATCAGCGCACGCTCCGCTGTAGAGTGAAAATTTCATTCTAGAATAAAGTTTATATTCAAAAACAAAATGGGAACACATTTCGTGCGCCACCCTGTAGCATGGAAATCATGCATTTGCGGACATACGTTCAGCAGACTTTTTTATGTTCGGTATCTTCTCATAGATCAATCCCTAGAGTTCGTACACGGTGGAAAACATCACCCTGGGGCAATGAAAGGTTTAGAGAATAGCAATGTAGGTGGCTGTGTCCTCCTGGGAATAGTATCCCGCAGCGCTGCGCCTACTCGTCCTGGCTGCAACCACGCCCTGGCCACGTCTGTCCGTGTTACCAGCTGGAACTGGTTCCTCGCTATTCCGCGCCCGCTCTCTGCCCACCAACGCCTGCTCCGCTCTTTCCGCTGTCAGCTGACGACTGACACTGACACGGAGTAGGTGGCCGTTTCAATTCCCGGAGCGGCAACGCGGATCCGAAAACAGCTGCGCGCACTGGTCACTCGCTGCTTCGCTGGCAGCCCCCACAAATCGGGCGCTTTAGCGCAGCGAGCGGCTGGAGGCGGCGTGCCGCCGCCGACGCTCCCTGCCCACAGTCGTTCCGCCGCCGACTGGCAGCAGACTGCGCAGGTATGTGGGGGGCAGACTGGTCGCGTTCGCGGCCCACCGCCACTCCCACCGGCGCAGAGGCGGCGGCGGCGGCGGCGGCGCGAGCACTCGGCAGCCAGGGATCACGGCCGCCGCCGAGTGACCTCGGGGCCAAATGGCGGCCTCACCGCCTCCCGAGAACCATTTCTAGGTCAGTCGGCAACCTCTTCTATGCAAACGCGCCCCCAAGGGTAAGTTATTCAAATACGTTATGCACGTCTCAGAGGGGAACTAATATTGGCGATAAACAAGGTGATTCGAAAGGTTGCCCACGAGTTGACTGAGGGAAGGAAGGAAGATTAGGGTCTAACGGCTCGTCGACATCGAGGTAATTGGAGAGGAGCACACGCTCAGTCTGTTTCGGGGATGAGTAAGGTTCAAAATGGTTCGAATGGCTCTGAGCACTATGGGACTTAACATCTGAGGTCATCAGTCCCCTAGAACTTATAAGGGAACCTCCCCATCGCACCCCCGTTAGATTTAGTTTTAAGTTGGTACAGTGGATAGGCCTTGAAAAACTGAACACAGATCAATCGAGGAAACAGGAAGAAGTTGTGTGGAACTATGAAAAAAATGAGCAAAATACACAAACTGAGTAGTCCATGCGCAACATTGGCAACATCAAGGATTGTTTCAGCTCAGGAGCGCCGTGGTCCCCTGGTTAGCGTGAGCAGCTGTGGAAGGAGAGGTCCTTGGTTCCAATCTTCCCTCGAGTGAAAAGTATGATTTTTTTATTTTCAGACAATTATCAAAGTTCAGGCACTGACACATAATCAACTTCGCTCTCCAAAATTCCAGGACATGTTCAGATTTCCTTGGACATATGCAGGATTTGACGATCTACACACAGAAAAATTAGAAAACGTTAAAAACATATGTTTTGACAGAGCACAGGGAAAATTGTGCGACTGTGAAGCTGTTGCATTCATTTGTTGCAGTTTATGTAACAAACTCATATGTTTTCATCACTTTTTTGGGAGTGATTATCACATCCACAAGAAACCTAAATCGGGCAAGGCAGAAGGATCTTTTTACCCATTCGTCAAGTGTTAAAGTTAGGTGGGTCGACATCATATTCCTGTCATGTGACGTATATGCCGTCACCAGTGTCGTATAGAATATATCAGACTGTTTTCCTGTGGAAAAATCGATTGACCTATGACCTTGCGATCAAATGTTTTCGGTTCCCATTGGAGAGGCACGTCCTTTCCTCTACTAATCGCACGGTTTTGCGGTTCGGTCGCAAAACACAGACACTAAACTTATTACAGTGAACAGAGACGTCAACGACCGAACGGGCAGATCATAACTTTACGAAAATAAAGAAAGTAAACTTTTCACTCGAAGGAAGACTTGAACCAAGGACCTCTCCGCAGGTGCTCACGCTAACCACGGGACCTCGGCGCGCCTGATCACACACAGTCCTTGATGTTGCCTATGTTGCGCATGGACTACTCAGTTTGTATATTTTGCTTATTTTTTTCATAGTTCCATACAACTTCTTCCTGTTTTCTCGATTGATCTGTGTTCAGTTTTTCAAGGCCTATCCACTGTGCCAACTTATAACTAAATCTGAGGGGGGTGCGATGGGGAGGTTCCATTGTTAGAACTACCTAAACCTAACTAACCTAAGGACATCACACACATCCATGCCCGGGGCAGGATTCGAACCTGCGACCGTAGCGGTCGCGCGGTTCCAGACTGAAGCGGTCACAAAATGGTTCAAATGGCTCTGAGCACTATGCGACTTAACTGCTGAGGTCATCAGTCGCCTAGAACTTAGAACTAATTAAACCTAACTAACCTAAGGACATCACACACATCCATGCCCGAGGCAGGATTCGAACCTCGACCGTAGCGGTCACGCGGTTCCAGACTGAAGCGCCTGTAACCGCACGGCCACACCGGCCGGCCGAAGCGGCCACACCGGCAGGCGATGAGGAAGGAAACTGACCGTGTCCTTCAAGCGAACAGTCCATGCATCTACATGGAGAGATTTAGAGAAATCACGGGAAACCTAAATATGGATGGCAGGACGCGGATATATACCGTCACCCTCCCAAATGAGAGTCCAGTGTGCAACCCATTGCGCCACGTCGCTCGGTACATGTTGAATCAGTGGACAGAAGACTCGAAATAGCATAACTTTGGAATAGGAACTTATGGTTTTGGAAGCAATCCTGAGCCAGTGTATGCTGTGGAATGTCAGGAACAACAGGGACAATCAATGCACACGCACCATAAGCTCAGCGGAAAAACTAAAGTGCACTGTATTCCTATTCTAAACTTCATGTTTGTCTGTACTGTAGTTCTGAACAATGCAAATGGTGTGATTACATAAATGCTGTCTGATAAAAGGAGTCACCTAATGCCTGAAATTGTAAACAAAAATTGGAAATTTGTGGTACGGTCTTATGGGACCAAATTGCTGAGGTCATCGGTCCCTAAGCTTACACATTACTTAATCTAACTTAAACTGACCTCCGTTAAGGACAACACACACACCCCTGCCCGAGGGAGGATTCGAACCTCCGACGGCGGGAGCCGCGAAGACCGCGACAAGGCGCCCCTGACCGCTCGGAATCGTAAACAATTTTTGATGTTGCTGAGCAATAGTCATACAATATTTTTTTAAAGGAACATGCCACCATTTGACAGTTCTATTGTTTATTTAAGCACAACCCAGGTTTCGGCCTTTTATGCCATTTTCAAGTATTTCATTTTTGTCTTTAACGTATGTTGCAGGACACTTAATATGTTATCAGGCTCAAAGTTGATAAAAAAATTAAGAGTAATATTGGCTCCTCACGAAATATCAGATGTAAAATCACCATCTTGTAGCAGACCAGTATATAATCGCGAGAGCACGTCATGCTTGGTATAAAAGATATTACCAACGTAAGTCCGGTTTTACTAAATATGCTGCTATTAATCGCTCATCTGTTACAAGAAGGTGATTTTACATCTGGCATTTCGTGGGGAGCCAACATTTTTCTTAATTTATAGTCAACTTTGAGGCTGACAACAGTTAAGTGTCCTGCAATATATATTAGAGAAATAAAATAAAATAAAATACATGAAAATGGCATAAAAGGCCGAAACGTAGGTTGTACTTGAATAAACAATAGGTCTGAGACTGTGTAACCGTAATGGAATTAACTTTTGAAAGACGTAAACTGCATATTCAATAAGCTGTGTTGTGAAATCCTGTATCGTGCAATGGAGTGAACAGTCCTACAATGCATGACATCACAGTGCTTGACTTGCAGTACCTCACACTCAGAAGTAACAGAATAAAAATTATTCACAAAATTGTGAAAGACTAGATGTCCAAAATGCTTCTATGAAAATTCCCAGTAAATTTACGTATGCAAACTAAGTAAAATTCTAAAGATGCACAAGCGAATGTAACACTACTCTGTGGGTGAACCTAACGATAATGAAATGCAAAGACTAATTGCAAATGATTTAATTGTATGCTGACTCTAATGTTCAGTGAGCCCCAAGAAATTTTCATAGTTTACCTGTGGCAAAAGAAACTCGGTACTGCTCGAAAGTTGTGGAAATAAAAATGCAGCGCTGCAGCACACTAGCTAAAGCGAAGAAATCCTTGCGCCAGTGCAGTGCAAGGAAGTGCAGCTATGCTAAGCACATTGTGTTTTGGTTTCGGCCACTGCGTTCCGCAAAGTGCGATGTGCCGACACACGACTAGAAAATAAAACTTGCGTGAGTAAACGCTGGTAGAAACTCGACTTACTAAATAGCTGAAAAGAAACTAGCATTCTACACCTACATTGTCAATAATGAAAGTTATTTCTTGACAATTACAACCATCTTTACAAAATTTAGTTTTTATTAATAAAAATATGACTCTGCTATGAAATTAGTTACTGTAACTCCGAGTTCAAACTGTGTGAACAGATAAATTTGCTTGATCAAGTCTCGGCAGTCGCTGACCCAAACCAGTAAAGATAATTACCGAATTTTAGCCTTTCACACAGTCATCATAAGTTACACGCCATCAGGCGATGCAGCGACAGCATTACCTGAAAATCTTCACGCTTCTCAATGCAGTCTTCACCAAATCATATTTCTGGGATTCGATATCCTCTTCATTTATATCTCTGTCCTCTGATACCTATTTCCAGATCTCTCAGCAGCGTGACCAACACCCGAATCCCTCATTCACTTAATTGTGAACGCTACTAGCAATGACTGTGCTACTGACAAACAAAGATCACATTGCTTATACTCAGAAACTCTGTGGCGTAACATATTGACTACTGAAGATTTCTGGTTGAAAAGTATCCAGTGTACAAATATGAAGTATGATACACCGGATAAAAATAGAGCACATATCACTTTCATTGAATACCAAAAGTAAGCTAGAAACCTTATAACTGTTTATTCAACATTGTTTTTCACTAAAGCTGTTCAAATTGGCGATCACCACAATCAATACAAGCATAATATCTTCGTAGATAATTCCACCAGTTACACCAGGCATTGCACTAACCTCATCAGACACTGCAAGTGTCATGGCGAGGAATGTTTCTATATCTGCATGTACGACAATACTCTGCAAACCACTGTAAAAAGCATCTGACTGCATCACCTTACTATTCTACCAATAAACCGAAGCGTACCACTTGCTTTACCCACAAGTGACCCCATGTGATCGTTTCATTTTACATTCCTATAAAGTGGTACACAAAGGTTGATCAATTCCAATTATAATTCGTTGATATTGCCGTCATCGTATACCACATTTTTTTCGTTTTGCGAAGTCCACACTTTTGCAGTTTTTGGACATTTTAAGCAAGCCAATCTCTGCACTACTTTGAAATCTTTTCACGATCTGACTGAGTATTTGTGCAGCTTCTTACAGACCTTATGTCATTAAAGCAGATGTGGGACACAATTGACAAAAATCGTAATTTATTAGATTGGTTCTTTAAACTGATTAGATTCTTTATTAGATTCATTCTTGAAGAATAGCACTGCACAGTTTCCTAATCGAATTCTGGCTAGAAACATGTTTTTAGAAAGTTCGTTTGGGCGTCTGCACCTGCCACGCCCCCTGTTTCTATACTGTGATCCACATCTTTTCTACGCTAGAAATTTTTTGTGCGTTAACGAATTTTTTTGTGCTTTAATTTTTCGTTCAGACAATCGAAATGAACTGCAGATCAGTCTAGAAGACTATGAGAAAGATATTCTTTGCTTGTTCCTTTGTTTACAACATTTTTTTAAATAGCACGTGTTACAAACTTATTTCATTTTTTAGTTTTGCATAAATCAACCTGCCTTGCTCGGAATTGGTCGTAACTCTGGGCGCATATTCAAAAAAGCGACTAAATGTCGAGTTTCAAGTGTGAAAGGTACAGGAAGTTTAAATAACACTGTTACAGATGCTGCTTCTTTGTGACATACCGTGGTGCAAATGTCTTCAAGCAGAAGCCATTCGAAAGCTATACACCCACAAACATGGTTTGCCACTTGCTGTTTTAGATGTTATAAAACCAACTTTCAGGTACCTAGCTAATCCTGAACTGCTGAAATAAAATGTGTACGTGGGGAAAAACAGAATACAAATGAGAGCTAGAATCACATTACATGGATGCGCTGTCCAAAAACAGTATTTGTGTCCTCAGTTATAGTGAAGATAACTGAATGTGATACCTGTCTAGAATTGAGTAGTGGAAATGTAGGTGGGATTAAATGCTTGCAGAGACTAGGCTTCCATCCAGGTGCACTCACACTGAATATACTCAGGAGCATCGACGAAGCTCGACTAGACAAAGCTCAGGCAGTAGAAGAAAAAATGCAAAGTTGGCTAGACAAAGAAGACAGGGGAAGAAATCAATCCAAGAAGACGAGGAAAGGAATAAAGATTATAGATAGTGACAGTATTAGTCACTAGAGGCATAGAAACATAGTCAAAAATTTAAATAAAAAGTTTAAATGCGAATTGCCTTAAACTGATTTTTTGAGCTATAATGTACGTTTTCTCAGGAGCCAACATCCTGAAATTTGGCATAGTTCTTAAGAATTACTTACTGAATAATGTTGTGCAGCACTTTTCCGTTATCTTTTCTCTGAGGAAAATTCTTCTCTATAATGTGAGAAACATAGAGCAGTCCTGGGTAATACAAAACTGAAAAATTAATTTCAAAGCAACTAAGACCTTAAACAGAAATTTGTTTCACTCCTTTTATTAGCCCATTATGCAGATGTAAACAGAGAAATTCCAGTTTTATCGCATGACTAGTTTAGAAGAAAAGGTACATTATAGAAACAACAGTAATTAAACATTCAAATCCTTATAAAATGTATGTCGATGTGCGACTTCAAACAAAAATGGCACATAGTATCAAGTATTATGTTGAACATAATAATCTCATGTTTTATTATTTTAGTTATAGTATTTTTCCACGTATGTATGTTTAAGTATAAGAATGCATTTGGCCCTATGCCTACCCTTAAAGATAACTTCACCTTCTGCAAAACGACGTACGTTACTATTAATATTGTCTTAGACGGGATTTGGTGTCAGGTACATAAGGCTTTTCATATGCGTCCCACGACAAGAGAATCAAGAGGCGTTTGATAACAGACTTGAGGTGGCCATGCAACTGGACTTCCCCTTCCTATCCAGTGTCTGGATATGTATCAATAGAACATCACTTGTTGCACAGAAAAGTGTGCAAATGCTCCATCTAGCAGCATCCTTGACTCACAACACTTGTTAAGTAGCACGGCTGCTGAACTTACAGCGCATGCGCATTGGTTGTCCTTGTTGTTCCCGACATTCCAAAACTTTCACCATGTAACGTTACGTGTATTTAGTAGAGCTAATTGGCCACTCAGTATCTCTACGAGGTAAGATGAATTTGTTGCACAGCTGAACTTCAGCGGGTCCAAGGGCTGAGGGCAAACCGCAGAAGGTTCGACTAGGCGACCAGTCTAGGCAAGTACCAAGTGCCGAGACAGGGAGAACGTGACCGGAAATGGGACAATCCCGGTACGGAGAATTCTGACGCTTAAGAGAACAGACAATGCTCCGAGAAATGGCAGAGTGTCAGACGAAAGATGGCTTCTTACAGCTCTTTCAGACTCTATAATAATTTACATTTAATTATTAATGCAAATATGAATAAATCTGCGAACTCTAAAAAGTGAGACACATCCAATGACAATAGTATTTCAATATCTTTAAAACTGCAGAAGTTAATATTTCATAGCGAGTAAACGTTTTCGCAATGAACCTCTGAATTGTTGTTGTTGTGGTCTTCAGTCCTGAGACTGTTTTGATGCAGCTCTCCATGCTACTCTATCCTGTGCAAGCTTCTTCATCTCCCAGTACTTACTGCAACCTACATGCTTCTGAATCTGCTTAGTGCATTCCTCTCTTTGTCTCCCTCTACAATTTTTACCCTCCAAGCTGCCCTCCAATACTAAATTGGTGATCCCTTGATGCCTCAGAACATGTCCTACCAACCGATCCCTTCTTTTAGTCAAGTTGTGCCACAAACTCCTCTTCTCCCCAATACTATTCAATACCTCCTCATTAGTTATGTGATCTAACCATCTAATTTTCAGCGTTCTTCTGTAGCACCACATTTCGAAAGTTTCTATTCTCTTCTTGTAAAAACTATTAATCGTCCACGTTTCACTTCCATACATGGCTACACTCATACAAATAATTTCAGAAACGACTTCCTGACACTTAAATCTATACTCGACGTCAATAAATTTCTCTTCTTCAGAAACGCTTTCCTTGCCATTGCCAGTCTACATTTTATATCTTACCTACTTCGATCATCATCAGTTATTTTGCTAGCCAAATAGCAAAAAACAATAGCAAAGTGTCTCACTTCCTAATCTAATTCCCTCAGCATAACCCGACTTAACTCGTCTACATTCCACTATCCTCATTTTGCTTTTGTTGATGTTCATCTAATATCCTCCTTTCAAGACACCGTCCATTCCGTTCAGCTGCTCTTCCAAGTCCTTTGCTGTCTCTGACAGAATTACAATGTCATCAGCGAACCTCAAAGTTTTTATTTCTTTTCCATGGATTTTAATACCTACTCCGAATTTTTTTTGGTTGCTTTCACTGCTTGCTTAATATACAGATTGAATAACATCGGGGAGAGGCTACAACCCTGTCTCACTCCCTTCCAAACCACTGCTTCCCTTTCATGCCACTCAACTCTTATAACTGCCATTTGGTTTCTATACAAATTGTAAATAGCCTTTCGCTCCCTGCATTTTACCCCTGCCATCTTCAGAATTTGAAAGAGAGTATTCCAGTCAACATTGTCAAAAGCTTTCTCTAAGTCTACAAATGCTGGAAACGTAGGTTTGCCTTTCCTTAATCTAGCTTCTAAGATAAGTCGTAAGGTCAGTATTGCCTCACGTGTTCCGATATTTTTACGGAATCAAAACTGATCTTCCCCGAGGTCGGCTTCTACCAGTGTTTCAATTCGTCTGTAAAGATTTCGCGTTATTATTTTGATGCTGTGACTTATTAAACTGATAGTTCGGTAATTTTCACATCCATCAACACCTGCTTTCATTGAGTTTGGAATTATTACATTCTTCTTGAAGTCTGGGGGTATTTCGCCTGTCTCATACAAAGTGTTGTCAGGACTGGCTCTCCCAAGGCTGTCAGTAGTTCTAGTGGAATGTTGTCTACTCCCGGAGCCTTGTTTCGACTTAGGTCTTTCAGTGCTCTGTCAAACTCTTCATGTAGTATCATATCTCCCATTTCATTTTCATCTACATCTTCGTCCATTTCCATAATACTGTCCTCAAGTACATCGCCCTTGTATAGACCCTCTATATACTCCTTCCACCCTTCTACTTTCCCTTCTTTGCTTAGAACTGGGTTTCCATCTGAGCTCCTGTTATTCATACAATTGGTTCTCTTTTCTCCAAAGGTCTCTTTAATTTTCCTGTAGGCAGTATCTATGTCACCCCTAGTGAGATATTCCTCTACAATCTTACATTTGTCCTCTAGCCATCCCTGCTTAGCCATTTTGCACTTTCTGTCGATGTCATTTTGAGACGTTTGTATTCCTTTTTGCCTGCTTCATTTACTGCATTTTCATATTTTCTCTTTTCATCAATTAAATTCAATATTTCTTATGTTACCCAAGGATTTCTAGTAGCCCTCGTCTTTTTACCAACTTGATCCTCTGCTGCCTTCAGTACTTCATCCCTCAAAGCTACCCATTCTTCTTGTACTGTATTTCTTTCCCCCATTCCTGTCAATTGTTCCCTTATGCTCTCCGTGAAACTCTGTACAACCTCTGGTTTAGTCAGTTTATCCAGTTCCCATCTCCTTAAATTCCCACCTTTTTGCAGTTTCTTCAGTTTCAATCTACAGTTCATAACCATTATATTGTGGTCAGACTCCACATCTACCCCTGGAAATGTCTTACAATTTAAAAGCTGGTTCCTAAATCTCTGTCTTACCATTATATAATCTATCTGATACCTTCTAGTATCTCCAGGATTCTTCCATGTATACAACCTTCTTTTATGATTCTTGAACCAAGTGTTAGCTATGATTAAGTTATGCTCTGTGCAAAATTCTACCAGACGGCTTCCTCTTTCATTTCTCTCCCCCAATCCATATTCACCCACTATGTTTCCTTCTCTTCCTTTTCCTACTGTCGAATTCCAGTCACTCATGACTATTAAATTTTCGTCTCCATTCACTATCTGAATAATTTCTTTTATCTCATCATACATTTCATCAATTTCTTCGTCATTTGCAGAGCTAGTTGGCATATAAACTTGTACTACTGTAATAGGCGTGGGCTTCTGTCTATCTTGGCCACAGTAATACTTTCACCATGCTGTTTGTAGTAGCTTACGCGCATTCCTATTTTCCTATTCATTATTAAACCTGTCCTGCATTACCCCTATTTGATTTTGTATTTATAACCCTGTATTCAACTGATCAAAAGTCTTGTTCCTCCTACTACCAAACTTCACTGCAAGGCCGTTTTGGTTAATGTTATAAGGCCAGATCAGTCAATCATCCAGATTGTTGCCCCTGCAACTACTGAAAAGGCTGCTGCTCCTCTTCAGGAACCACACGTTTGTCTGGCCACTTCAACAGAAACCCCTCCGTTGTGGTTGCACCTACGGTATGGCTATCTGTATCGCTGAGACACGCAAGCATCCCCACCAACGGCAAGGTCCATGGTTCACATTAACAACTTTTAAACACTTCATGTGATTTTAACATTTTATCTCGAATGACAGCATTGCGCTATTGCTATCATCTCTAAAAATTACATATCTGTATTGTTTCATTTCTTGATTTAGTAAGCATTTAAGTACGGCTAGTTCCGGCGGAGGTTCGAGTCCTCCCTCAGGCATGGGTGTGTGTGTCTGTCCTTAGGATAATTTAGGTTAAGTAGTGTGTAAGCTTAGAGACTGATGACCTTAGCAGTTAAGTCCCTTAAGATTTCACACACATTTGCACATTTTTGAAGTACGGCATTTACATCTTTTTTATGAGGCAAATGTTTGTCAGAACATCATATTTTCCATATAATACACTCCTGGAAATGGAAAAAAGAACACATTGACACCGGTGTGTCAGACCCACCATACTTGCTCCGGACACTTCGAGAGGGCTGTACAAGCAATGATCACACGCACGGCACAGCGGACACACCAGGAACCGCGGTGATGGCCGTCGAATGGCGCTAGCTGCGCAGCATTTGTACACCGCCGCCGTCAGTGTCAGCCAGTTTGCCGTGGCATACGGAGCTCCATCGCAGTCTTTAACACTGGTAGCATGCCGCGACAGCGTGGACGTGAACCGTATGTGCAGTTGACGGACTTTGAGCGAGGGCGTATAGTGGGCATGCGGGAGGCCGGGTGGACGTACCGCCGAATTGCTCAACACGTGGGGCGTGAGGTCTCCACAGTACATCGATGTTGTCGCCAGTGGTCGGCGGAAGGTGCACGTGCCCGTCGACCTGGGACCGGACCGCAGCGACGCACGGATGCACGCCAACACCGTAGGATCCTACGCAGTGCCGTAGGGGACCGCACCGCCACTTCCCAGCAAATTAGGGACACTGTTGCTCCTGGGGTATCGGCGAAGACCATTCGCAACCGTCTCCATGAAGCTGGGCTACGGTCCCGCACACCGTTAGGCCGTCTTCCGCTCACGCCCCAACATCGTGCAGCCCGCCTCCAGTGGTGTCGTGACAGGCGTGAATGGAGGGACGAATGGAGACGTGTCGTCTTCAGCGATGAGAGTCGCTTCTGCCTTGGTGCCAATGATGGTCGTATGCGTGTTTGGCGCCGTGCAGGTGAGCGCCACAATCAGGACTGCATACGACCGAGGCACACAGGGCCAACACCCGGCATCATGGTGTGGGGAGCGATCTCCTACACTGGCCGTACACCACTGGTGATCGTCGAGGGGACACTGAATAGTGCACGGTACATCCAAACCGTCATCGAACCCATCGTTCTACCATTCCTAGACCGGCAAGGGAACTTGCTGTTCCAACAGGACAATGCACGTCCGCATGTATCCCGTGCTACCCAACGTGCTCTAGAAGGTGTAAGTCAACTACCCTGGCCAGCAAGATCTCCGGATCTGTCCCCCATTGAGCATGTTTGGGACTGGATGAAGCGTCGTCTCACGCGGTCTGCACGTCCAGCACGAACGCTGGTCCAACTGAGGCGCCAGGTGGAAATGGCATGGCAAGCCGTTCCACAGGACTACATCCAGCATCTCTACGATCGTCTCCATGGGAGAATAGCAGCCTGCATTGCTGCGAAAGGTGGATATACACTGTACTAGTGCCGACATCGTGCATGCTCTGTTGCCTGTGTCTATGTGCCTGTGGTTCTGTCAGTGTGATCATGTGATGTATCTGACCCCAGGAATGTGTCAATAAAGTTTCCCCTTCCTGGGACAATGAATTCACGGTGTTCTTATTTCAATTTCCAGGAGTGTATTTACACAGCAAATGAACAGAGCAAGAATACTTCATATTTTTCCTATTTGTGTATTTACTTAATAAACAGTTTACTATTTTGCCAGTAACTTTATTCATGTGTTGATTGCAAGTGTTATTAAAAAAAACTGAGCTAATTTAAAAATGAACAAGCACAAGTCTTAGCGGACACCAGAATTGAAAGAGAACCACAAGAGGATTCTGCCAAGAAAGCATAAATAATTGTTTAAACAAAATTAAACAACAATTCGTTGTCATTTAACGTGAGCGCAATTGCGCAAGAATGCTAGCTGAATAATTTTTGAACAAACTTTTATTTGTAATTATTGTGAATGATTTGAGTGTAACCGAATATTTAGAACATTTCTTTATTTAAATATTGTTGTAATATAATGGGTCGGCCGGGGTGGCCGAGCGGTTCTAGGCGCTACAGCATGGAACCGCGCGACGCTACGGTCGCAGGTTCGAATCCTGCCTCGGGCATGGGTGTGTGTGATGTCCTTAGGTTAGTTAGGTTTAAGTAGTTCTAAGTTCTAGGGACTGATGACCTCAGAAGGTAAGTCCCATAGTGCTCAGAGCCATTTGAACCATTTCGTAATATATTGGCTTAGTCCTGGGAGTGGTCATGTTGAGTGAAGTCTTGTCTGTAAAGCTTGAGAACCCTGTATTTTTGGTTGTTACTGTTTTCAGCTAATGTAAAAGCAGACAGCAGTGAACACTATGGGAGTTAAGTGAAGACTGGCACTTTCGGCGTGAAGAGGTCAAGGGAACTTTTACATTTGTGCTGGAAGATGACAGTGCTTATGGGAGACTTTGTGGAAAAAGATAGACCTACCTGTGGTAACGTGCATGATTGGGTCATGTAGATGATAATAGGCGATGAACAGCCTCTTTGAGACTATCTTTTGAGGACACTTTTCGGTTAGATCTTGAAGGGGCACTTGGATGTTCATTCTGGAAGTAGGCAGACCGGCCTCTGGTACCATGAGGCTTTTGATGGAGTGGGTGACAGATTCTAGGCCGTGAACGGCCGCTACCATACTTCAATTTCTCAAGTTCAAGTGATTCAAGTGGCTCTAAGCATTATGGGACTTAACATCTGAGGTCATCAGTCTCATAGACTTAGAACTACTTAAACCTAACTAACCAAAGGACATCACACACATCGACGCCCGAGGCAGGATTCAAACTTGCGTCCGTAGCTGCTGCGTGGTCCCGGACTGAAGCGCCTAGAACCGCTCGGCCACAGCGGCCGACTAATTTCTCAAGGGGCATGATATTTCGAGAGGTTTTAATGTACTCCGGAGTAGGACTCTTATATTTCCTGCTCGTATTACGGATCTCAGGACAGACAGCGTATCAGTTCCTATTCTTTGTAACGCATGTGTTAGTTTGTAAAGTATCATGTTAAACTCGGAACTGTTTTCAACTGGTGAATATTTCATGTGCTGCGATTACGATATGGACTTAGCTTTCGTGTATCTTTGATGAATATTTAGTTTGGGGATTTTGCTATGATCCTCGTAGCGCTCTCAAAGGAGCTTCACTGCCTTTTAGAAGAGTATTTCTGTCTGTATTATGCTTGATTATCGTAGCAGCACTTTCCATTTATTATTATTATTATTATTATTATTATTATTATCATTAATTCCCCTTATCGTTAATTCCCCTTTTAGGAGAGCGTTAAAACACAATCAGTTTTCATGGCACTTTTTTATCTCTTTCTTTTCTCTTCCCAAAAACCTCTCATATATTCACTGTGTTTCTTTTTCTTCTCTTCTGTCCACTTCTTTCCTAGTTTCTTCTCTTTTGGTGTTTCCTCGAATTTCTGTTTCCTGATTTTTTCTCTATATTTTTCTGTGTTATTTTTTCTGTGTCCGCCCCCGGTGGCTGAGTCGTCAGCGCGACAGAATGTCAGTCCTAAGGGCCCGGGTTCGCTTCCCGGCTAGGTTGAAGATTTTCTCCGCTCAGGGTCTGGATGTTGTGTTGTCCTGATCATCAATCATCATTTCATCCCCATTGACGCGTAAGTCGCCGAAGTGGCGTCAAATCGAAAGACTTGCACCCGGCGAACGGTCTACCCGACGGAACGCCGGAGTCACATGACATTTACATTTTATATCTTATGTGGAGATATTTAGTTTCTTGAGGTCTTCCATGGTTTCCTTTGCCCAGTTAGTTTTCATCGTATTACTCATCACTACGTTAAAAATCTTCTTGATTAGCCTATGTTCGTTCATTCTATAAATGTGCCCATAGAATTTAGCCCTTCTTTTTCTGATGTTATCTGTAACTATCTCTGTCTTTTTTGTACTGTTCTTTTGTCGGTCTTTTTACCCAAATCCCCTTTCTCCGAACTGGCCCGTACATCTTTCTCTTGCTTTTCCATTTCCTTGATTTTCGTTCTTCCCCTGTTTATTGTCGTTTCTGAGGCATACAAGGCTTCTGGTAAGGCTGCTGTTTGGTAATGTCTTAATTTGGCATTAATGGAAATACTTCTTTTGTTGTAAAGGTTCCATGTAAATCTGTAAGCTTTTTGTAGCTTTGCAACTCTTTCTTCAGTGGCTGCCGAGTTTAGTCCTGTTTTTGTATAATCTCTCCCAGGTATTGAAACTTCGTACTTGTACTACCCTTCCATACTTCGTTACCAGTGGGTTTCTGTCTGTGGATTTTGTGTCCATGTACTGGTTTTTTTCATACGAAATTTGTAGTCCTGTTTTGGCTGCGATTTCATGTAGTGTCTCTAGGGCTTGTTTGGCTTCTTTTCCGTTATTTGTTATGATGGCTGTATCATCGGCAAAGGCCAGACATTTTATGTTAATAGTTCTATTTTTGTCTCCCCCCATCTTTACCCCGTTGTCTCCTTTGTCCCATGTCGTGATTATTTTCTCTAAAACTGCGTTAAACAAAATGGGTGACAGGCCATCTCCTATCATGATTTCGAACGGTTCCGAGATCTCTCCCATGAACTTCACTTTGGATTTTGTGTTTGTTAATGTTTCCTGGATTAGTTTTCTGGTCTTGTTGTCTACCTTCATTTCTTCCAGTGTATTGAAAAGTGTTTCTCCGTCTACGGAATCGTAGGCCTTCTTGAAATCAACAAATGTTATTGTGGTGTTTCCATTTATTTTACGTGTTTCCATTTATTTCAGATGTCATTTTCTTGAATAAACATTTTTCAATTCTCTGTCGTCTATATTAGTTATAGACGTTAGAATAGAACACTTTTTATTATTCATTTATCTTTTATTTTATATTTCTGTGTAATTTGTTAATTCGAAATTGTAGCCAATGGATAGACTATTTGAGTGCGGGATCACAGCTACAGGTTATTATTTGCAGCGAATTAGCTGTAGGGCGTGAAAGCAGACGTGCGCAGCTCGACCCTATGACTACTTCGAACCATTCTTTTTAAATAGAACTGTGCATAACCCAAGCACCTACAGTGCGAGTAGTCGCAGCTAAAGACGCAACTTGTTTGCTCGTATGGGGTGCTGTGTGGAAAAGCAACTACACTAGCAGTAACCGTTAAGGTGTGTTTACACCTGTGCGACTTGCACCCAGTTTCCGTGCCACTGCGTTTGCACCACACGCAAGTAGATTCGCGCATGTAGGTGCACGCCTATTCTTCAACATGAGCGAGTGCGAGTGATTCCATTGACACCTGTGCTCACACTGGGCGCTTCTATTTACGTATGGAGCAAGCTCAATGGTTCAAATGGCTCTGAGCACTATGGGACTTAACATTTGAGGCCATCAGTCACCTAGACTTAGAATTACTTAAACCTAACTAACCTAAGGACCTCACACACATACATGCCAGAGGCAGGATTCGAACCTGCGACCGTAGCATCAGCGAGGTCCCGGACTGAAGCGCCTAGAACTGCTCGGTCACAGAGGCCGGCGGAGCAAGCTACAGCAGCACAGCAACTAGTCGCAACGCGCGCAGGTATAAAAATACGTTCAGATACAGTCGGAACCGAATCAGCATTACTTACAAGACCATAAATTCCTATTCCAAAATTGTTGTAGCTCGACTCATCTATCAGCTCCTACAATATTTCCACGACGTTTTGAATCACCTTCTATCCGCGAAAATGTATTTTTAAAACAGACGCTTTGTGTTGGTCCCTGTTTTCATCCCCCGTCGGAGGTTCGAGTCCTCCCTCGGGCATGGATGTTTGTGTTGTCCTTAGCGTAAGTTAGTTTAAGTTAGATAAAATAGTGCTTAAGCGTAGGGACCGATGACCTCAGCAGTTTGGTCCCAAAGTCCTTAACACAAATTTATAATTTTCCCCTGTTTTCAGTTTCTAAAACGTAACGTATGATCTGGTTTTGTATCCCCTGAAACAGATAGAAGTTACCCCTATTTGTTATACGCCATGATATACACCCATATGTTACGGCTGATAGCGACATTTTAGCAACATCCGCTTTGTCTTTCAAACCCTAATAAGAAACTGGAAAATGTTTTTCTTTGCCTTCATCTGGAGCTGGTACTTAACTTCATTTCTCCGCGAAGGTTACTGGACGCTTGACGTCAGGTTAGCCGGCCGCTGTGGCCGAGCGGTTCTAGTCGCTTCAGTCCGGAACAGCGCTGCTGCTACGTCGCATGTTCGAGTCCTGCCTCGGGCATGGATGAGTGTGATGTCCTTAGGTTAGTTAGATTTAAGTAGTTCTAAGTCTAGGCGACTGATGACCTCAGATGTTAACTCCCATAGTGCTTAGAGCCAGTTGAACTTTTTTATTTTTATTTTTATTTTTATTTTTTTTTACGTCAGGTTTTTTTCTTAATGATTTCTGTTGCCTAATGAATTGATACGCGAATGGAACTGATATTGGCGATGGATACGTGAAAACGTATTTTCATGATTTCGTGTTTGCCCGTGTATTTAATTTGGAAACTAGTTTTAGCGTACCGATTTCACAGTTTACGTTTGTTGAGTGAACATCACAAACAGGAAATAGTCTTGATCATTTTGTGGTCCATAACTAAGTTACATTAATGTTAAGAACAGCTGTGTTTGTATACACCTCAAGATATTAACAACTGTCAGCTAGCGAGCACAAAGTGATCAAGATTTGTCTTGACAGGCAAAATGTGCAGCTGTTGCGTTTCAACAGACCAGTCTGGTGATGCTCGATGAATGAAATCGGTTGTGATGTGAAAAACATACCTAATCACGTAGTTATCTCTATGGACTGTAACTGTTCATTAGCACTTCATGTCTGTGTGCATTTTTGTGTATACCTTTTGAGTATCTGGATGTTTTGGCAATGGGTCCCGGCTCGAAACCAGTCAAGTAAAAAAAAGTGAAATTTTCAACTTTGGCAGGTGTTCTGTTGCAAAGATGAAACTGTCATTGATGTCATCGAGCCACAATTGTTCGTAATTGGTTTGAAGAACATTTTGGGCAATTCAATCGAACGGTATGGCCACCTAGATCGCCTAATATGAATCCCATCGAGCATTTATGGGACGTAAACGAGAGGTCAATTCGTGTACAAAATCCTACACCGGCAACACTTTCGCAATTTTGGAAAGCTGTGGAGGCAGCGCGGCTCAGTTATTACTGCAGGGGACTTCCAACGACTTTTTGAGCCCATTTTACGTCAAGTTGATGCAGTATGCCGGACAAAAGGAGTCCTGACACGATATTAGGAGGTGCGCCATGACTTTTGTCACCTCAGTGTACTATAAGTACAGGCGCAAAAGGGAAAATTTCGTTATTTGTTATCCATCCTGATATTACCGTTTTAATGGTCGGCAGTGTACCGTATGTGAACAAGTATACAGTTTCTCTACATCTACATCTACGTCTACATCTACATGGATACTCTGAAAATCACATTTAAGTTCCTGGCAGAGGGTTCATCGAACCACCTTCTCTATTATTCCAATCTCGTATAGCGCGCTGAAAGAATGAGCACCTATATCTTTCTGTACGAGCACTGATTTCCCTTATTTTATCGTGGTGATCGTTCCGCCCTATGTAGGTCGGTGTCAACAAAGTATTTTCGCATTCGGAGGAGAAAGTTCGCGATTGAAATTTCTTGAGAAGATTCCGTCGCAACGAAAAACGCTTTTCTTTTAATGATTTCCAGCCCAAATCCTGTATCATTTCTGTGACACTCTCTCATATTTCGCGATAGTACAAAACGTGCTGCCTTTCTTTGAACTTTTTCGATGTACTCCGTGAGTCCTACCTGGTAAGGATCCCATACCGCGCAGCAGTATTCTAAAAGAGGACGGACAAGCGTAGTGTAGGCAGTCTCCTTAGTAGGTCTGTTACATTTGCGAAGGGTCCTCCCAATAAAACGCAGCCTTTGGTTAGCCTTCCCCACAACATTTTCTATGTGTTCTTTCCAATTTAAGTGGTTCGTAATTGTAATATTTAGTTGAATTTACGGCTTTTAGATTAGACTGATTTATCGTGTTGAAACGTCCCCTTATTATACATGACTGTGCTTAAACTGACACACAATAGTTTTAGCGCTACGCAATCTGACTTTCAAAAATCCCTGCAAAAGAATGGCCCTAACTAACATTAACCTATACGTTTCACAAATCACTTACCTCACCAAAAATCTTCCTTAATCGAACTACTGCAATACAGCGAGCGCCACTACTGCCAGCTAAATAAAAGATTCAAACTACGGAAGGCACTAACTACTAGTAGGCATAGTTAGCAAATGAAAGATTTTAATAGAGAACAAACATTGTATTTACCTTAATAGTCATAATTGACATCCAGTCTTACAAATTTCAAAACTCCGCTATCTCTCTCCCCACATCCACCACTGCTGGCGGCTCACCTCCAACTGCGCAACGCTACGCGCTGTTCACATCCAGCTGCCGCTGCCCAACACTACAATGGCAGACAACAATGCAAACTAGCCACAGACTGCACACAGCACAGCCAGTGATTTTCGTACAGAGCGCTATGTAACGTTGCCAATATAAAAATCTAAACAGCCTACTTACATAGCCCCCATGCTCCCCACAAAAAATTTTACAAATTGTTTTGGGCAGTGCCAATAATAATTTGATAAAATTTTTCATAATTACAATAACAAAGATATCAAATGCACACACTTATTGATACAATGTTGGTCAAAAGCTAAAGTTTTCTCACAGCCCATAAAGACAGTCCAGATTGTTCATCACAGTAAAATTTCAGTGTTTTTTTTTTTCAAAGTCTGAGCAGTAAAAGACAATGCACACGGAAGTAGTGGATTTCCATGCAGTCTTGAAGAAGTAGTGTTGTCCTTCAAACTGAAAGACAGTGCTGACTCTTGACATGCTGACAGATAATGGGCCACAACAGAGCAAACCCACAGCAGAGTCATTCGATGTTTTGAAGAATATTGGTAGGTAGGTCATCACAGAGCAGACCCACTGTAGTCCTGGTAGAGATTACTGTATTGGTGGGCCACCAGAGGTGCAGACCCACTGCAGTGCTTGTAGAGATAATGGTACAGGTGAGTCAGCAAAGGTGTAGACCCACTGTAGTCCTTGTAGAAATAATGGTATTGGTGGGTCATCAAAGGTGTAGACCCACTGTAGTCCTTGTAGAAATAATGGTATTGGTGGGTCATCAAAGATGCAGACCCACTGTAGTCCTTGTAGAGATGGCCAGCAGCCATCAGTTGCGACTGTGCAGGTGCACATTCACCATTGAAGAGTCTTGGCCCGCATCTCGTGGTCGTGCGGTAGCGTTCTCGCTTCCCACGCCCGGGTTCCCGGGTTCGATTCCCGGCGGGGTCAGGGATTTTCTCTGCCTCGTGATGGCTGGGTGTTGTGTGCTGTCCTTAGGTTAGTTAGGTTTAAGTAGTTCTAGGGGACTGATAACCGTAGCAGTTAAGTCCCATAGTGCTCAGAGCCATTTGAACCATTTTGAAGAGTCTTGCGGAGAATATAGCAAGTCCATAACCACTACTTGTGCACTCACAAACTTTTTGGAATTGTCCTTAGAACCAGCAATGCTGTTATCCAGTCCCTTGCTGAATTATTAAGACACGTGCAAACACTAACATTCCTCTTTTTTTCACATATTGTTCATATACTATGACCAACAGAAATGTGTGCAGTGAAATGAATGCTTACAAGTTACTTAATTTGATGAACTGGTATCAATTACAATTTTATAACATAAGAATATAATTACAAAGGTACAAAATACATCATTAAAGAACATAACAATACAGATAACATTTGTAGTACAGGCTTTGCAAAAGAATAGAAATAACATATACATCAGTGTTACAGTAATTATGACATAAGGAAATACGTAAAAGATCAGAATAACTTTTGAAACATCAACTTTACACATGAGCATTAAAACGAAACAGAATAAATAATGTCTAAGCATATTTACAAGGTAAAAAACATATTATTAATGCCAATTATATTTGAGGATAACAGTATTCCTCATCATAGTTCATGTAGCTGAGTATTAGAAAAATTCTACAACAGCCACAGACTGCACACAGCACAGCCAGTGATTTTCGTACAGAGCGCTATGTAACGTTGCCAATATAAAAATCTAAACAGCCTACTTACAGTGTAACCGAAGTTTAATGAGTTCCTTTTAGTACTCATGTGGATGACCTCACACTTTTCGTTATTTAGGGTCAACTGCCACTTTTCGCACCATTCAAATATTTTTTCTACATCGTTTTGTAGTTTGTTTTGATCTTCTGATGACTTTATTAGTCGATAAACGACAGCGTCATCCACAAACAACCGAAGACGGCTGCTCAGATTGTCTCCCAAATCGTTTATATAGTTAAGGAACCTTGGGGGACTCCTGAAATCACTTCAGTTTTACTCGATGACTTTCCATCAATTACTACGAACTGTGACCTCTCTGACAGGAAATCGCAAATCCAGTCACACAACTGAGACGATATTCCATAAGCACGCAATTTTACTACGAGCCGCTTGTGTGGTAAAGTGTCAAAAGCCATCCGGAAATCCAGGATGATCTGAAATCCCTTGTCAATAGCACTCAGCACTTCATGTGAATAAAGAGCTAGTTGTGTTTCACAGGAACGATGTTTTCTAAACCCATGTTGACTGTGTGTCGAGCCGCGTCCCGTTACTGTAGTGCGCTCAGTTGCCGCACAAGGAGTAACTGCATCGCGTTGCGCTATTGACAGCCGTGTAATGAAGCTGATTATGGCCATCGTAAAGAAAAGCATTCGTCTCGCCTGTCGACACGTGTGAATAGTTGGCTACGCCATTGTCGGCGATCCGTTGAACGACAGTGCGAGCAGAGCGGCAGAAAGCGGCAACAGGTGCGTGGCAGAGCGCGCCGCGCGCAAGGCCGGCTGACTACGGACCGAGGAATTGGCTCAAGGCGGCCGGTGCTCGCAGCGAGCAGCCAGCACAGCACATGTTCGAACACTTGTCGCCGCTGCGGCGGCTGGCCTCAGACGCAGCGCCTGGCCCGCTGCCTCGTGTTTCGCCGTGAAATACGCGCTCGCAGGCTGTTCCCGTTGTACACTCGTTCGCGTTTATACGGCCGCAATCGCAGACAGATGCCGACTTTACGCCTTGTTCCTAAAGATAGTTACATCATCAAGGACTCGAATGAGTCTCTCTTCTTTCATTCAGTAATTGTGCACGATGTTCCAAATTCTCATTACCTCTACCTACAAGTAAACCTCGTTATACGCGATAGTTACACTGAAGATTGGTGTAAAGAATGGCAGCTAACTGTGAATATAGATAAATGTAAATTAATGCAGATGAATAGGAAAAAGAACCCCGTAATGTTTGAATACTCCATTAGTAGTGTAGCGCTTGACACACTCACGTCGATTAAATATTTGGACGTAACACTGCAGAGCGATATGAAGTGAGACAAGCATGTAATGGCAGTAGTGGAGATGACGGATAGTCGTCTTCGGTTCATTGGTAGAATTTTGGGAAGATGTGGTTCATCTGTAAAGGAGACCGCTTATAAAACACTAATACGACCTATTCTTGAGTACTGCTCGAGCATTCGGGATCCCTATCAGGTCGGATTGAGGGAGGACATAGAAGCAATTCAGAGGCGGGCTGCTAGATTTGTTACTGGTAGGTTTGATCATCACGCGAGTGTTACGGAAATGCTTCAGGAACTCGGGTGGGAGTCTCTAGAGGAAAGGAGGCGTTCTTTTCCTGAATCGCTACTGAGGAAATTTAGAGAAACAGCATTTGAGGCTGACTACAGTACAATTTTACTGCCGCCAACTTATATTTCGCGGAAAAACCTCAAAGATAAGAGAGATTAGGGCTCGTACAGAGGCATATAGGCAGTAATTTTTCCCTCGTTCTGTTTGGGAGTGGAACAGGGAGAGAAGATGCTAGTTGTGGTACGAGGTACCCTCCGCCACGCACCGTATGGTGGATTGCGTAGTATGTATGTAGATGTAGATGTAGAAGAGCCAAAGAAACTGGTACACCTGTCTAATATCGTGTAGGGCCCCCGCGAGCACACAGAAGGGCCGCAACACGACGTGGCATGGATTCAACCAATGTCTGAAGTAGCGCTGGAGGGAACTGAGACCATGAATTCTACAGGTCTGTCCATAAATCCGTACGAGTACGAGGGGATGAAGATCTCTTCTGAACAGCACGTTGCAAGCCATCCCAGATATGCTCAACAATGTTCATGTCTGGGGAGTCTGGTGGCCAGCGGAAGTGTTTAAACTCATAAGAGTGTTCCTGGGGCCACTCTGTCGCAATTATGAACGTGTGGGGTGCCACATTGTCCTGCTTGAATTGCCCAAGTACGTCGGGATGCACAATGGACATGAATGGATGCAGGTTATCAGACAGGATGCTTATGTACGTGTCACCTGTCAGAGTCGTATCTAGACGTATCAGGGGTCCCATATCATTTCAACTGCACACGCCCCACAACATTACAGAGCCTCCACCAGCTTGAATAAATCCCTGCTGACATGCAGGGTCCATGGATTCAAAATGGTTCAAATGGCTCTGAGCACTATGGGACTTAACTTCTGAGGTCATCAGTCCCCTAGAGCTAAGAACTACTTAAACCTAACTAACCTAAGAACATCACACATATCCATGCCCGAGGCAGGATTCGAACCTGCGACCGTAGCGGTCGCGCGGTTCCAGACTGTAGCGCCTAGAACCGCTCGGCCATCCCGGCCGGCTCCATGGATTCACGAGATTCTCTCCATACCCATAAACGTCCATCCGCTCGATAGAATTTGAAAGAAGACTCGTCCGACCAGACAACATACACTCCTGGAAATGGAAAAAAGAATACATTGACACCGGTGTGTCAGACCCACCATACTTGCTCCGGACACTGCGAGAGGGCTGTACAAGCAATGATCACACGCACGGCACAACGGACACACCAGGAACCGCGGTGTTGGCCGTCGAATGGCGCTAGCTGCGCAGCATTTGTGCACCGCCGCCGTCAGTGTCAGCCAGTTTGCCGTGGCATACGGAGCTCCATCGCAGTCTTTAACAGTGGTAGCATGCCGCGACAGCGTGGACGTGAACCGTATGTGCAGTTGACGGACTTTGAGCGAGGGCGTATAGTGGGCATGCGGGAGGCCGGGTGGACGTACCGCCGAATTGCTCAACACGTGGGGCGTGAGGTTTCCACAGTACATCGATGTTGTCGCCAGTGGTCGGCGGAAGGTGCACGTGCCCGTCGACCTGGGACCGGACCGCAGCGACGCACGGATGCACGCCAACACCGTAGGATCCTACGCAGTGCCGTAGGGGACCGCACCGCCACTTCCCAGCAAATTAGGGACACTGTTGCTCCTGGGGTATCGGCGAGGACCATTCGCAACCGTCTCCATGAAGCTGGGCTACGGTTCCGCACACCGTTAGGCCGTCTTCCGCTCACGCCCCAACATCGTGCAGCCCGCCTCCAGTGGTGTCGCGAGAGGCGTGAATGGAGGGACGAATGGAGACGTGTCGTCTTCAGCGATGAGAGTCGCTTCTGCCTTGGTGCCAATGATGGTCGTATGCGTGTTTGGCGCCGTGCAGGTGAGCGCCACAATCAGGACTGCATACGACCGAGGCACACAGGGCCAACACCCGGCAGCATGGTGTGGGGAGCGATCTCCTACACTGGCCGTACACCACTGGTGATCGTCGAGGGGACACTGAATAGTGCACGGTACATCCAAACCGTCATCGAACCCATCGTTCTATCATTCCTAGACCGGCAAGGGAACTTGCTGTTCCAACAGGACAATGCACGTCCGCATGTATCCCGTGCCACCCAACGTGCTCTAGAAGGTGTAAGTCAACTACCCTGTCCAGCAAGATCTCCGGATCTGTCCCCCATTGAGCATGTTTGGGACTGGATGAATCGTCGTCTCACGCGGTCTGCACGTCCAGCACGAACGCTGGTCCAACTGAGGCGCCAGGTGGAAATGGCATGGCAAGCCGTTCCACAGGACTACATCCAGCATCTCTACGATCGTCTCCATGGGAGAATAGCAGCCTGCATTGCTGCGAAAGGTGGATATACACTGTACTAGTGCCGACATTGTGCATGCTCTGTTGCCTGTGTCTATGTGCCTGTGGATCTGTCAGTGTGATCATGTGATGTATCTGACCCCAGGAATGTGTCAATAAAGTTTCCCCTTCCTGGGACAATGAATTCACGGTGTTCTTATTTCAATTTCCAGGAGTGTATTTCCAGTCATCAACAGTCCAATGTCGATGTTGACGTGGAGAGGCGAGGCGTAAAGCTCTGTGACGTGCAGTCATCAAGGGTACACGAGTGGGCCTTCGGCTTCGGAAGTCCATATCAATGATGTTTCGTTGAATGGTTCGGCTTCGAAAGTCCATATCAATGAAGTTTCGTTGAATGGTTCGCACACTGACACTTGTTGATGGCCTAGCATTGAAGTCTGCATCAGTTTGCGGATGGGTTGCACTCACATTGAACGATTCTCTTCAGTCGTCGGGCGCTGATAACCTCGCTGTTGTACGCCCTAAAACACTAATCATCATCATCATCTTCAGTCGTCGTCGTTCCCGTTCTTGCAGGATGCTTTTCCGCCAACAGCGATGTCGGATATTAGATGTTCTACGGGATTCCTGATACTCATGCTACTCTCGTGGAATGGTCGTGCCGGCCGGTGTGGCCGTGCGGTTCTAAGCGCTTCAGTTTGGAACAGCGAGTCCGCTACGGTCGCAGGTTCGAATCCTGCCTCGGGCATGGATGTGTGTGATGTCCTTAGGTTAGTTAGGTTTAAGTAGTTCTAAGTTCTAGGGGACTGATGACCTCAGAAGTTAAGTCGCATAGTGCTCAGAGCCATTTGAACCATTTTTTTTTTTTTTTTTTTTTTTGAATGGTCGTACGGGAAAATCACCACTTCATCGTTACCTCGCACATGCTGTGTCCCATCGCTTGTGCGCCGTATAGAACACCATGTTCAAACTCACTTAAATCTTGATAACCTGCCATTGTAGCAGCACTAACCGATCTAACAACTGCGTCAGACATTTGAATACGCATTCCTATATCAGTTTCTTTGGCGCTTCAGTGTATGTCTCGCGGAGTCGCCGCGCGTACCGAATTCGCGTGAATCGAGAATAATTTTATGCGCTAAGTATGGGGTTCTCGTTTACTCACATATAAAGTTTAAAATAGTAGATTTTTCTGGAATTTTTACCAAAAATAAATAATCTTTCTGAAACGGATTATAGTATGAAATTTATATTCTTAGTAATTTAACATTGGAACACACACACTAATACACTAAACTCATTTTCATTAAATCCGCCTACATCCGATATAGCCTCTGGATCATCTGCATCGGAACAATCTGATGGTGCTATAGTCATTTCATTTTCCATGACGGATTTCCTTATATATATCTCCTTGTAGCGCTTAAGATAATGTTAAGCTTCTCTGTTGACTACTGCTCCTTACTTCTTCAGGGTTATGTTCTTCAACGGTTGACATCGCAGCGTCTGTCATAGTAACTGCCTCGGCCGTTTTCTTTGTTTTCAGCTTCCTAAGAGGCTCAACTTCCTCGGCTTTTGTTTCTTGTGTATTACTGTTCTCACTGAAAACTACCGAATCTCCAGTGTTCAGATCCTTCTCAGTGTCAGAACGATCATAGTTTTCAAACAACCATTCAACCTCACTGCAGGCATTGTGACAGATTCTCTCCGACTGTACAATACAATTATAGAACACACTGGCGAAAAATGGGCACATCTCAGGACGCACTGTGTCCTGATTGGTATTCAGCAAGTTTGCATCAAACTTCAGAGCCACATACCCCTCCTGCCCCCAAACTGGTGGTTGCAGAGCCATAATTTTGTATGATGGTCAACCATGCATATGGTCCGGCTCTGGGAAAGAGGGTCATCATTGGTCAGAATGTGTTCAACGACGTGTTACACAACTTCCTCTTACACACGTACCAACCCCCAACCACGGCAACTGTCCTGCAGGTGATGTATGCAGCGGCACTCACTGCAACGACGACAACTCCCAGTCTGTCACATGGCCATCTTGACCAGAACTATATGTCTCCCCACCATCACTCAGGCGTAACTGCGATCACTACCAGAGATGAGACCGCATTACCACCTTTTCCTCCCGCCCACAGTCGAATGAGTGACTTCAGCCTATGGACGCTCGATGTGTTCATTATACCTACAGCAGCTTCAAGCCGAGATGTCGCAACTCATTGCTGTCGTCCGGTACAGAGGAACAAGTTAGCAAACAACGATCACCACGACGACGCAAACGACCCTATCACCCTATCAGTCATTCACAGGGCTCGTCAAACATCCACGCTCCCTCCCCTCCACAATGACCCTTATGTGCCCAGTCAGATGACACTCACACAACGATGTCAGCCGATAGCGACAGCGACGAACAGCACTGTGTGACAGTTGCCATGGTCCATCAGACACGTGAGTTGAGAACACAGTCTTCCCACAGTCGTCACACGACCGCCCTCCTCTTCAGAGAGGATCATATGGTTATAGCACATTCTCCCCACATGGGGACGAGCCAGAACCCATTTGAACTGTCGCCACTGTCCAGCACCGCACGCAATAGAGCTTCCATTACCCTCCAGCACTTCTGACGATGGTAGATCTGCTTCCATCACCACCACAGCACACATATAAGTTCCTAACGCTCAGTACTAATATGGTCAACAACACAGCAAATTTGCAAATTTTCCACGACGTGCTTAGGGTATCAGCAGTTGAATCACCGTTCCACAAGGGCTGTGTGTTTCTTACCTTTCCGATTCTTTGGGAAATCAAGTTGTTTTCATGAGTCGGCCATCACACAAGGTGCTGTGTGGCACTCTAGATTTGGGAATTAACCTAGTAACAGTAGTGGTTGTTCTCCCATCCAGACAGGGTATGGTCCTTACATTATTTGATGCCACGTCATCAATTTACATGCCCCATCAGGCTCAATACCTAAGGTCAATTAACAACGTTCTGTGCAGAAGAAACAGCGCCCTTGTTTGCGGGTGCCATAGGGCCATTACATCATAGGGTGCGATTTTAATTGTCCCCTGAATCTCAAGGACTCCTGCATCTTAAGGACGAGACTCCTGGCTACTCATCATATCCAGCGTTACATACGTTGATGGATGATTCCCATCTCATTGACACATAGGAGATCATACATGGCAACCCCTCTGTGTGCACTCACGGCACAAGTCAATCAGCAAGCTGATTCGATCGAATTTATGTGTCTGCAACCCTTCAGTGGAGTGTGTGGAAACGACTCTTCTGGCCTTTCCCGACCATTGTGCATTCACCTGCGTTCTACTCGTACCGCACAACCAATTTGGTGTGGTCGACGTTCCTCGAAGCTCTATTCCTCTCTTTTAACGACCCAGTTTGTCGACAAAGCATCGCTGCTACATGCTCCTCCTGCAATCAACGTCTTCCTAGGTACCCCTAGAGGCTGCTGTGGTGGATCACTTAAAGCCAGTGATCAAGATGGAGTTCTTCCAAGGTGGAAGAGGTGCGGCGGCGTGGCACTATGCTATTACGAATTATTATTACACTGTCTTACACGAACTTTATGCCATTCCACCGTCATCCGACAACCATCGCGAACGTCAACATATCAAAGCCAATCTTCTGTACTTCAACGCAACAAGCTATAAGGCTTGGTGGCACGGTCACACCGTCTAGATACCACCAACAAGGAGCCTCCATCCATGCTTCATATGTCTGACGTATGTCACTGATGACATTCCTTCAACCCTACCCATATCACTCAGGACGGCAACAGTATCAACATGCAAACAGCTGTCGTCTCAGCTTTCACTGATCATTAGCAACGTTTTTACGATGACGAACCGGTGGCGGCGGAGATTCCCGACAACCTTAAGGCTCCGACGACTTTCCGGTTGAATTTTATATGATCTTCAGCACATTGATGCTTCCATTTTGGACCGAGATCTTCCAGAAATTGTTCAATACTTTCTTCTCCATACCACCAGCCTTTCTCAAGGGCATTCTCATACCTGTACCCAAACCGACAGGGGGAATACATATCTTCCTCTTTCGCCTACTCTCATTTCTCAACGCAGATTATAAGATCTACGTCATCTCTCGGCAGCGCACATGCATACGGTGTTACCTGCAGTACTTCCTCCAGAACAAACATTGTGAAGCTGTGACGCCACCTTCCGGATGGCCACAGCTGAATGGTGGACCTTATTGTGCTGGCTGCATCCTGCCACCTCTGTGTGGCACTGGTGTCCTAGATTTTAGCAGTGCCTACAGACGAGTCTCTCACCATTTCCTCCTCTTGTTGGTAGAATTCATGGGGTTGCTCCCATCCTTCAAAAACGGCATTTGACACTTACTTTGCAATGCAGTGTCTACAATCCAGGTGAATGGACGATTGGCTGGACTGATCCCTGACCAGCGTTCAGTCAGGCAGAATGCCCTTTGTCCAGTATTTATTGTGCTGGCTGCATCCTGCCACCTCTGTGTGGCACTGGTGTCCTAGATTTTAGCAGTGCCTACAGACGAGTCTCTCACCATTTCCTCCTCTTGTTGGTAGAATTCATGGGGTTGCTCCCATCCTTCAAAAACGGCATTTGACACTTACTTTGCAATGCAGTGTCTACAATCCAGGTGAATGGACGATTGGCTGGACTGATCCCTGACCAGCGTTCAGTCAGGCAGAATGCCCTTTGTCCAGTATTTTGTATGGCATCACCTTTGAGCTACTCATAAGACCTCCTACACCACCTTACAGGATTTACACTGTGTGGCCACACGTTCTGCTGCGAGTCTTATAAGATTACCTCCTGGTTCTTGCACACACTCCCAGAGGAATAAACAAAGCCATAGTAAAGATCCAACATTACAGGCAGTCACTGGGTAGTCAGCTCAACATTACAAAATCGATGATCATGAACATTGAACGTGATCTCCAAGATGAGGGACCAGTATCGTTGCCCTTTGTGATAAACCTCATTTTCTTGGGTGTCGATTTTACTGGCTCCACCCAGCATATCGTGGTAAAAACGTACCATTGGATGCTGTAGTCCATCTGTTACCTGTCCGCAGCTCGTGGTCGTGCGATAGCGTTGTCGCTTCCCAAGCCCGGGTTCCCAGGTTCGATTCCCGGCGGGGTCAGGGATTTTCTCTGCCTCGTGATGCCTGGGTGTTGTGTGCTGTCCTTAGGTTAGTTAGGTTTAAATAGTTCTAAGTTCTAGGGGACTGATGACCGTAGATGTTAAGTCCCATAGTGCTCAGAGCCATTTGAACCATCTGTTACAAGGTTCGCCACAACCTCAAGTGCAGCCTGAACCCACTACAGAGAATGACTTATAGTAAGACATAAGTGGCCATAAATTGGTCCATGCAGCCCCAGTACTCGTTCTACCATTGATCCTGGGATGTTAACTCCTGCAGTCCCTAGGGTAGTTTGTTTCGGCTGGCACGAATTTCAAAATCCGATACGAGACCCTCGCCCTGCCTCTTACAAAAGGTGACCTTGGTCTTGTTCATGTTCAGATCAGAGTCACCACATTGTATACAAACACCATGTTCAGACGTTGGTGGGAACCTTCACTATTCCTTACTCATTGCATCTTGGAAATCTTCATGCCAGACTCACCTGCCCACCAATCAACATGGCGCACACTGCTCTGTCACTCTCTCACATTTCCACCTTTTGATAACTTTTCTTACGTCTTGACCACACTTTTATTTTTCAAACAACCTTATCCGTTTCGACTTTACGTCATTTTCAAAGGCAGTGTTATGTCAGTCATATGAAATGGTCAAGCCCGATCGAGAATGTTGACGTGATGCAATGTATCTAATGAACAGTTTCTTATGACTGACATAACACTGCCTAAAAATGACGGAAAGCTGAAACGCATAAGGTTGTTAGAAAAATAAATGTGTGGTCAAGACATAAGAAAAGTTATCAAAGGTGCATTCAATTGTCCGCATCATCTCACAGCATTTTCACGCAAATTGCAACATTCCCACCTATTTGGCGAACTTAGTAACACACACTATGATCTTATGATCTTCTGGCAATGCACCAACTGCTGATGAATAATTTTTACGAGTTGTTATTGATGCACCGCCCCCCCCCCTTCCCTGCAATGCGTTGGAGACCTAACTCCCAAATGTCCGACAGTCAATGGTGTGGAAGACTGACCATGCTCCTTTCCTTCCATCTGTCATCAGAGCGTTTTGGTACAACAGTATCAATGGCAAGTTTGGCAACAGTTAATGACTCCAGCATACTGTCTAGCCGCATCACCGCTTTGTACAAGTTACCTGTGTGAGGACATCATCTTACATGCACTACGAAATGCGAGGTCTGGTTCCTAACGCAATTTATATTGGTCTACTGCCCCCACGCCCTGCCAACAACTGTCCACCTCCGTCTCCTACTCATTCCACACACTTCTCACTTTGCCCTGGTTAGGCATCATGCTATCACGTTTCCGAATTTTGATTTTTGGTGCTGTATATTGGAAGCTTACAGTACCCTCCAACGTTCACGCATGTATCGTCAGACCTTCGCCATCTATTTGCGCAGTGTGATCAACAATCTCCCCGACAATTGGGAGGTACCCTAAATTCTTCATATGCGTACAGTCATATTCAGAATGATGTGGCATGCCAATATGTCCAGGCAATGACCAGAATGTGTGTAGAGGGAATTACATGATCGATTGATTATGCCTCAGCCGCGCAGAGTGGCCGCGTGGTTAGAGGCGCCATGTCACTGATCGCGCGGCCCCTCCCGACGGAGGTTCAAGGCCTCCCTCGGGCATAAGTGTGTGTGTTGTTCTTAGTATAAGTTATTTTAAGTAGTGTGTAAGTCTAGGGACCGATGACCTCAGCAGTTTGCACACACATTTGAACATTTTTTGAGTATTCCAGCCCGGTTACTGCTCGCACTGAGGCTGACTCCTCCCCCTTGGTCGCATGGGTAGTCTCCTTGGGGCGCGGTAGGCGGCGAAAGACTGTCCATGGGGCTGAATGTAAGGCCTCCCCAGTTAGTCTGACAAAAAGGTTCAAGGTGTTGTTGTGGCTGACACTGTCCCTCAACCTGCTGCAGCCGCTTGACCTGCTTCAGAGAAAACCTCTCAGCCTGCAAGAACTGGGCAATCAAAGAAGGTGGGATTATTGGTAGTTGGGAAGTCCAGTGTTAGGCGCGTTATGGGGCCCGTTAGGGGCATGGCTGCCAATGAGGGGAAGAAGACCAGTGTGTACTCAATGTAAATACCGAGAGGAGTCATTCCAGAAAGAACAGGTCCTTCCAGATGTCATAAAGAGCACATGGTGCAGCCGACTAGAGGTGGTGGCTCACATCAGTACCACTGGTGTGTGTCGATTTGGATCGGACGAAGTTCTCTCTATTTTCGAGCGCCTATCATAACTGGTATTGGTTGCCAGTCTTGCTTTAAAATGAGAGCAGAGAGCTCACCATTTGCAACATAGTCGACAGGACCGATTGCGGACATCTCGTTCAGAGCCGAGTGGGGGGGTCTGAATCAGAGGCTCAGACTTTCTGCGACCATGTAGGCTGCAGATTCCCCGACTTGTGCCATAGAGTGATGGGGTTTTGGGTTCGGCTAAATAGGTCAGGAGTCCATGAGACCCAGGAGGTGGTTACAAGGGTAGCAGGGGCTGTGTGACCTGGACAGGGCGACTTTTAAGTTGGAGGGTCTCGGGGAAACACGGGCTTCAGTCTCTAAACGAGCAGGTCGAACACAGGAAGAACGTAGATCTGGGAACCATCGGCATAACAATGTAAATTGTCGTTACTGTGTTGAAAAAACCGGAGCTCAACGCGGTAATAGAAAGCACTGACACTCAAATCGTTGTAGGTGCTCAAAACTGGCTAAAGCAGGAAAGCAGGAGATAATTTCAGCCGAAATTTTCGCGAAGTACCTAACGGCCTTCAGACAGGATAGACTAAAAACAATTGGAGGTGGCGTGTTTGTTGCTGTTAGAAGTAGTTTCTCTTGTAGCGAAATTGTATGAGAAAAAGTCACTCTTGTCAACAGGAATAAAATAATAAATGGAGCCGGCCGAGTGGACGAGCGGTTCTAGGCGCTTCAGTCCGAAACCGCGCGACTGCTACAGTCGCAGGTCCGAATCCTGCCTCAGACATGGATGTGTGTGATCCTTAGGTTAATAGGTTTAAGTACTTCTAAGCTCTAGAGGATTGATGAACTCAGATGTTAAATCCCATAGTGCTCAGAGCCTTTTGAGCAATTTTTTAATAATTGGAACCTTTTACCAACTTCCCAACTCCGATGTTTCCATTCCTGAGAGATTTACAGAAAACTTGAGTCTAATTTCAAACACCTACCCCACTCATATAATTATCGTTGGTGGTTACTTCAATTTACTCTCGATATGTTAGCGAAAATAGTTGTTTAAATCTGGAGATACGCCTAAAACGTCATCCGAAATTGTGCTCAACGCAATCTCTGAAACTTATTTCGACCAGTTAGTTCATGAGCCTGCATGAATAGAGAACGGTTGTGAAAAGACACCTGCCCTCTTTGCAACAATTAATCTTTAGCTAATAACGAGCATCAAGACGGATACAGGACTGTCGTAGTGAGTCTGAATACCATAACTCCCTAATCCTCCAAAGACAAACGAAAAATATGCCTATTCAAAGAAGCAGATAAAAATTCGCTTGACGCCTTCCTGAGAGGCAATCTCCACTCCCTCCAAATTAACAATGTAAGCGTAGACCATATGTGACTTGAACTCAAAGAGAGCAATTGGAAGATTTGTACCAAATAAATTAACAAATGATGAAGCTGATCCACTTTGGTACAAGAACCGGATCAGAGCACTGTTGCAGAAACAACGAAAAAAGCGTGCCAAAATTAAACGAACGCAAAATTTCCAAGATCGACGATCTTTTACAGAAGCTCGAAATTTAGCATGAACTTCAATGCGAGATGCTTATAACAGTTTGCACAACAAAACTTTGTCTCAAAACCTGGGAGAAAATCCAAAGCGATTCTGGTCGTGTATATAAACTAGCGGCAAAACACAAGCAATGCGTTCTCTGCATGATAGCAATGGAAATACTATCAATTACAGTGGTGCTAAGGCAGAGTTACTAGCCTTCCGAAATTCCTTCACCAAAG
Organism: Schistocerca cancellata; assembly: GCF_023864275.1. Classification (NCBI taxonomy): domain Eukaryota; kingdom Metazoa; phylum Arthropoda; class Insecta; order Orthoptera; family Acrididae; genus Schistocerca; species Schistocerca cancellata. Next base: position 544,399,471 of record NC_064630.1, on the reverse strand, counting down.
AAAACATTCCAAAATTCGAATCAAGAACAGCTGCTAATATGAGTAACTTAGAACTAGATATCCTCGGAGCAGTGAAACAACTTAAGTCACTTAACAGAAGCAAGTTTCCGCTCCAGACTGTATACCAATTACGTTCCTTTCAGCGTATGCTGTTGCAATAGCTCCATGATTAACAATCATAGACAACCGCTCGCTCGAAGGAAGATCCCTACCCAAAGACTGGAAGGCTGCACAGGCCACATCAATATTGAAGACAGGCAATAGGAGTTGTGTTGTTGTGGTCTTCAGTCCTGAGACTGGTTTGGTGTAGCTCTCCATGCTACTCTATATTGTGCAAGCTTCTTTATCTCCCAGTACCTACTGCTACGTACATCCTTCTGAATCTGCTTAGTGTATTCCTCTCTTTGTCTCCCTCTACGATTTTTACCCTCCACGCTGCCCTCCAATACTAAATTGGTGATCCCTTGATGCCTCAGAACATGTCCTACCAACCGATCCCTTCTTCTAGTCAAGTTGTGCCACAAACTTCTCTTCTCCCCAATCCTATTCAACACCTCCTCATTAGTTATGTGATCTACCCATCTAATCTTCAGCATTCTTCTGTAGCACCACACTCCGAAAGCTTCTATTCTCTTCTTGTCTAAACTATTTATCGTCCATGTTTCACTTCCATACATGGCTACACTCCATACAAATATTTTCAGAAACGACTTTCTTGACACTTAAATCTATACTCGATGTTAACAAATTTCTCTTCTTCAGAAACGCTTTCCTTCCCATTGCCAGTCTACATTTTATATCCTCTCTACTTCGACCACCATCAGTTATTTTGCTCCCCAAATAGTAAAACTCCTTTACTACTTTAAGTGTCTCATTTCCTAATCTAATTCCCTCAGCATCACCTGACTTAATTCGACTACATTCCATTATCCTAGTTTTGCTTTTGTTGATGTGCATCATATTCTCCTTTCAAGACACTAACCATTCCGTTCAACTGCTGTTCCAAGTCCTTTGCTGTCTCTGACAGAATTACAATGTCATCGGCGAACCTCAAAGTTTTTATTACTTCTCCATGGATTTTAATGCCTACTCCGAATTTTTCTTTGGTTTCTTTCACTGCTTGCTTAATATACAGATTGAATAACATCGGGGAGAGGCTACAACCCTGTCTCACTCCCTTCCCAACCACTGCTTCCCTTTCATGCCACTCAACTCTTATAACTGCCATTTGGTTTCTATACAAATTGTAAATAGCCTTTCGCTCCCTATATTTTACCCCTGCCATCTTCAGAATTTGAAAGAGAGTATTCCAGTCAACATTGTCAAAAGCTTTCTGTAAGTCTACAAATGCTGGAAACGTAGGTTTGCCTTTCCTTAATCTAGCTTCTAAGATAAGTCGTAGGGTCAGTATTGCCTCACGTGTTCCAATATTTCTACGAAATCCCAACTGATCATCCCCTAGGTCGGCTTCTACTGGTTTTTCCATTCGTCTGTAAAGAATTCGCGTTAGTATTTTGCAGCCGTGACTTATTAAACTGATTGTTCAGTAATTTTCACATCTATCAACACCTGCTTTCTTTGGGATTGGAATTATTATATTCTTCTTGAAGTCTGAGGGTATTTCGCCTGTCTCATACATCTTGCTCACCAGATGGTAGAGTTTTGTCAGGACTGGCTCTCCCAAGGCCGTCAGTAGTTCTAATGGAATGTTGTCTACTCCCGGGGCCTTGTATCGACTCAGGTCTTTCAGTGCTCTGTCAAACTCTTCACGAAGTATCATATCTCCCATTTCATCTTCATCTACATCCTCTTCCATTTCCATAATATTGTCCTCAAGTACATCGCCCTTGTATAGACCCTCTATATACTCCTTCCACCTTTTGCTTTCCCTTCTTTGCTTAGAACTGGGTTTCCATCTGAGCTCTTAATATTCATACAAGTGGTTCTCTTTTCTCCAAAGGTCTCTTTAATTTTCCTGCAGGCAGTATCTATCTTACCCCTAGTGAGATAAGCCTCTACATCCTTACATTTATCCTCTAGCCATCCCTGCTTAGCCATTTTGCACTTCCTGTCGATCTCATTTTTGAGACGTTTGTATTCCTTTTTGCCTGCTTCATTTACTGAATTTTTATATTTTCTCCTTTCATCAATTAAATTCAATATTTCTTCTGTTACCCAAGGATTGCTACTAGCCCTCGTCTTTTTACCTACTTGATCCTATGCTGCCTTCACCACTTCATCCCTCAAAGCTACCCATTCTTCTTCTACTGTATTTCTTTCCCCCATTCCTGCCATTTGTTCCCTTACGCTCTCCCTGAAACTCTGTGCAACCTCTGGTTCTTTCAGTTTATCCAGGTCCCATCTCCTTAAATTCCCACCTTTTTGCAGGTTCTTCAGTAATAATTCAATAAAATAAAACCAATAGATTGTGGTCAGAGTCCTCATCCGACCCTGGAAATGTCTTACAATTTAAAACCTGGTTCCTAAATCTCTGTCTTACCATTATATAATCTATCTGATACCTTTTAGTATCTCCAGGGTTCTTCCATGTATACAACCTTCTTTTATGATTCTTGAACCAAGTGTTAGCTATGATTAAGTTGTACTCTGTGCAAAATTCTACCAGGCGGCTTCCTCTTTCATTTCTTAGCCCCAATCCATATTCACCTACTACGTTTCCTTCTCTCCCTTTTCCTACTACCGAATTCCAGTCACCCATGACTATTAAATTTTCGTCTCCCTTCACTATCTGAATAATTTCTTTTATTTCGTCATACATTTCTTCAATTTCTTCGTCATCTGAGGAGCTAGTTGGCATATAAACTTGTACTACTGAAGTAGGCCTAGGCTTTGTGTCTATCTTGGCCACAATAATGCGTTTACTATGCTGTTCGTAGTAGCTTACCCGTACTCCTATTTTTTTATTCATTATTAAACCTACTCCTGCATTACCCCTATTTGATTTTGTATTTATAACCCTGTATTCGCCTGACCGAAAGTCTTGTTACTCCTGCCACCGAACGTCACTAATTCCCACTATAGCCGGCCGCGGTGGCCGTGCGGTTCTGGCGCTGCAGTCCGGAACCGCGGGACTGCTACGGTCGCAGGATCGAATCCTGCCTCGGGCATGGGTGTGTGTGATGTCCTTAGGTTAGTTAGGTTTAAGTAGTTCTAAGTTCTAGGGGACTTATGACCTAAGATGTTGAGTCCCATAGTGCTCAGAGCCATTTGAACCATTTTTTTCACACTATATCTAACTTTAACCTATCCATTTTCCTTTTTAAATTTTCTAACCTACCTGCCCGATTAAGGGATCTGACATTCCACGCTCCGATTCGTAGAACGCCAGTTTTCTTTCTCCTGATAATAGGAGTATTCCACTAAATTACAGGCCCATATCGTTAACGTCGACATGCAGCAGTAGTTTGGAACATATATTGTGTTCGAAAATTGTGAACTACCTCGAAAAGAACGGTCTTCTGACACACAGTCAACACAGATTTAGAAAACATCGTTCTTTTGAAACACAGCTTTACTCACACGACGTATTGAGTGCTTTTAACAAGGGATTTTAAATTGATTCCGTACTTCTAGACTTCCAGTTGGCTTTTGACACTGTACCTCACAAGCCGTTTGTAATCAGATTGCTTGCTTATGGAATATCGTCTCAGTTATGTGACTGGATTCGTGATTACGTGTCGTAGAGGGTACAATTCGTAGTAACTGATAGAAGGTCATCAATAAAACAGAAGCGATTTCTGACGTTCCCCAAGGTAGGGTTATAGGTCCTATGCTGTTCCTTATCTATATAAACAATTTAGGAGACAATCAGAGCAGCCGTCTTAGGTTGTTTACAGATGATGCTGTCGTTTATCGTCTAGCAAAGTCATTAGAAGATCAAAACAAATTGCAAAACGAATTAGAAAATATAACAAGAAAAGATACCAAAGACCAATAAGAAAGAACACATAGAAAATGTTGTGGGCAAGGCGAACCAAAGACTGCGATTTATTGGCAGAACAGATCTACTAAAGAGACTGCCTGCACTGCGCTTGTCCGTCCTCTTTTGGAATAATGCTGCGCGGTGTAGGATTCTTACCAGACAGGATTAACGGAGTACATCGAGAAAGTTCAGAGCAGAGCAGCACGTTTTGTATTATCGAGAAATAGGGGAGAGAATGTCACGCACCATGTTTCTCCTTCGAATGGGAAAATATTTTGCTGTCGCTGATCTACTCGTAAATAGGGAGAAACGATCATCACAATATAATAAGCGAAATCAGAGGTCGCGCGGAAAGATATAGGTGTTCGTTTCTTCCACGCGCTGTTCGAGAGTGGAATAATAGGGAATTATTGAGAAGGTGGTTCGATGAACTGTCTGCTAGGCACTTAAGTGTGATTTGCAGAGTATCCACGTAGATGTAGTTGTAGATGTAGATGAGGTATCTGATAAACAATTTCAAGAATCGCGTCTGCCGGTTGTGGAATGCGTGTAGTGCTTGGCCGACCCCGTCCATTGCTTTGTTGACGAAGATTACCGATTTCCCAAAGGCGATGAAAAACATTCTTATCGGAATGGCGCCTTTGAGGGTACCGTGGAGCATACGCACGAGCAGCAGCGCCAGCTTGGGTTGATACCCAGAGTCACAAGCATATCGACGTATTCATCATTTGTGTACTCCACCGAGTAGCCATCCTACATGAACTTGGCAGGGATAGTTACGGTTGTGCACTGCGCGGTCAGTAGACACATGTATGCAGTTTAATGGATCCCAGTGTCATGTGAAAAAATGATGTCCTTTACAAACGACAAGAATTAGGGAGAGGACGTCTAAAAATAAAATAGAACCTGGCGAATATTTGAACCATGGCTCCATGGTGGATGTGGGTTTGATGTCCCAGCTATGTAGCCTACTGAGCTCTCTTCGATAGCTGGTGCGGTAGCGTAGTGTGATGCTCATTCCTCTGTACATTCTGATGCGCTGAACGAGGTGTCATTGTTGCCAGCTCATCGTTTCCATATATGTGTTTTCAAAAGGCATCCGATCTAATTTGGTAGATAATCTTTCGTCTTGAGTATGGATGAGGAATCACTTGCTTACCACCAATTGCATTATTTTTTCTTCACCCTGTATGCAGTAATAAATACAGGAGATAAATGAACAAATGAGATAAACATCAAACAATGAGTGAGACAGAGTTGTTCCCTTTCACCCACTCTTTTTGTATGGCGGAAATAAAAAGCTGTATAAATTTCAATGAATGTGTGTACCAAAACCCGGAATACTTAAGTAAAAACCAGAAAAGACACAAACATTAAATTTGATCTATAGTGATACCGTCACTGTTGTATGCAAAAGAAGTTAGATATTGTACAGACACTATATCCTATACCGTGGCAGTCGGCCGCGAGCGTAAACAAATAAGGACTGTGGCAGGTAGAGGGTAGAAGAAATGGAAATGAGCGTACGGCATTGTGGTCAGGGAGTCCCTCATTCGGGGAAGTTCGGCGCCGAGTGCAAGTACTTATTGCATTCGACGCCACACCGGGCGATTTGCACGTTGGAGATGAAATGATGAGGACAACACAACACCAAGTCCTTAAGAGCAGAAAATCTCCTGCCCCAGCCGGGAATCGAACCCGGGCCCCTTGGCGTAGCATTCCGCCGCGCTGACCACGCAGCTAACGAGGGCGAACAGGAAGAACAGAAGTGCGGGGAGACAAGCAGCGCCTCCCTCTTGCAGGGCAGCCAGCCTACAGCCGTGTTTCGCGCTTCATCGAAAGCAGATCTGAAGCAGGGTGATAGTAAATGCCGAAGCCAGTGAAGACATCTATTGCTACAAAGTGCGTAACAGTTATTGGAAATGATACATAATTACCGATAAACATAATTTCTGATAGACAACCAACGTAATTAAATGTATACAACATTACTGCATGAAACAGTCTGACGACTTATTTTAATCACTTTCACGGTGTCTCTAGACCGTGTCGGTACGTGAAGACTCATTATCAGCTGTGTCCGTGCGGGACAAGCTCTCATGTTCCGCTGTGTCTCTAGTAGATGAGTCCTCACTAGTGTCATTAAAGCGTATTATGATGTCGTCGTCAGTCCATGTATCACTGCGTCTCCTGTAATCATGCTCCACCTCTTGCATTTTCTGCAGTACCTTTCCCATTCGTTTGGAGTGACAGAATTGATGGCATTGTCTGTCAGTTTGTTGAGATTGACTGCAAGCATGTCGCTAGAGACGTTACGCTCCTTCATGTACCGTTTAATTTTGGCCCGTGCGAGTTCGATAGTGTTCAGGTCGGAATTTTACGGCGGTGGGCAAAATACGGTGTGACTTGCACTCTTAGCCATTTTCTCTGCTACATACATCTCTTCACTCGGTTTATTCGCTGCACAAGAGCATACAGCTCAGGTTTTGTGATGCTGTCATTACATTTATCTTTCCTTTTTTGCAGCCATTCTATCATCGCCACTCTTGGATAGTATATTGATGGCGTTTTGTCCATCTGCCTACAGAGATACGACGCATTGTCCATTACAGCGACAGAATTTGGCGGAAGATTTGGGTTCAAATGGCTCGGACCACTATGGGACTTAACATCTGAGGTCATCAGTCCCCTATAACTTAGAACTACTTAAACCTAACTAACCTAAGGACATCACACACATCCATGCCCGAGGCAGGATTCGAACCTGCGACCGCAGCGGTCGCGCGGTGAAGATTTGGGAGTATCATCTCCGAAAACCACTTCTAAAAACTCCCAGAGTTCATTTGGCCACGATAATCTTATTGCGTCGTTTTCGCCCAGAACTTTAGCTCAGCTTTCTTCAAAAAAACCGTTTTTGGAGCCAACACTTGTCACTATCGTCCTTCTGGAGGCACTTCCCCTCGCCGTAATACTCGGTACATCTTGTGGCCTCTGCCAGCATTTGTCACATGTCAGATTGCTGTCAATCCACGACTCATCAAGATAAAAAATATTTTGTTGAACGACCCCACTGTTTCTCATGTGTGCAAGGAAAGGAGACCGCCAAAGAAGTGTCACCACGTTCTAGCAAGAGATTTCGTTCGTTTAATACGGATTTCCATACGAATCCCATAGACTTAAGAATAAGGTACTGCCCTATCTCCAATTTTATCTACTCACGCACTACTGGAAGAAGTTTTGCCACGCTTTGAAGTACTTTCGTCCGCAGCTCATTGTCGTGCGGTAGCGTTCTCGCTTCCCGCGCCCGGGTTCCTGGGTTCAATTCCCGGCGGGGTCAGGGATTTTCTCTGCCTCGTGGTCACTGGGTGTTGTGTGATGTCCTTAGGTTAGTTAGGTTTAAGTAGTTCTAAGTTCTAGGGGACTGATGACCATAGATGTTAAGTCCCATAGTGCTCAGAGCCATTTGCACCATTTTTGAAGTTCTTTCCGTCGTGTATAGTATTCTCCGATCGTATTCCTTATAACTAACTTACTGAAGTCATCGACTTCTTCTTGAATATCACTCCGTCTCTTCCTATATGAATAAAAATAAAAATAAATTAATTTGAACCTAGTAGCAGCCTAGTTGGAAGCTTAACACGTGTACTGTACAAATTAGGACTAAAACTGACCTTTTCTTTCCTGGAGTACCAGGCGATTCTCCTGGATGAGAGCTTGCAAAATCCTATCTAGAGTTCGTACACCTTTACCAATGTAAGTGGCAACTCTGCTACGGGCCTGAGTGATAGGGTGTAGCAGCTTTTTGCTTTTCTTTTCCACACCACAGTACTCCAGCACTATGAAACTCCCTTTTCTTTTAGGGTCGAGGGAGTCGTACCCGAACCCCGTGATAGACCTGGAGCAATGTCTTCACTCGTTTCAAAATACGAGACGAGCGACAAGCTACGAACAACACAAAGCAAAACAAAGCGAAGAGTACACGAGGCATTCGGTACATTCGGTAATGGTTGGCAGCAACCATAGATCAAGACCCTCCTCCGAAAACTGCCACGATATAGTGTTCGAACAATATATAAAAAGAAGGTGATGAGATTCCGGACGTGAGTAAAGGGCTGCACGAGAAGTGATTTAATAAAGAAAGAAGATGTCCCAAATGAGTTGAATGTTCATATTATTAATAAGGAAAGAACTGAATACAGAGAAAGGAGGAAACAATGTGTGAACAGAAGGAAAGATGATAGAATACCAAACAAAACCCTGAACTACAGCCCGAAAGGAATCACAGACACTCGTTGACTCAGAAAACCATGAATATAAACTTTGCGAATACGGAACAAGCAAGTGCCCAGTCCCTGATCCCTGCTTGTAAGACGACGGCGATGACGGTTAAAACTCATACATCTCGGAACAATACTCTCATAGACCTGGATCTAGGGGGATGGAGGGGGGGGGGGGAGGGCAAACCGGGGGTATCTGCCCCAGGCGGCAATTTCAGCGGGCGCTAAATCCATATTCTTGAAGAAAAAACCCTTGTTCCACAGAGCGCCTAGCATCCAGCGCACGTTGGTCTATCGATTATTCATTTGATTTTGAAACGCATCCCTGTTGGTTTTTGAACGTTCTTGATCACATTCTAAGTTGATTTCCGAACGAATCATAGGTTGATTTTTGAATGCATGAGTATTGTATTGTATATTAACCGTTGGCATAGAAACGACGGAGAGGCTCCGTCCTCGCCGCAGACGCAGTGGTCCACAACCCCACGACGACTACCACAGTCCATTTCACCTCTCCACCGCCCCACACCGAATCACTCTTTCAGGGTTATTGTGCGATTCGGCCGCCGTTGGACCCTCCCAGGGAACGTCTCACACCAGACGAATGTAACGCCTATGTTTGCATGGTAGAATAATGGTGGTGTATGCGTACGTGAAGAACTTGTTTGCGCACCTGAGACGGAATAAGGGGAACCGGCCCGCATGCACTGAGGCAGATGGAAAAAGCGAAGTTAACTGGAGAATAAGTTTTGACAGGGCCAAGAATAGCTAAAGAATTAGGGATGACAACATTGTTTGTTATACCGAGGAAGGAGAAGAAACGGGGACATCACAGATTCCAAATTTATATAAAAATTTCATACTATTACTAATTTTTGATCTCATGCTTGAAAAACTGGGGCATAAGAATGAAATGTGAAGCTATTCCCTAACACAAAACTTTTTGCTTGTAATAGGCCTAATAGGCATTTGATATCGGAACCTCGTGAATTATATTCTGTAGTGTTATTTATGTAAATCGGGTACATAAATATGACCATATGTGACAAAACAGTATCGCTTATTTGGTGTTTGTTACAATTGCTGCAATATTGGAAAGGCCTATTTCGTTTCATCTGGCAGACAGTGACAAAATAGACGTAATCAAATCGAGGAACCACACCACTCTTGGGTACTATTCGTATTAACAGGTTTTTCAGTATTAGACAACGACATTTTGATTTTTCATGTAGCGCAACGAAATCTGACTGCTCAAAAATAATAACCTGACTTCAAATGATTAATAAAAATGGCCCTGAATTAGAAGAAATCGTAACAATAACCCATACATATCGTAAGTCACTTACCTCACAGAAATTCCTCGTGACACGAACTACAGCGATACAAGCCCCAATGCTGCCAGAAAAATAAGAGAGTGTAACTACTGCAGGCTCTAACTACTGATAGGCATGTGGTTAGCAAAGGAAAGATTTTGTGGCAGAGCAAACAATGTATTTAGCTGATTTTACCTTAATCAAGTGACAACCAGTTCAAAAAAATGTATATGTAATCATCAGTAATAAATCTCCATGACGGATATACATTCAGACCGTCCACTCGCGCTAATACTGCAAACCTCCAACACTGCTAATTATTAACCTGTAACCTCCATCACTGCTGACTTCGTACTCCCAACTTCCATCACTGCTGGCTGTTCACCTCCAACTGCCAGTCCGACCAGCCACACAGTCTCTTATAGAGTGGGCAAAGCTCTGTCACAGTTATTAATGCAGAGCGCTACATAGCGCTGCCAACATACAAACACATAAACAGTCTACTTACAATTTTTGAAGAGTTCTTAGTCTCCCGGTCACAAATAATCCCACCCATTATTAGTTGTGAACTTAAAGGGGGGTATGATATCAAATTGTTCAAATGGCTCTGAGCACTATGGGACTTAACTTCTGAGATCATCAGTCCCCTAGAACTTCGAAGTACTTAAACCTAACTAACCTAAGGACATCACACACGTCCATGCCCGAGGCAGGATTCGAACCTGCAACCGTAGCGGTCGCGCGGTTCCAAACTGTAGCGCCTAGAACCGCCACAGTGGCCGGGTAGGATATCAAATCGGTCGACTGGGAACAGAAAAGGCACCACATGACGCTTTAATTTGCACTGTCCTGGATGTAGGTTTGATGGCTTCCGTTTCAAAACACGGGGTGTACGTAAAGTCCGTGAACACTTTCAATTAATTACTGCACAAGAACTAAAAATCGTACAGATGTCATACATCTTGCATTTTGAAGAGAAACTCTGAAAGCTTTTTTTTTTCATACAAACATTCGATATGCGAACCCTGAGTGACCCGGCAGACGTCAATACGGTAATCGAATTCTTGCCATACCCACCCGTCCCAGCATGGCATCGTCGACTGTGGCAGTTGCTTCCCGTATTCTCCCCCGGAGCTCTGCTACATCACGTGGTAGAGGCGGTACATACACCAGATCTTTAATGTGTCCCCACAGGAAAATGTCATACGGAGTGAGATCTGATGACCTCTGGCATTTTTGTTGAACTCCAACACAGGGAAAGCTCGCTCCGCACCTGAAATCGCCATATTTGCGACTAGGGCTGACTAGCGGCAAATCAACGAACTACGCTGTGGCGGTATACATGAAAAAAAAAGCTTTCAAAGTTTCTCTTCAAAATGACATATGTATGATATCTGTATAATGTTTGGTTCTTGTGGAATAAATAATTGAAAGTGTTCCCGGACTTTACATACACCCTGTATACACGTTTCAATTCCACAGAGAGAAATACAGTGATGTACGATAGAAGAATGCTGTGCGAAGAGGCGTGTCACTGCACTATGGCACACTTAAGGCCAAATAACATGTGTTACTTTTTCTCAAATATACTGGGTGATCAAAAAGTCAGTATAAATTTGAAAACTGAATAAATCACGGAATAATGTAGATAGAGAGGTACAAATTGACACACATGCTTGGAATGACATGGGGTTTTATTAGAACCGAACAAATACAAAAGTTCAAAAAATGTCCGACAGATGGCGCTTCCTCTGATCAGAATAGCAATAATTAGTATAACAAAGTAAGACAAAGCAAAGATGATGTTCTTTACAGGAAATGCTGAATATGTCCACCATCATTCCTCAACAATACCTGTAGTCGAGGAATAATGTTGTGAACAGCACTGTAAAGCATGTCCGGAGTTAGGGTGAGGCATTGGCGTCGGATGTTGTCTTTCAGCACCCCTAGAGATGTCGGTCGATCTCGATACACTTGCGACTTCAGGTAACCCCAAAGCCAATAATCGCACGGACTGAGGTCTGGGGACCTGGGAGGCCAAGCATGACGAAAGTGGCGGCTGAGCACACGATCGTCACCAAACGAAGCTCGCAAGAGATCTTTCACGCGTCTAGCAATACTTGGTTTTTTTTTTTTTTTTTTGTTCTAATAAAACCCCATGTCGTTCCAAGCATGTGTGTCAATTTTTACCTCTCTGTCGACGTTATTCCGTGGTTTATTAAGTTTTCAAATTTATACTGACTTTTTGATCACCCGGTATATGTTTTCTATGCCAAACCCTTCAAAACGACGTGCGCCGCAAAACGAACATACTTTTGAAAAATCGATTTTTTTTAATTTTTGACGTGCTATCTCAAACGCTGGAGGGGGAGAGGGGGGGGGGGGGGAGGTCACTATCAAGCTTTTTCCCCGTTTCAGATATATAGCAGATCTGGGGCTGCACTCTGACACAGGGTGATCGTTTAAATTGAGAATGTTGGGCGGCTTTTAGCACAGACTGACTAAACCAGTGTCAGGGACTGAGGTGGACGGGAAATGTGCCGGGCTCTGAGGTACAGGTGCTCGGTGTCTGCCAAGTGTTCTGTTTCGGTCGCTGACGCCGGCGTCGCCCCGGTCCTACGTCACGGCCGCCCCGTGACGTGGGGTCCCTTTTAGCGCCACCGGCCAGGTCGTTCACAAGTCGCGGCATCCAGCACAACAGGCCCGCTGTTTACCGGCACTGCCCGCGAGCGGCACAGGCGGCGACAGAAGGCTGGCGTCCCCCTTATGTATCTCTGTCTGGCTCCGCGGCTCCGTTGCCCACTGCCAACAGGCAGCCGGAGCCGGCTTAAGATCGCCCGGAGCCCATAGCACTGATCAATTACGATGGGCGGGTCCTATGATTTTTACCTACAATCTGACTTTATCCGGAGTACGTGAGACCGTAGATCATCCGTCTACATTTTTTTTTTTCCAGTTGCTGATCAAATTTTTGTTTTATACGGTGTGTGGTTCAAAAGTAACGGGCTATTGCTGTAAAACATTTTATTTCAAAAATCATACATATTTATTTATTGTCACCCTCAACATACTCCCCTCTCCTACCCCTAAAAGGTTCCATGTGAATTTTTCATTGATCGAAACAGCACTGGAAGTCTTCTTCTGTGAGCTCCATGACAACGCGTGCCGCTTTTTCTTTCGCTGCTTCAACGGACTGAACTCTTGCCTCTTTTAATGCAGATGTGCTGGTTGGTGGTCTAACACTGAGACGCTGAACTTCTCTAGAAACCTCGAACGATGCGACGTGAGCCGGTGTGTTCTCTTGATGCAAAACCCGTGTCCTTCCACAACTCGGGTCCTTTCTTTCTTAATTCCTCACAGAGTTGAGCAACAACCTCAAGGTAGTAACGCTGATTAGCAGTCTGATCCTCAGGAAGCCAGTGAAGGTACCAACTCGGTAATATCGAAAAAGAAAATCAATCGTCATCGCTTTCAATCTTGATTTGCTCATTGGAGCTTTTTTCGTTCTCGCTGAAGTTCGGCCCTTTCGATGCATAGTTAAAAATGGTTCAAATGGCTCTGAGCACTATGGGACTTGGCCCGCATCTCGTGGTCGTGCGGTAGCGTTCTCGCTTCCCACGCCCGGGTTCCCGGGTTCGATTCCCGGCGGGGTCAGGGATTTTCTCTGCCTCGTGATGGCTGGGTGTTGTGTGCTGCCCTTAGGTTAGTTAGGTTTAAGTAGTTCTAAGTTCTAGGGGACTTATGACCACAGCAGTTGAGTCCCATAGTGATCAGAGCCATTTGACCCATTTTTGAACTATGGGACTTAACATCTGTGGTCATCAGTCCCCTAGAACTTAGAACTACTTAAATCTAACCTAAGGACATCACACACATCCATGCCCGAGGCAGGATTCGAACCTGCGACCGTAGCGGTCACGCGGTTCCAGACTGAAGCACCTTTCGATGCATGGATTGGCACTTAGCTTCTGAATCATAAAAGAAAAACCAAGATTCCACACGTGTTACCACGCCTTCCAAGAGATTAGGATCATTTCAGTGGTATTCAAACTGTCAGTGCAATCATTTTCACGAGCTTCTTTTTGTTCGATCGTGAGAATTTTCGTCACCAGTTTCGCACACGTTCTACCTTAAATTGGTTATATAAAATTTGCCTTACGCATTGTTTGCCAATAACTACAGTTTCAGCAATGGATCGAGTACTCAACCGATGATGAGATCGAATCAGATTACCTACGTTTTCGATATTTTCATCCGTTTTCCACGCTGAAAGACTTGTCGGGTTCTAGTCATTTTCAACGTCTTCTCGGCCGTCTTGGAAACGCCTGAACCACTCAAAAGCTCGCGTGGGTGATAAACAGTCTTCGACATCTTTTACTAAAAGATAGGTGTGAGCACCAGTTTTTCCAAGTTTCATGTGAAATTTCCGAACAATTCGTTGCTCTGTTATTACACTTACCATGTCTCTGGCAAAACGATATTACAATTCTTATAGAAACTACGCACACGGCCACAATGGTTTGTCTACACGGATTAGAGATGACGCCTTCGACTGAGAAGACTTCACGCTTCACAGCTATTGGTCGTTCATATTTGCCGCATCCGTACTTACTTTATGATAGCATAAGCCCCGTTACTATATAGCCACAACCGGTACATATCGCGTTACTAATTTTGACCAGTGAATGCCATCTTCAGAACTACAAAATACAGAGGCATCTTGTTGTTCAAGCTGGACGAAAATTACAAAACGAGACATCGGAAATTAAAAAAAAGCACGAACTGAACAGTCACATATCTGAATAGACATAGTTTGATAAGCGTATCGAGTCGGCACATTTAAAACTGGTGCAGTCACAATAACGAGCCAAACAAGCCTCATAGTATGCACATAAATGCCTTAGCTCCGAGGATGGTTACTACTCACTCACTCATTTTCATAACCTATTATATAGTACCCTCCATAAGTTTGGAAACACCTAGTAATTATAGTCAATGGAAAGGAAATAAAGTATAAAAATGCATTTTGCCGGCCGAAGTGGCCACGCGGTTCTGGCGCTGCAGTCTGGAACCGCGAGACCGTTACGGTCGCAGGTTCGAATCCTGCCTCGGCCATGGATGTTTGTGATGTCCTTAGGTTAGTTAGGTTTAACTAGTTCTAAGTTCTAGGGGACTAATGACCTCAGCAGTTGAGTCCCATAGTGCTCAGAGCCATTTGAACCAAAAATGCATTTTGTTGTTTTCCAAATGTTTATTAAGCTCAACTAATACACAGGAAGATGCAACAATTAAATTTTCGATTCCTCAGAATAGCCACCCTTTGCTTTCATCACTGCCTTGCACACTCTCGGCATGCGCTGCGTCAGTTTTACCAAGGTTTCAGTTAGAATTAATCTCCATTCTTGCTGCAGGACCTCCCACAGTTGTGACCCACTCATGATTTCCCGTTTTCGGATCCGCCTGTCCAGTTCATCCCATAGCAGCTCGATTGGGTTACAATCAGGGGACTGGGGCGGCCATTCCACGTTTTTCAATATTTTACGAACCTCTAGAGACTTCACATAGTTCTGACACAAGCGAGACGTATGTTTCGGGTCGTTGTCTTGCTGCAAGACAAACCCTTTCCCAATCAGACGCAAACCAGATGTCCTAGCATGTCGCTGGAGAATGACATGATAATCCTTTTGATTCAGTTTTTCATCTATTTTCACCAAATATCCGACTTTATTCCCTCCAAAGGATCCCCATATAATCACAGAACCCCCTCCATGCTTTACAGTTGGAATTATTCACTGAGGATTCAAGCGTTCATCGAGTAGACGGCGTACAAATTGACGGCGTTCACTTCCAAATCTTTCGAACTTGGAGTCATCAGTGAATAAGACTCTTTTCCAATCCCCCGCTGTCCAATGTTGGTGTGTCTTAGCCCACTGAAGCCTTTTCTTCTTGTAAACAGGGCGCAACAGTGGTTTCCTTGTTACTACATAACCTCGGAGGTTGTTGTCTGCCAGGCGTGGTCTCACTGTTGACTCACTCACCGGTGTATCCCTCGTTGCGGTTTAGTTCAGCAATCAGTTCATGGACAGTTTATAATCTGTTACGTTTACTGGTCACTACCAAATACTTTTCCTGGCGTTCTGATATTTTCCTGGGTGCTCCTGAGTGAGGACGATCTCCATAGGAGCCTGTTTCTTGATGACGGAGTATAGTTTTGACAACTTCGCTGATGGAAATCATCAGTTTCTTTGCTATTTGTCGGACACTATTGCCTTCTTGGTGCAAAGTGATTATCATTACCCGTGATTCATAAGGAATCTGGCACTTTGGAGCCATATTCAATTACTTTCGCAGCGTGTTATACCTTTATGCAAACGCAACTACAAGTGAACAGAAATGTAAACATCGTACTTGTACATAGCCATACGGTCTACTCGCGCCACCTTGCATGTTTAGTAGAACTGCTTGGACAGGTAACGTCGGTTTACATAAAACGGAGCAATACTAGTATGTTCCAATAGGTATGTATATGTACAATAATTAAGTGTACAGTACTGTACGTGTCATTATTAAACGTTATTTGAGCTTGCTATTCCGTATTCTAATCAATAACTCACACAGATCAGAAGTGAAGCTCCAAGCAGAGTAGTGGGAAACGAAATGAAATTTTACTGGTTAAAAAATTTACTCAAATTTAGAAAGAATTTGGTAATATGAGCCCACTTATTTGTATGATGTTGCATCCCTTCTGGCCTCGATGTATACACCGATTCTGTTGGGAAGAGCGTCATAAGGCTGTTGTACCCTCTCCTGAGGCAAGGTGGCCCACAGCGATCGTCACTGATCCTTGATATTCTGGATGTTGGCACCGGGACGAAGTTGACGTCTGAGCTGGTCGTACACACCTATCGGTGACAGATCTGGGGATCTGACTGGCCATGGGGGTATCTCAACATCACTTACTTTATAGAGTAACGTGCCACACAAGGAAGAGTATCATTCTGTTCAAAATTCCACCACGATGCAGTCGCATGAGAGCTGACATGAAAACGCAGGAAGTCCGTGACGTACCGCTGTGTTGTAAGACTTCTCTCAATCGCTACCATCCGTGACGTCAAGTCACTGAAAGAAAAACACAGTGAGTTTCATACAATGAAATAATCAGTAAGTTTCTTTTGAATTAGATTTTTATGTCGTTTATGCGCAGCACTGTGGCGCAAGCGTCTTACCTGCATTACTTCCGCAAAAGTTGTTTCTGCCTGACGTTCCAAGAAAATCATTATCTTATCCAGCTGTGTTGTTGCCTCTGTATGTATCATAATATCATGCGATTGAGTGCCAGCTTCGTCAGCTAATACACCACTGTCGTTATTCCCCGCAGTTTAACGATGGAAGATAGTTTCGTCATCAGAAATCACACCGCAGCGAGCGTCATTGTCATTTCGCAGCCAGTAATTTATGTCATTAAAACCCTTGTCTAAGCGTTCTCGAATGCGCGCACATCCTTCAATGACGTCCGATGTGTCGACTTTGTCCATGTACACTACCATCTTCTGTTTCGTTGATGTCATTTTACACTCTCAACAAACGAGAGCAAAACAGTACTGCACAACTCACCGATAACTTTTTAACTAACATTATTAACAGGATTGAAAAAAACGGTCTAAATGAACCGGAGACCTGGATGTATGAGAGTCAGATAAACGTGCTTCTACTGTACTTCCATATAATATGCTAGCGTCTAACAAAATTTTAGTTCACTAATTCAAGCGCCAGCTTGCTTTCCACGAATATTAAGTCTCTCCATCATTAAGCTGAAATAAAACATGAAGGCTAACACCTACTTAGGGTGCGGATACAGTGACACTGGTCACGTGACCTGGGTGTTGTTACTACTGTTTTTCACTAAGTGGGAAAATTGTGGCAACGCCTGTTCCAGATTTTAACCAGCGAGCAAATTAGCGGCAAGCAGAACTGTCAGTTGCTCGCCGTTAGGCGCTGACTTGTACCGACATTGATTGACATTGATTGTTCAGCTCATGTTATAAATAAAATTCTCCTTTTTGTCGTCAGTCTTTTGACTGGTTTTATGCCGCCCGCCACGAATTTCACTCCTGTACCAACCTCTTCATCACAGCGTAGCGTTTGCACCCTACGTCCTCAATCCCTGTCTTCTCCTACAGTTAAAAGGCTTTATGGCTCCCGCTAGTCTCATGGAGGATATTCCCTGATGTCGTAACACGTGTCCTATCAACCTGTCCCGTCTTCTGTCAATTTTTCCAAAATGTTCTTCTCCTCACCGATTCTGCGGAAAACCTCATTTCTTTTCTTATCAGTCCGCCTAATTTTCAACATCATTCTATAGCGCCACCTTTTAAACCCTTCAGTTCTCTTCTTTCCCGTTTTCCCACAGTTCATGAGTCAATTGCGTACAATGCTATGATGCCAAGTTGTACACTGAGAAATATCTTCCTCAAATGAGGGCCGATGTTTGATAATTGTAACTAGGAATGCCGTCTTTGCTTGTGTCAGATTTTAAACTTATAAAGCTTAGACGTCTGAATAGAATAAAATTTTGAGAAACACTCCATTGAACTATAACGCATAGTAATTTAGAAGGATTACGGAAAGTCTATCTTGTGATCTGCAGGCTGGTGAAAGCCTCCTTCGTCCAGATACTGGAAACCAGCCTCATCATGGCAACATCCAAAGCAATGTGCCCACGAGTATAGCCAGGAATGATATGTACCACTTTTACTAGGTTTGTGTCTCAAATGCGGAAGCTAGTACTCATGTGGACTAGACTGAGGCATTTGGATCTTGGCCATTCTTTCTGTGCAGCACATTTTGAGTGGAAACGCCTGTGAAAAGTGTATCCCGTATGGTGGAAGATGTTTCAGGCTCTCTGTGATAAGTCTGTCTCGTTTAGAGCGACGCCCGTCTGTGTGTACTACAATTATACCACACCCATAGTCGAGAGGCATAAGAAGATCCCTGGCATCTCGTAACGCAGTTGCCAGCTTTCAGCTGCGAAATGTTGACGGCTGCAGGCGAAAACCTCAGCCGTCTACAATGCTGTGTCAACACTAAGACTTTGCCACAGAGTTGTTCACAAAATCGTGTTACGTTATTGGTTGAAGTAGGCCGCGAAGTTGCCACTCCCAGCCCCGCTGCAACTGACAGGAATCAATTTACTCCGACTCAACTATAGTTCTATGAGGAAAGATCAAGTGTTGATTGTTGTTAGTCAGCCTGGAACACTTGCCAAGTTGGATTAGGTGAGGAGAGGAGCTACAGGAATGAGGAGGATGATTCATAACAGAGTGGTTTATTCAGCGCTAAAGTATGGCAGAGAAACGTACAACAAATTCCTATGGAGATGCTGCTGGAAAGAGATGCAGCACAGAAAAAAATACTCATGCTTCCAGTCTTGAGAGCGGACTTTGATGGCGAGAAAAGGCATGGGTTATTTTCTCTAGCATACAGCTCGCATAATAACAATGACGGTGAAATAATAAAAGTTTGAAATTATCTGGAAGCAAGCCAAAAATCTTTCTTCTCGGGTATGAATCACAAACGGAACGGTAGGTAGGGAAAACGCTTTGGGTACACTAAAACCCACCACCACACAGGCATGCATTACTTTGAAGTGTGGAGTATTCACGTACACATAGACGTAGAATATACGAAGCGACATTTTAATGTTTCGAAGGAAGGCAGGAAGAAGAGGGTTTCTCGTCCCGCCGACGACAAGATCATTGGTCAAATGGTTCTCAGCGCTATGGGACTTAACTTCTGAGGTCATCAGTCCCCTAGAACTTAGAACTACTTAAACCTAACTAACCTAAGGACATCACACACACATGTCCGAGGCAGCATTCGAACCTGCGATCGTAGCGGTCACGCGGTTCCAGACTGTAACGCCTAGAACCACCCGGCCACCCCGACCGGAAAACAATGGACAAGCTTGTACTGGGGAAGGAAATGGTTGTACGTAAAGCAAAAAGCCAGAAGACACCAATATACATTCATAATAAATGGACTATTGTAATTTTTCGGGACTCGAGACGTCACGAATTACGCCTGCTGGCGGCTGTCGTTCTGAGGGTGCTGCGCGGCCAGTTGCGAAAACAGGAGGTAGCCTCAAGATAAACGTGCGGAAATTGCGAATCCATGAGGCACACGTACTTTATCGACTGAGGAGACTAGAGTACAAGTGCTGCTCACTGGAAGATATCTTCGCCACGAGGAGAAATATTGTGCAGTTGTCTCTACTGCCTAGCTCAGCTATCGTTATGTAAAACGATACTAAGATACCAGACAACTGCATAAACGCTATTATTAAATTGTATTGTAGATATAGTATTTCGAAATCGCATTAACTGGCAAGTGATTTATATGATAAAACACGTAATAGCAACAGCAGCAGCAGTAGGACGTCAGCAGACGAAATACCGTAAGAAATGACAAGGTGATGGTGGCATCATAATGCTTTTGAGTTATATAGCCCACTTTGCAGTCAGAGATTGTCACTGAAAACAAACTAAATACAAACCGCTTTAACCACATTCTTCTGGGTCATTTGATGAAACGTCGTTGGAAACTTGGTCGGATGACAATTTCATCATCGATCAATCGTGATAAGAAGCGTACGACAATTTCTTTATAATCTTCTCACATCGAAAAAAAAGCATGTATACTGGCCATACTTAAACCTGATCGACCACCTGTGAGCAACGAAAGCAACAAAGTTGTGTATATTTATGTATAGACGACCATATACCAGCAAAGAGTACTGAAAACAAAGAAAAGGTAACATTAGAACGAACATTGTGAAAGGCACGTATAAAATACTGAAAATGATAACTGATACGGTAGGTCTGCTTATGCTGCTGTTGGGGTCTTCAGTACAAACTACGGAGTCCGCCAGAAAAATGTATGCACTCTTTGTCAGGCTCTATAGAGATATCGATACTGTCGTTCGATTTATGAGTGTGTTGTAGTATGGTCTTTGGCTCAACAGCTGCTAGTACTTTCATCTCGGTATTGAGAAAACAAGATGGCTGAAGCACGCTTGACATTCGAGCAACGAAAATGTATTGTGAAGTGGTTTTTCAAGTTTGATAATGCTGTTGAAGTGCAACGTCAGTGGAGGCGAGAGTCTGAAAAAGAACCGCTATCCCGCCTAACAATTAAGCGCATCATTGACAAGTTTGAATTCCATGGAACGATTTGTGACATTCACAAAGGAAGACAGCTTACAGCTACAAGTCCTGCTTCGTCGGCTCTCGTGTTGGAAACGTTTAATAATTCTCCACAGAAATCTGCTACGCAATGTGCACGTGAAGTGGGGGTTAGCAGTACAAGTGTATGAAGAATTCTGAAAGCTGCGAGGTGGAAAGTTTACCTTCCACGATTACTGCACGCGATTAAAGACGGCGATCCTGATCGCCGAATGCGATTTTGCTGTTGGTATCAGCAAATGGTGACTGATGACGAACACTTTGCGACGAAGGTAGTGTGGAGTGACGAGGCACAATTTAAATTTACTGGAACCGTGAATCGGCATAACAGTGTATACTGGGCACCGGAAAATCCGCATGTTTATGTGGATAAAACGATGAATCTACCAGGGGTTCATGCGTGGTGAGGACTATCATCTATGGGCTTAATAAGACCCATTTTCTTTGATGCTACTATCACTGGAGAAGTATACCTGGAAATGTTACGCACATCAATTTAGAGAGGTATACGTGTGGTTTATGGAGCTGATGAAGAGGTCTTCTACCAACAGGATGGGGCGCCACCACACTACCACCTAACCGTACGAGCTTTCCTGGATGACAATTTTCTTGGGCATTGGATTGGACGAAGAGGGCCCATTGAGTTCCCTCCACGGTCCCCAGATCTATCACATAAGGACTTTTACTTGTGGAGAACTGTAAAAGATAACGTCTATCGACGAAAGTCACGCACGCTGGGGGAACTTCGCCAGGAGATTACAACGACCTGTACAGTAATCTCCACCGAAACATTGACTGACGTAGTTGCGTTGACCGCTCATCGTTCTGTTATGTGTATAGCCGCCAACGGAGAACATTCTGAACGTTCAAAGTAACCTTGTGGTAACCTGAATGTTGTAACAAGATGTGTGATCAATTATTAAACATAAAATAAACACATAAGTAATACTTTTATGGCGTATTCTGTAGTATGATACAACTTCCAAGCTTCCAAGCCAGTCTATCCTGGGCAATGTTTCCAAGGGACCAAACTGCTTAGGTCATCAGTCCCTAGACTTACACACTACTTAAACTAACTTACTCTAAGAACAACACACACACCTATGCCTGAGGGAGGACCCGAACCTCCGGTGGGGAGGGGCCGCGCAATCCGTGACATGACGTCTCAAACCGCGTGGCCACTCAACCCGGCTAATGTCTTTATCTCTGATAATAACTGCAACTCACATACATATATATTAACTTGATTGCTGCAGCCAAGTATTGGTTTACCTCTACATTTCATAACCTCCCCCTTTGCCTGCTGCCCCCACCAATACTAAACTGACGACTCCTTGATGCTGCAGAACGTGGTCTATTACTCGACCCCTCCTATTACTCAAGTTGTATATAAATATCTTTCTTTAATCTCTGTTTAAATCCAGTACCCCATTAGTTATCCGATCAACTCTTTTATGTTCAGCATTCTTCTGTATAATAATCTACATCATACTCCGAAAGCCACCTAACGGTGTGTGGCAGAAGGTACTTATGGTATCATTAATTGAGCTCTCCTTACCTGTTCCACTCGCGAATGGTGCATGGGAAGAAAGGTTAAACCTCAATGACTTGTAATTTCTCGGTTTTCTCGCGAGATGTATTTGGGAGGAAGTAATATGTTGTTCCACTCTTCCCAGAAAGTGCTCTCTCCAAATTTCAAGAGCAAACCTCTCCGTGATGCACAACGCCTCTCTTGTAGCGTCTGCCAGTGCAGTTTGGGGAGCATCTCTGTAACGTTTTCGCGGCGACTAAAAGATCCCAAGACGAAATGCGCCTCTGTCCTTGGACCTGCACTGTCTCTTCTATCAATCCCACCTGGTAAATCCCATATTGATAAACAATGCTCAAGACTAGATTGAACAAGCGCCCCTTAAGCCACTTCCTTCGTTGGATCAGCTACATTTCCTTGAGATTTTTCCTATGAATCTTTGTCTGGCATCTGATTTTTCTTCTTTGTATTTTATATGGTCATTCCGCTTAAGATCGCTATGGATAGTTACTCCTACATACTCGTATTTTACGGTGAATACTGTTTCCAGAAATTCGTCTCTAGTGGAGTTGTACAGAAGTAGAATTCTTTTCCTGTGTATACGGGATATGACACACTTGTCTATGTTCAGGGTCAGCTGCCAGAGCCTGCACCATTCATCAGTCCTCTGGCGTTGCTTCTTTCTTATAGACAGCCATACCAAGTGCAAACATTCTTAGGGAGCTTCCGACGCTGTCTATTAGATCATTTATATACACTATAAACAATAACGGTCCTATCACACTTCCTTCGGGTACTTCGGAAATTACCTTAACGTCTGTCGATTTTATTCTGTTAACAGCGAGGTGTAACACCTCATTTCAAAAGTTTCAAATCTTTTCTTGTCTATACAGCTTATCTTCACTTTTCGTTTCCACAGCTTCCACATAAGGATACACTACAGACAAATACTTCCACAAAAGGCTTCCCAACACTTAAATGTGTATTACATATTAACAAATTTCCCTTTTTCAGAAAGACTTTTCTTGCCATTGCCAATCTGTATTCTGTATCTTTTCCACTTCGGTCGCCGTCAGCTATTTTGTTGTCCGAATAGCAGAATTCATCTACTACTTTCAGTGCCTCGTCTCCTAATCCAAACCGAGCGAGGTGGCGCAGTGGTTAGCACACTGGACTCGCATTCGGGAGGACGGCGGTTCAATCCCGTCTCCGGCCATCCTGATTTAGGTTTTCCGTGATTTCCCTAAAATCGTTTCAGGCAAATGCCGGGATGGTTCCTTTGCAAGGGCACGGCCGATTTCCTTCCCAATCCCTCCCTCACCCGAGCTTGCGCTCCGTCTCTAATGACCTCGTTGTCGACGGGACGTTAAACACTAACCACCACCATCTCCTAATCCAATCCCTCGCCGTTTTTAGTGTACTCCATTGTGCTCATTTTACTTTTGTTAGTATTCATCTTATTACTTTTTTTCAGGACATTATCCATTCCGTTCAAATGAATTCCCCAAGTCATTTCCCGTGTCTGAGAGAACCATCAGCAAACTTCAATTTTTTTTTATTTTTTGTCCTTGAACTTTAATTCCCTTTCCAAATTACTGCTTCGTTTCCTTTACTGCGTTCTCAAAGTACAGATTGAGTAACATCAGGCTACAACCCTGTCTTACTCTCTTCTCAACTACTGCCTTCGTCTCATACTCCTTCATTCTTAAAATTGCAGTCTTGTTTCTGTACAAGTTGTTGATAATGTTCACTCCCTGTATTTTATCCCAAAGTGTATCTTCCAGTCAATATTGTCAAAAGCTGTCTCTAAGGGTGCATTTGCTATAAACGTAGGTTTGCCTTTCTTCACTTTGTCTTCGAGGGTAAGTCAACACTGTTCAATGGTTCATGTTTACGGTTCTGTACTTCTGTGGAATTATTTCGTTGTGTTAAGTGTTCGGGTTCGAATATCAGTGTTACAATTTTCATTTGTACTGTGACTTGATTCGTGTAGTCTGCGTATTATAAAATGTTATGATGCATTTGTGACGTTTCTTATCCTCTCATTCCATTGTGGTTTCCTTTGGAACATAAAATAATTTCTACGCCATGAAATGTTTTATAAGTGATATATTTACGTTCATCCAAAATAGATCTGGGCGTCTCAGTGGAAACTTTGAATATGAATTCCTTCCTACGCCCCTTACGTATTTTTTTTCTATTACATCACTGAAGTCGAAACAGTATACCTGAACTAGAAGACATAATAGATTACGTTACATCTATAACACAGCAAATGGGATAACGAATCACTGTTGTTGTTACACCAAGTTGTTGCTACACAAAAGGGAGTTGCTTTTTCGTTAATGACGAGGCAGATTACGTGCCAGGTAACGTCCTTGTAAGATTAGCAGCTAGATTCAAATCAGAGGTGCTAACTACACCTGTTTAGATCACTGACCTCAATCTTTTGAGTACGTTATCCAGTGTGAGGATCCGGGTAAGAGAGAAAACGGGAGATGAAGTTTGTGCTGTTTTCATCAGTGGCTTAACCAGCATCTCAAAAAAGAAAAAAAAACAATGTTGTTACATTCATGGTTCAAATGGCTCTGAGCACTATGGGACTCAACATCTTAGGACATAAGTCCCCTAGAACTTAGAACTACTTAAACCTAACTCACCTAAGGACAGCACACAACACCCAGCCATCACGAGGCAGAGAAAATCCCTGACCCCGCCGGGAATCGAACCCGGGAACCCGGGCGTGGGAAGCGAGAACGCTACCGCACGACCACGAGATGCGGGCGCTACATTCATGAAGACACATGGTAACATGTCAAGAGAAGATTTGTTCGCCGACGATGGAATACAAACGAAGTTAACATTTCATGCGTAAGATCGACACTTGAATCGTTACATGGCAAATAGTGTGGGAAGATACCGATAATACCAATGAAAAGTTAGAAGAAGCAGGAGAAGAGAACTACGGAGTAGGGAAGTCTAAGGTAGCTGCAGAGTTTTGGATGAGTTCCAAGAGTAGCTATGTGCAGTAGCAGTACTATTGGTTTCCGCAGCCTGTCGAAATTACTTTAGGAGAATAAAATAGTAATTCGATACCACAGACCAGTTATTGTGATCGTTTCTCAGTTTTGGTTACTGATAATAACTTGATACCAGTGCCTATGAGTTTAATTTGAACACCACAGCACTGAAGATGATCACTATGTGATTGAAAATCGATTTTGCTATGAATAAACCATCAATATTACGGCCAATGCTGACCTTCCTTTTAATAACAGACCACCGGTATTCGAAATGTTCGCAGCTGTTTGCGGGCTAGGCACACTAATTCTCTTCATGTCTCTTTACATGAGGTGTCGGTCGGAACTAAATATCAAGCAGTTTTTATCGCATTCTTCTTCTTCTCCTTCTTTCCTTTTCTTTTCGTCGTTTCAAAGTATGTGAACAATGATCGTCTTGTAACCTTCTGCTTATTGAGCAGGATGTTATCCGTATGTCGCTTGAGTACTTTCTGTGGACAGTACAGGCGAGGTTAGACTGTAACGTCCTGTCGACGACGAGGTTATTAGAGATCTATGACTAATGGATAGTGCAGAGATGGGAAGAAAGTACGCCATGCCCTTTTAAATTAACATTTTGTTAGCAGGTTGTTTCGACTACGCTGCAGAAGTCACGCTAGGAAGTCCTCACACATAATCCATACCATCCCGGTCTCTCTCCATGCGATTTCCACATTTTTGGAGCCGTGAAGAAAAACATTCGTGGCCGTTGTTTTGTTTCAGAAGAAGAGTTGCACGCCGGGGTGAAATCGTGGTTCCGTAGGCAACCGCAGTCATTTTTCCAAGAAGGCATTGACCGCCTTATCTCACGGTGGGATAAGTATATTAATAGTTACGGCGACGACTTTTGAAATAATAAACAGTTTACTTTTTTCGATATAATAAATCTTTCTTCAAGTGGTTATCAACAGATATATTTAGATCAACAGATATATTTAGAAACAATCAGCAGCTGTACAATTGTATTTTTTCTCTAGCGGTTACGGTACTGGTTACCATCTTCACAGGAGATAATAATATACATCAATTAGTCAAAAACGCATCTCTGCAGATACACCAACAGCAAGTATAAAATGTGACGAATTATCACAATAATTGTTTCATTTAATTTCCGCTGTAGTAGATTTAGACAGTCGACGTGTGCTAACATACATATACTTGATCTCAATATCAAATAATCATCACAAGCTCAGTCAAAACATGGTCATTATCAGTTCACTCAGAAATTTCACAATCAGCGATTGAGGTCTAGGAAAGCATTGTAAGCACAGCAGTCAGCCTGCAAGGCAGCCATTTCAACATATAAGATCCCTGGAACAACCAATGGTAGGAACAAACTTCCGTGAAACGTTACCAATTAATTAAAATTCCCTTGGTGTGACCAGCAGGTTTTCATCGACGCCGACGACACTGGTGTGTACTGAATCGTGTCATAACTGACCGGGCCAGATGTGGAACACTGTTCGCCATTATGGGTGGAAGTCCTCCCTTGAATGTGACTGCGATGAAGGGCAGCAGACATTACATCACATAACATTTGAATGTTCCTTCAGAGACAATTTGTCTGCAGAAGATTCTGACTGGATTTCAAACATGGACTTAGAGTTATGAACCCATAACGAACTTGAGATTGTGTGTATTTGTGCAGAAATGCATATATTTCTTGTAAATAGTTCTCTAGTATTTTCTCATGTCATCGAACAGTGTTTTAACCATTTTCTCTTTTGTCCCCTTGACTTTGCAATTTTTTTCACTACAACGTTGAAGGTCTTACAGCCTCACAAAGCCCCTTCATGCTCTTAGTCGCTGTTGGCGAACGTCAGCGAGTCTTGTGGTCGCTTTTTGCTCTTCCTCGAAATGAGCGTTTCGGTACATTTAACGCAAGTAACGCTGCTCCTGAATTCTTTCGCAACGAGCCGCAACTACCGCTATGAAGCAGTGTCTCCTTTCTTCGTTGTGGCGAGACTGTGTTCTAGAAATACAGATGCTTCTGGAATTTTAAGATCTCATTGCTCGGTTTTGCTGCCAGCAAAAACAACAAGGCACATTTAATTTCCTTTTCGTTTTATGATCTTCACTTAATGTTGGGTCGAACTATACTTTCTATCGGATTTTTCTTCATATTTTCCATCGTCGCAAAGTACGGAATCCTCTCGGTTCGAATGGTGATAAGTGGATGGTTTGAATCGTCTGCCACGTATCGTAATCACTGAGAACAGTACACATTGCGACATTATCTGGGAGCATGCGGGTCGTTATGAGTCCTATGTGCTGTTCACATCTACATCTACATGTACATTTATACTCCGCAAGCCACCCAACGGTGTGTGGCGGAGGGCACTTTACGTGCCACTGTCATTACCTCCCTTTCCTGTTCCAGTCGCGTATGGTTCGCGGAAAAAACGACTGTCTGAAAGCCTCTGTGCGCGCTCTGATATCTCTAATTTTACATTCGTGATCTCCTCGGGAGGTATAACTAGGGGGAAGCAATATATTCGATACCTCATCCAGAAACGCACCCTCTCGAAACCTGGCGAGCAAGCTACACCGCAATGCAGAGCGCCTGTCTTGCAGAGTCTGCCACTTAAGTTTGTTAAAAATCTCCGTAACGCTATCACGGTTACCAAATAACCCTGTGACGAAACGCGCCGCTCTTCTTTGGATCTTCTCTGTCTCCTCCGTCAACCCGATCTGGTATGGATCCCACACTGATGAGCAATACTCAAGTATAGGTCGAACGAGTGTTTTGTAAGCCACCTCATTTGTTGATGGACTACATTTTCTAAGGACTCTCCCAATGAATCTCAACCTGGTACCCGCCTTACCAACAATTAATTTTATATGATCATTCCACTTCAAATCGTTCCGCACGCATACTCCCAGATATTTTACAGAAGTAACTGCTACCAGTGTTTGTTCCGCTATCATATAATCATACAATAAAGGATCCTTCTTTCTATGTATTCGCAATATATTACATTTGTCTATGTTAAGAGTCAGTTGCCACTCCCTGCACCAAGTGCCTATCCGCTGCAGATCTTCCTGCATTTCGCTACAATTTTCTAATGCTGCAACTTCTATGTATACTACAGCATCATCCGCGAAAAGCGGCATGGAACTTCCGACACTATCTACTAGGTCATTTATATATATTGTGAAAAGCAATGGTCCCATAACACTCCCCTGTGGCACGCCAGAGGTTACTTTAACGTCTGTAGACGTCTCTCCATTGAGAACAACATGCTGTGTTCTGTTTGCTAAAAACTCTTCAATCCAGCCACATAGCTGGTCTGATATTCCGTAGGCTCTTACTTTGTTTATCAGGCGACAGTGCGGAACTGTATCGAACGCCTTCCGGAAGTCAAGGAAAATAGCATCTACCTGGGAGCCTGTATCTAATATTTTCTGGGTCTCATGAACAAATAAAGCGAGTTGGGTCTCACACGATCGCTGTTTCCGGAATCCATGTTGATTCCTACATAGTAGATTCTGAGTTTCCAAAAACGACATGATATTCGAGCAAAAAACATGTTCTAAAATTCTACAACAGATCGACGTCAGAGATATAGGTCTATAGTTTTGCGCATCTGCTCGACGACCCTTCTTGAAGACTGGGACTACCTGTGCTCTTTTCCAATCATTTGGAACCTTCCGTTCCTCTAGAGACTTGCGGTACACGGCTGTTAGAAGGGGGGCAAGTTCTTTCGCGTACTCTGTGTAGAATCGAATTGGTATCCCGTCAGGTCCAGTGGACTTTCCTCTGTTGAGTGATTCCAGTTGCTTTTCTATTCCTTGGACACTTATTTCGATGTCAGCCATTTTTTCGATTGTGCGAGGATTTAGAGAAGGAACCGCAGTGCGGTCTTCCTCTGTGAAACAGCTTTGGAAAAAGGTGTTTAGTATTTCAGCTTTACGCTTGTCATCCTCTGTTTCAATGCCATCATCATCCCGGAGTGTCTGGACATGCTGTTTCGAGCCACTTACACATTTAACGTAAGACCAGAACTTCCTAGGATTTTCTGTCAAGTCGGTACCTAGTATTTTACTTTCGAATTCACTGAACGCTTCACGCATAGCCCTCCTTACGCTAACTTTGACATTGTTTAGCTTCTGTTTGTCTGAGAGGTTTTGGCTGTGTTTAAACTTGGAGTGAACACTTCGAAGTTCACGTGTTCAGAGTACTTTTAGACAGTTACACGAGGTGTGTGAGAAAAGTACTGAGACTGGCGCCACTTCGAGCGATCTGTCACATCTGTGTTTTTCCTACTCGCGTAGATCGATGTCTTCATCCCTTCCAAATGCTCAGTTCGAATTTCAGCTCCATACAGCCATCATGTGACTTTGAGAGCGTCAGTAGAGAATTTACATTTCTTTTTGTGTGTCATGAAAATGGAACAGTGGATTTTAGAGCAACGTTATGCAATCAAGTTTTGTGTTAAGCTCTTGCAATACGCGAGTGTGATCTTTGAAAAGTTGAAACAGGCCTATGGGGAACAATCCTGATCAAGAGCATAAGTTTTTCGATGGCAAAAGTCATTATTAGAAGGCCGAGAACACGTTGCAAGTAAACCTGCCTCAGGCAGACCATTAACTTTAAAAACCGACGAAAACGTCGAACGTGCGCTTGCTCTTGTGAGATCAGATCGACGTTTAACAATACTGTTGATGGGTGACCGTTTAAACACTTTCACCATACGTCAAATTTTGACCGAAGTTTTGCTCATGGGAAAGGTTTGTGGTAAGGTCTTATGGGACCAAACTGCTCAGGTCATCGGTCCGTAAGCCTACACACAACTTAATCTAACGTAAACTAATTTACGCTATGGACACCACACACACACCCATGCCCGAGGGAGGACTCGAACCTCCGACGGGGGGAGCCGCACGGACCGTGACAAGGCACCCCGGACCTCGCGGCTACCTCGCACGGCAAAAAGTTTGTGCCAGAACGGTGCCGAAAAACCTCACAACTGAGCAGAAGGACAATCAAAGAAACATGTGCGTTGATCTTCTTGAGAGGATTGTGTGATATTCCTGGCTGTGGCGGCCAGTATTTTATTTTGCTAGAAGCTCGCCTTGATGCAGCTTAATACACTTGAAGTACCATATGGTACGAAAGTGGAGTGAGGTACAAGTGACAGATGGTACAGTATGTACAAGTCCCGTGGGAGAGTCCGCCAATTGTACTGAACTTGCTTGTCATTGGTCGGCTCGTTCGAGTGCTAGACTCCATAACACCTAACTTCTCTTATTAATTATATATACTTTTCATTGTACACTCCTGGAAATGGAAAAAAGAACACATTGACACCGGTGTGTCAGACCCACCATACTTGCTCCGGACACTGCGAGAGGGCTGTACAAGCAATGATCACACGCACGGCACAGCGGACACACCAGGAACCGCGGTGTTGGCCGTCGAATGGCGCTAGCTGCGCAGCATTTGTGCACCGCCACCGTCAGTGTCAGCCAGTTTGCCGTGGCATACGGAGCTCCATCGCAGTCTTTAACACTGGTAGCATGCCGCGACAGCGTGGTCGTGAACCGTATGTGCAGTTGACGGACTTTGAGCGAGGGCGTATAGTGGGCATGCGGGAGGCCGGGTGGACGTACCGCCGAATTGCTCAAGACGTGGGGCGTGAGGTCTCCACAGTACATCGATGTTATCGCCAGTGGTCGGCGGAAGGTGCACGTGCCCGTCGACCTGGGACCGGACCGCAGCGACGCACGGATGCACGCCAACACCGTAGGATCCTACGCAGTGCCGTAGGGGACCGCACCGCCACTTCCCAGTAAATTAGGGACACTGTTGCTCCTGGGGTATCGGCGAGGACCATTCGCAACCGTCTCCATGAAGCTGGGCTACGGTCCCGCACACCGTTAGGCCGTCTTCCGCTCACGCCCCAACATCGTGCAGCCCGCCTCCAGTGGTGTCGCGACAGGCGTGAATGGAGGGACGAATGGAGACGTGTCGTCTTCAGCGATGAGAGTCGCTTCTGCCTTGGTGCCAATGATGGTCGTATGCGTGTTTGGCGCCGTGCAGGTGAGCGCCACAATCAGGACTGCATATGACCGAGGCACACAGGGCCAACACCCGGCATCATGGTGTGGGGAGCGATCTCCTACACTGGCCGTACACCACTGGTGATCGTCGAGGGGACACTGAATAGTGCACGGTACATCCAAACCGTCATCGAACCCATCGTTCTACCATTCCTAGACCGGCAAGGGAACTTGCTGTTCCAACAGGACAATGCACGTCCGCATGTATCCCGTGCCACCCAACGTGCTCTAGAAGGTGTAAGTCAACTATCCTGGCCAGCAAGGTCTCCGGATCTGTCCCCCATTGAGCATGTTTGGGACTGGATGAAGCGTCGTCTCACGCGGTCTGCACGTCCAGCACGAACGCTGGTCCAACTGAGGCGCCAGGTGGAAATGGCATGGCAAGCCGTTCCACAGGACTACATCCAGCATCTCTACGATCGTCTCCATGGGAGAATAGCAGCCTGCATTGCTGCGAAAGGTGGATATACACTGTACTAGTGCCGACATTGTGCATGCTCTGTTGCCTGTGTCTATGTGCCTGTGGTTCTGTCAGTGTGATCATGTGATGTGTCTGACCCCAGGAATGTGTCAATAAAGTTTTCCCTTTCTGGGACAATGAATTCACGGTGTTCTTATTTCAATTTCCAGGAGTGTATTTAACCCAGTTTTTAGTATGACAATCACTCATGGTTTTCTACGAGGCTAACGTTTTTGTTTATGAAATTTCACTAGTTCTGGGAAACGTAGGAGTAGCGATATAGCACCGAAGTGCTTCGGACACCTTCGGGTCACTTTGACGCGCCAGGGAGACGGAGTACTCAGGCTGCGCTAGTCACTCAGTTTCGGGTGTTCTGGAGGGTCGGACATGTATCTCAGTATCGTGTGTTACTTACACGTGAATATGTAAAAGTCACTCTGTTTCGGGTGCTCTTCAGAGCCGGACATGTTGTACTTTATATCGGGCGTAACTTAGTTGTAAACATTTAACACTCACTCTGTCGAGTGCGTACCGGAGACCGGGACATGTGTATCATATTTCGGAAGTTGGATGGAAAAGTTACCATACAATTAAGAAAGCTACCTCGAGTGTTGTAAAAGATAGTGTAAATGTTGAATATTTGAATAATTACCAAACAAGATACATTAATGAGAAGTGTCGCCCACCATCATTGTCAATACTACAGATCTTGCCCTCTGTAGATACAGAGACTAACCTGGGTAAGTGGCATCCCGCAAAAAGCAGAATCACAAGTTCGAACTGACAGTGCAGCAGCCTCCACCGAAGAAGATCCCACGACAGACGAGCGTCTTCTGCGCTGGGGACACAACTTTAGAAGACGACAGGTTGGTGGAAATAGCGGTCAGAGACTCTTATTCAATCTCTTCAGATCTGTCCAACTTCCAGATCTGGCTTCCAAAGGGGAACGTAATTTGTATTGGCCATTGGCCCGAATGGTTCAGTCATTTCATCACAGGTGATGAATCCTGGATTTTTGAGTATGATCCTGAGACAAAGCAGCAGAGTGAGAAGTGACACGCTGAGACAACTCCTCGAAAGATCAAATCAAAGATCAAAATAATGCTGATTTCCTTTTTTGACACTAGGGTTATCGTGCGTAAAGGAAGTGTTTTGCAAAGATGTGCTTGAAAGTGAGTCCGCAGCTCGTGGTCGTGCGGTAGCGTTCTCGCTTCCCATGCCCGGGTTCCTGGGTTCGATTCCCGGCGGGGTCAGGGATTTTCTCTGCCTCGTGATGACTTGGTGTTGTGTGGTGTCCTTAGGTTAGTTAGGTTTAAATAGTTCTAAGTTCTAGGGGACTGATGACCATGTTAAGTCCCATAGTGCTCAGAGCCATTTGAACCATTTTTGAACCTTGAAAGTGAGACCGGATATGGCATCGCCCCATGTCACACAGCCACTCCCACCACGGAATTTTTGACCTCAAAAGGTATTCCTGTTGTTCCACTGCCTCCCTATTCATCTAATCTGAGTCCTTGTGATTTTTCCTTTCTCCAAAATTAAAAAAAAGTCTTAAAAAGAACGTCATTTTGAGACACTGAAGAACATTCAAAAAATTGTGACCAACGTATTAAAGGATCTACCAGTTGAAGCCTTTCAGTGCTGCTACCAAGACTGGGAACAACGGCTCCACCAGTGTATAACTGCCGAAGGGAACTGCTTTGAAGTGTACAATACTGTTATTTGAAAATAATAAAAGCTTTGTTAGATAAAAAATCAGTGTCATTAGTTTTCTCATGCACCTCGCACACTTCCTCGTGTCAGTCCATTTCGGTACGGTCTTTTTCGGATTGTAATTTTCTAAATAAATCTTTATCGCACTTCTCAGTGAATGTGGACTTCTGCTCGATCGTCTGTTCTCTGGCCGATTTTTGTCACCTATTAGCAAATATTCCGTAATTAAGTCCAGTTCCTTTCGCTCTTTCTCCATAATATAGTTACATTCTGCACCACAGCCTTTCGGAAGAACAGTGGTTCAAGTCGCCGTCTGGGCATCCACTTTGGGATATCCGTGTGTTCTTTAAATCGCTTAAGGCGAAAAAAGGGATGTTTGCATTGAAAAGGAAAGCCAGATTTGCTCCGCTATTCTTCCCCAGTCAGTTAGTGCATCATCACTGGCATAATCACCCTTCCTTCCTTCCTTCCTTCCTTCCTTCCTTCCTTCCCTCTTCCTCCTCTGCGACAACAGCGTTGTTTGGATTGTTTGAGACTGTGATATATTTATTTTAAATTATTTGTTCTTTTCGTGCTCATTGGACTCTTCATTCCATTCGTTCATTCATTCAAGGGAAGAGGACTGAATGTAAAGTAAGATGGAGACTGTTTAGTTCTATGGTTTTACTGTTCTTACGTTGTTAAAGAGTTAACCTTTTTAAATATTCCTGTATTTTTTTACGTGAAGAGGGCAGTCTTTTCTCGAGGAAGATCGCAGTGTAGTTGCTCCTTTAAATCATCGCACAAACGACAAAGTGTCAGATATCAAAATAAGTGAACAAGCGATAGAAAAGCAACTGAAACCTCTCAACGGAGAAAACGCCACTGAAACTCACAGGATACCATTTAGATTCTACATAGAGTATGCAGAAGAGTTTGCCCCACTTTCAGCAGCAATGTACCGTAGGTAATGTACGAGCGAAGCGTTCCTAATGATTGTGAAAAAGCACGGGTCATTCCCGTTTTCTAGAAAGGCCGCCGAACAAATGCACAGAGCTATAGACCAATGTCTCTGACGCTCGTGTATTATGATATTTCTGGAGACCGAAAATCTCCTCTGTAGGAATCATTACGGGTTCCGAAAACAACGAACATGTGAGACCCAGCTCGCTCTGAAAGAAAGCGCAACACAGCCGCCCAGGTAGGTGCCACGTTCCTTGACTTCCGGAAGTACAGTACTGCAGTCTAATGAGCTAAACAAGAGAGTATGGAATGTCACACCGACTGTGTGATTGGATTGAAGAGTTTCCAGCAAACAGAACACAGCATGTCATTCTGAACGGAGAGAAGTCTTCAGACGTAAAAGTAAGTTCAGGAGTGCCCCAAGAGAGAGTTATAGGACCATAACTTTTCGCAATATATATAGATGACCTAGTAGATAATATCGGAAGTTCCATGAGGTTTTTCGCGGGTGATGCTACTGTTTACAGCGATGTAGCGACGTTAGGAAATTATAGCGAAATGAAGACCTGCAGAGTATCGACGCTTGGTACGGGGAGTGGCAATTGACTCTAAATATAAAGAAGTGTAAGGCGTTACGCATACACAGACAGAAGCACTTGTTATTGTCGGATTACGTGATTGTGGAACAATCACTGGAAGCGATCATATCCACAAAATAGCAAGTAGTGCGCTTACGGAGCGATTTGAAGTGGAACGAACAGATAAAATTAATCGTTGGTAAGCCAGATGCCAGACTGATTGGTTCAAATGGCTCTAAGCACTATGGGACATAACATCTGAGGTCATCAGTCACCTAGACTTAGAACTACTTAAACCTAACTAACCTAAGGACATCACTCACATCCATGCCCGAGGCAGGATTCGAACCTGCGACCGTAGCAGCAGTGCGGTTCTGGACTGAAGCGCCTAGAACCGCTAGGCCGCAGCGGCCGGCATGCCAGACTGAGCTTCATTGGAACAATCCTCAGGAAATGTAGCCCATGAACAAAGAAAGTAGCTTACAAAACACTCGTTCGACGAATACTTGAGTATTGCTCATGAGTCTGGGATCCGAACCAGATAGGACTGATAGAGAAAATAGAGAAGATCCAAAGAAGAGTAGAATGTTTGGTTACAGCTTCATTTAGTTTGCGCGAAAGCGTCACGGAGATGCTCAGTCAATTTTACTGGCAGACGCTGCAAGAGAGGTCTTCTGCATAAAAATTACTGCAAATGAAAATTTATAGTGATGTACCCCGACCGCAGCGACGCACTCAACAGGGACCGGCACTATGAAACAATTGAGGCAGAACACGTTATTGGCGTGCTTCGAAAACCTTCATCTCATGCGTAGAAGACAGATCAAGAAACACTTCAACATAGACGACGGGGTTCGGTGCTTCACAATAGTTATTATGTGTTACATATCCTTTCACTAATATTTCCTTTTGCAACCAGCTTAGATCACACAAAATTAAAACCGTTGCACAGATAAAAAAACATTGGAGGGTTATAAATATTAAGACACGGTTCATATACCACAGAATAAACATTCAGAAGCAATGCAGTTAATTAACTACAACGAATTACAACGAGTAACAACTTCGCATCTCGCAACTGGAGTCGTATTATAACGTGTATTTCTTTAAAGTCAGTACCGCCATTAGACTGTTTTTTATTTGCAGTGTTAGATTTACAAAATCATTATTTCGGCTCTACAGTGCCATTATCAAGTGTTGTAATGTTATATAGTGCCTAAGATGGCAGACTGTCGTATTTAAAATACACTATTAGACACATTGTGTAAGGTTCAATATTTCAATACGGCAGTATGCCATCTTAAGCACTGTATAACATTAAAACACTTGATAATGGCACTGTAGAGCCGAAATCATGATCGTGTAAATGTAACACTGCAAATAAAAAAACAGTCTAATGGCGGTACTGACATTAAAGAAATATATTATGACTGTGGCCCCACATTACGAAAAAATTATTTTATAACATGGATTCCCAAGGATAATAGAGGTGACATGCAAAAGCGAATCAATAATCTACTCAAAGGTTGATTTCAGTGCCACAAGACATAACCAGGCACAGTAATAAATGGAAAGATAATACGAGAGGTATTCAATAAGTAATGCAACAAATTTTTTTCTGAAGGTAGGTTGGTTTTGCTCAGGATTCCAATTCACGATACTGTTCCTCACTCTTTTGGCTGCAAAACCCCACTTTTCAACATAATCACCGTTCAAAGTGACTGCCTTACGCCACCTTACTGGGAGGGCCTGTATGATCGCACGGTACCGCTCTACTGGTCGAAGTTGGAGCCAACGTTTTCCTGCGTCAGTGACCTCCCCAGCACCCACGTACTGCTTCTCGCAGAGTGCAACCTTCTTTGGGCCAAACAGACGGAAGTCGGACCGTGCGAGATCCGAGCTTTAGGGTGGAAGAGGAAGAACAGTACAACGAAGTTTTGTGAGCACCTCCCGGGTGCGCAGACTTGTGTGTGGCCTTGCGGTGTCATGGAGAACGAGAACTTCGTTTGCATTTTCGTGGCGACGAACACACTGAAGTCGTTCCTTCAGTTTTCTGATGTTTGCACAATGCACTTCAAAGTTGATCGTTGCACTATAATGGAGAACATCAAACAGAATAACCCCTTAAGAGTCCCAGAAGACCGTCGCCGTGACCTTACTGGTTGAGGGTGAGGATCTGAACTTTTTCCTCGGAGGAGAGATCGTGTGGCACCACTCCATGAATTGTCGTTGTTTTTCCGATCCGAAGTAATGAACCCATGTTTCATCGCCTGTGACGATGTTCGACAAGAAATTGCCACGATCAGCCTCGTAGCGTGCAAGAAATTCCACACAGATGGTCCTTCGTGGCTCTTGATGATCTTCTGATAGGCGGCGAGGAACCCTCCGGGGCACACACCTAGAGTACCCCGAACTGGTCGACGAGCGTTTCAGCGCTACCAACAGAGGCGTCCAGCAGTGCAGCGAAGTGTTCGTTGCGATCCATGTCCGCAGCTCGTGGTCGCGCGGTAGCGTTCTCGTCTCCCGCGCCCGGGTTCCCGGGTTCGATTCCCGGCGGGGTCAGGGATTTTCTCTGCCTCGTGATGACTGGGTGTTGTGTGCTGTCCTTAGGTTAGTTAGGTTTAAGTAGTTCTAAGTTCTAGGGGACTGATGACCATAGATGTTTAGTCCCATAGTGCTCAGAACCATTTTTTTGTGATCCATCGATCACCTCGAATCAGAGTGTCCGCACGTTCCAACATTGCGGGAGTCACAGCTGTGTGCACCCGGCTTGCACCAGAGGCCCGGACACGTTTGTGCGATCTTGTTACGATGATGACGGACGCCTCACCCAACGACTCGCCGTGCTTTTGTTCACTGTCAGGTCCCAATAGAATTCTGTAACCGACTATGAATATCTGCGATGCTCTGGTTTCATTGGAAACTCAATGACAGCTCTCCACTTGGAACGCACCTCTGTTATAGAAACCATTTTTTTACATTAAAGTTTTAAAATAATATTTCTTTTTTCCTTCTACACAGCTTCAGGAGACCCTTCATCCTCATAAATTCTCCGTCAGCCGTCATGATCTTGATACTCTTCACCATAGGCAAAAACTTGTAGAAACTTGCTGCATTCTTAGGAATGCTAAAGAAACGTATGAGCTTCATTACATCCTTCTTGCTTCCTGCACTCACATGGTTTATCTTGGGAAAAATAGCAGCAGTTTCATGGCTTTGAACGAAGAAATGTTCTTCTCGAAACATCACAAACATACTTCTGATCCAGGTAAATATGTCGTTTTAACAGCACATTCAATTTGACCATTCTCTGTGAGTTATTGCTCGTACATCCATCGTTTTTAAAGGCAACGTAGACTTAAATATTTCTTTAGAAATCCATTAGAAGTCTTAGGAAAACCAGTCTTTTCCCCACACCAGCGCCTTTCCAAACTTCGCTAGAATATTGCTGTATTCATAATTTAATACGATCTGTTCTTTCTTCCGATATTCCTCCTCAGCTGTACCGAATACATGATCCGGTAACAAGAATCTATGTCTGCGAATAGGAAATTAGTGGATAAGTTTGGAGAACACTTCAGTGCGTTCCACAAAATGTGCCAGCGTACAGAGCATTATACACTCCTGGAAATTGAAATAAGAACACCGTGAATTCATTGTCCCAGGAAGGGGAAACTTTATTGACACATTCCTGGGGTCAAATACATCACATGATCACACTGACAGAACCACAGGCACATAGACACAGGCAACAGAGCATGCACAATGTCGGCACTAGTACAGTGTATATCCACCTTTCGCAGCAATGCAGGCTGCTATTCTCCCATGGAGACGATCGTAGAGATGCTGGATGTAGTCCTGTGGAACGGCTTGCCATGCCATTTCCACCCGGCGCCTCAGTTGGACCAGCGTTCGTGCTGGACGTGCAGACCGCGTGAGACGACGCTTCATCCAGTCCCAAACATGCTCAATGGGGGACAGATCCGGAGATCTTGCTGGCCAGGGTAGTTGACTTACACCTTCTAGAGCACGTTGGGTGGCACGGGATACATGCGGACGTGCATTGTCCTGTTGGAACAGCAAGTTCCCTTGCCGGTCTAGGAATGGTAGAACGATGGGTTCGATGACGGTTTGGATGTACCGTGCACTATTCAGTGTCCCCTCGACGATCACCAGTGGTGTACGGCCAGTGTAGGAGATCGCTCCCCACACCATGATGCCGGGTGTTGGCCCTGTGTGCCTCGGTCGTATGCAGTCCTGATTGTGGCGCTCACCTGCACGGCGCCAAATACGCATACGACCATCATTGGCACCAAGGCAGAAGCGACTCTCATCGCTGAAGACGACACGTCTCTATTCGTCCCTCCATTCACGCCTGTCGCGACACCACTGGAGGCGGGCTGCACGATGTTGGGGCGTGAGCGGAAGACGGCCTAACGGTGTGCGGGACCGTAGCCCAGCTTCATGGAGACGGTTGCGAATGGTCCTCGCCGATACCCCAGGAGCAACAGTGTCCCTAATTTACTGGGAAGTGGCGGTGCGGTCCCCTACGGCACTGCGTAGGATCCTACGGTCTCGGCGTGCATCCGTGCGTCGCTGCGGTCCGGTCCCAGGTCGACGGGCACGTGCACCTTCCGCCGACCACTGGCGACAACATCGATGTACTGTGGAGACCTCACGCCCCACGTGTTGAGCAATTCGGCGGTACGTCCACCCGGCCTCCCGCATGCCCACTATACGCCCTCGCTCAAAGTCCGTCAACTGCACATACGGTTCACGTCCACGCTGTCGCGGCATGCTACCAGTGTTAAAGACTGCGATGGAGCTCCGTATGCCACGGCAAACTGGCTGACACTGACGGCGGCGGTGCACAAATGCTGCGCAGCTAGAGCCATTCGACGGCCAACACCGCGGTTCCTGGTGTGTCCGCTGTGCCGTGCGTGTGATCATTGCTTGTACAGCCCTCTCGCAGTGTCCGGAGCAAGTATGGTGGGTCTGACACACCGGTGTCAATGTGTTCTTTTTTCCATTTCCCGGAGTGTAGAAGTCTTGTTCTGGTCGGTGAACGAGTCTGAAGAATGTTCAGGTTTCAATGCTCTTATACCAATACGTCTCAACTTCTCTCCCAAATAATGTAGGAGAAAATGTTGTAGTCGAGATGCTATTTCGTTGTATCTCTCCCACTTCTGTTTCACACCAAGTGTATTGAGACATTTCATCGGTACCTTGTTTTGGTTCATTAGCACCACAGTCAGGTTATAGAACCTCACCCGTCGTGCGTAAAAGATTTTTCCAATGGAGAGCTTTGGCAGAGATCGATAGTTGTATGTCAAAGACAACTTTTACAGTGTCTTTAGAGTATATACTTTGGAATACCTCTAACGGCTTCTTCGAGCTAAGTAGCATAAAGTGAGTTTTGAAAATACCCCAACATAGGCGTGAGGCAAGTTTCGCAAAAACGGCTGTATTCTTTGTTCTGTAAGTGTGGAATAAAGCAAATTTTGCTAAAGCCGGCTGCATAGGCTTGTAGAGGAAGCTGAACAGTATTTGTTAAGAAAAAAGCTTTTTCAAACAAAAATGTATAAAGCGAGTTTTGTAAAAACGATCCTCAATTGTCGTGCACGTAATTACAACGTGGCTGAATTGCCATTATGTAACGTCCATTTTAGGTCTAAAATATGCAGGAGACGAAATTTTGTCGAAATCACTATTGTATTGCTTCTCTGCAAAGAAACACGTGAATTTTTCTTCGCCCCTGTTTATTGGGAACAGTAATGGTACAATAACACAATCTTGCATGGCTTTGCAGTTAATGCTGTCCGAAACAGGGTATCGAGCAGGACGTATCGCAAATATCGGATGTTCTTATTTTTGAGATAACGATGGCTACATATCGTTTTGCAAAACTTCTGGGTTTCTGTTCACACAAGGGTCTCCACAAAACTGAGCCTACAATAGGCAATCATACAGAAAAAATGAATCCTTCTATCGAGTGTGAATACATTCTCAGGACTGCAAAACATGTGTCTTTTCCATCTTGCGCGTCAGTGTATTTGCGCTTCGTGGAACTGTGCTCGTGTGAATTAGTGAAGCGAGAGGTAAAGGAAGCGTCGCAGTTGACACGCAGGTGACGTGTAGTTCTCTGCAATCACTATATGTGTACACATTTCAACAGCTGCGGCTCGGAGCGAATGATGGTCCGTCAGACTGAGGGCAGTACCACATACCGCACTCGACTGTAGCGGAGTCAGACCTCGCTCAGCACATTTCCACTCTTCACTGCAGACACACTTCGAAGCTGCAAAACGATCGATACGCTTATAGCTCAGGACAGTTACTGTCGTTT
Organism: Schistocerca cancellata; assembly: GCF_023864275.1. NCBI lineage: Eukaryota > Metazoa > Arthropoda > Insecta > Orthoptera > Acrididae > Schistocerca > Schistocerca cancellata. The sequence goes on along the minus strand of NC_064630.1, from coordinate 544,358,009 downwards.
CCAGCGCAGACGCGATTCTGATCTGCCCATATTTAGAATGTCCACAAACAAGTTGATTTAGCTGCCTCTACAGCTGTCATTTTATGCAAGACGCAAGGTTATAGCTGGCCTCAATAAACCACGCGTAAAATTTTCATATTATCTCGCTCGCTACATGCATACTATTAATTCTACTGAAAAACGAACAACTTCTTTCTGTAGAAAAATTAATGTAGTTAAATTTTGTTCTGGGATACGTTTTCGCTAAAGGCGTAGTTTCCGAATTGTTCACGAAAAACGTATAAAGTGACCTACAAACGTACCCCCATCCTGACATTCAGCACCCACCGATCACGAATTCCGTTATGTTGTTCATGGCTTAGACGAATACTTACAAATTGTAAAACTGACCTTAGTGTAAATTTTACACAACAATTTTGCGAATTTTAACAGCATAAAACAAACAGTTACATCGTTGTATTCGTCAGGCTTTCTGACTTCGAAACTACTGTGCCTGCAAGGATTAAGTTCGGATCGAGTTGTCAACGTAGTTAGTTTCAGCGTAATATTTACAAAAGTAGTTTTTCGTTCAGTACCCTCATGGGCACATTTAAATTAATAACGTTACCGAAATAGCCGGCTATGCTGGTGGCGTAATAGTCCGATCAATAGAGACCAAAAAGGGTCAATTATCTGGAGTAGTTCGTGCTGTGATAGAGCCACGCAAAACAACAAGGGGTGTAAGCCCCCGCCATGAAAACACGACCACACCATAACACCAGTGCCTCCGAATTTTACTGTTGCTACTACACACGCTGGCAGATGACGTTCACCGGGCATTCACCATACACACATCCTGCCATCGGGTCGCCATTTTGTGTACCGTGATTCGCCACTCCACACAACATTTTTCCACTGTTAAATCGTCCAATGTTTACAATCCTTACACCAGGCGAGGCGTCGTTTGGCATTTACCGGCGTGGCGTGTGGATTATGAGCAGTCGCTCGACCATGAAATTCAAGTGTTCTCACCTCCCGCCTCACTGTCATAGTACTTGTAGAGGATCCTGATGCAGTTTGGAATTCCTGTGTGATGATCTGGGTAGATATCTGCCTATTACACATTATGACCCTCTTCAACTGTCGGCGGTCTCTGTCAATCAACAGATGAGGGCGGCCAGTACAATTTTGTACTGTACGTGTCCCTTTCACGTTTCCACTTCACTATCACATCGGAAACAGTGGACCTAGGGATGTTTAGGAGTGTGGAGATCTCGCGTACAGACGTATGACACATGTGTCACCCAATCACCTGACCACGTTCGAAGTCCGTAATTTCCGCGGAGCGCCCCGTTCTGCTCTCTCACGATGTCTAATGACTACTGAGGTCACTGATATGGAGTACCTGGCAGTAAGTGGCAGCACAATGCGCGTATTATGAAAAACGTATGTTTTTGAGGCTGCCCGAATACTTTTGATCACATAGTATTTTGTCAAGGGCATTCGGGTTAAACGGGTATCGCTTAATGAGAAACGATAGTAAAATTTATTAAAAGTGTCGCAAAAGCCTAAAGACTTCCTGGCTTCAGATGAGTAGACATTCTACGGCTATACTAACGTGTGTGAAAACTGCAGCATCCAAAAACAAAGCAACGAGACGTTTCAATAGAGTGAATGTGTAACAGTGCATAAACAAAAAATGGTTCAAATGGCTCTGAGCACTATGGGACTTAACTGCTACGGTCATCAGTCCCCTAGAACTTAGAACTACTTAAACCGAACTAACCTAAGGACAGAACACAACACCCAGCCATCACGAGGCAGAGAACATCCCTGACCCCGACGGGAATCGAACCCGGGAACCCGGGCGTGGGAAGCGAGAACGCTACCGCACGACCACGAGATGCGGGCAGTGCATAAACAGTAAGTAATTAAGACCCCAGAGAACAGAGCACACCAAGACTCATCAGCTTTTTTTTTTATTGTAGCCGGAGAGCCCATTGTTATGCCAAGCTGAAACGTCCTGAAACGAAGTGGAAACGTGAAAGCAGCTCCCAATAAGCTTCGTCGACAGAAAAGGCCTCCAAGTAGCTGTTTCGTGTTGCCAAAGTTTAAATCTTTTGGTATGTGTGTTCAGGAAAGAGTAGCAGCAGCCATCAGAGCTTCACACAATATCCCGAACATAACAGTTGTATGGAATAGAGATCATATGGGAAAAGCGTAAGATCTGTGACATGAAAAGAAAAGTCAAGAAGCTGTTCATGAAACGGGTACTAGGAGTGGGAAAAACAGCAACATCTCGACTAGCATATGAACTCATGAGACTTATTTCACAGAGAATATCAGATACAACACTGACTATCTTCCACGGAACCATATCTGCAACTATTGACATCATGCTATCACGGACCGAAAGAAGAACGAGACAGAACCAATGTTATAAAACACACCAGCCACGCTGGATGACAGCTGGACCAGAGAATGTAACAACAAGAATGTGGTTTTCTTCATGAACTTTGTGTCAAGAAGAGATTCCACGGATAGTGTGAAGAGTGTAAATGTGTCTTATACGGACAACGGTGTGAAAAATAACACAGTATTGCGTCTACGAAGAGGAAAAGAAACCTATACCAGACTAGAGCAAGGACTAAAAAAAAGCTTGTAAAAATTTGTATAAACGTGTACATCAATGCTCAATCTGAGCGCACTCCTCTCCTTTACAAAAAAATTAATCAGTGCTGAAACGATTTCTGTTCGACACCACTGATGATATTAAGGAGAATTCGTCATGGGAACTGAAAGATGTTCTAAATGAAGCTCTCCATAATTGCGCGGTGAAGTGGAAACATCTCTAGAACAGATGTGTGAATTGTTGAGCGCCCTAAATCCTCAAACAAACACACACACACACACACACACACACACACGAACAAGTGATTGAAGTGCGGTGGGTAGTACTTTGAGGAAGACGAAGACTGAACATATGTAAGTTGAACAAAAATATCGCTGAAGCACATTACGGTTATTCGTTTAACAAATCTTCTATTTGGTGTATACTATTTCTGTTCAAAAAGTATAGAATCTTTGGTTGTCAGTAATCGATTTATTGATGTGATGTATAGAAACTTAATCCCCTTCAAAGACTTCAGGAAACCCTCTTTTGAAATAGTGATCAGCCAGGCCGTCACATTCCGCATGATATCCTCTCTTGACTCAAAAAGTGTTCCTTTCTGAGCCATGTTCAATTTACGAAATAGCCTAACACACACAACCATTTCGAGGGAGTATGGAGTCTGAATAACCATAGGGGTGTTGCGTTTGGTGAGAATGGACGGGTGCGTTATTGTGTTGGAGTTGGTAAGTTTTTGTTGTCCGCAGGTTTTTTTTCAAAAACGATGACTGGTTTCGGGCCCTGAAAGCCGTTTGTCCGGTGGTATGTCAGGTGTCTTGAGAAGGCACAGAACGACTCTCCACATGATCAGATCGTTTACAAGTTCTCGTACTGTGATACGAAGGTCTTACAAGGCCCAGGTCCACACTTGCTCAATAAAATTCTCATTTCGGCTTGTTGTGGGTCTGCCTGAACGCGGTTCGCTGTCCATTGATGAGCGCCCATCTTTGAAGCGGTTGTAATCTTCCTGTTTTCTTAAGTTGCTTGTGGTATAGTCCCCGAAAACATGTTGACTAATGCGAATGGTTACCATACGGGTATCGCCAAGATTTTGGCATAATTTGACGCGATATCGCTGCTCAGTTTGTTTTACAACGTACTGAATCCGAGCGCTCACTCATAGGAGGCGACTACCGGCGAAAGATGCATTCTGCTGGTGGGAAAAAATTACGACTGCGCTTCTATGTCCCTCACGAAAGTATCCCAGGCTTCATTGGTTTACTTACGAAAGAAGAATGTTCGATATTTTTTCGACACATTATACGTCTGAATAACGGGAGTCACGCTGCTGTCAGCCTGTTCCACTCCCATTAATTAGATAAAAATGAATAAAACAAGAATATCCATTTTAATCAGCGCGAAACGAGATTTTTGTAGCTACACAGGCTACAAAACATACATGTTCACATTGTGGATTGAAAACGACATGAAAAAATATATGTCAAATTACAGTTACTGCACAAGTAGCTGAAACGGGAATACTGTAGATTACATGGGTTCATCAAACAACTAATGAGAAATTAATGAATCGAACTAGGGTAAAAAGAAATTTGAGGTACGACTTGTCCAAAAGAAGGGATCGGTTGGCAGGACACGTCCTCAGGCGTCAAGGAATAGTCAAATTGGTTATGGGAGGAAGTGTGGATCGTAAAAATTGTAGAGGTGAGCTTAGGCATGAATGCAGTAGACAGGTTCAAATGGATGCAGGTTACAGTAGCTATTCATAGATGAAGAGCCTTGCACATGATACACCAACGTGCAGAGCTTCATCAAACCAGCCTTGGAACTGAAGACCCGACGGCTACTGTAGCTGTATGCAGTGACCTAAGGTAATGAAAGAAATTTTATGTGAAAATCTACAGCAGTCCCAAAATTCAGTTCATTCACCCTGAAAGCGGTCTGTTAAAAGACATCTTCCGTATTAAACAGCACTACACAAGTTGTAAGGCGGTAGCAATGCGCAAAGACTCTCTACGCACAGTTCCCGTCTGCTAGGGCAGTCACACCTTTGGGTGCACAGTGAGATAATTTCTGTACGCTGTACTTTGAGACGAATCACCACTGACCAATCAGGTGATTGGGCTGTTAAGATTTGAGTTAAGTTCGACATGCGGACAGTCAGACAGATAAGCTACTACTCTTCCGCTGATACTGCATGTTGCTTCTTCGTGTGGAAGTCGCTGGCAGCTAACATGATTCTATTCGTTAAGTTCAGAAGCTTTTTTCCTGTGTTTTGTCGAGACAGCGACTTCTAAGCGGTAACATTCAGGGATTTACGGGGAGAGCGTTGCTTCTTAGCGTGCATGAAGCTAATATTCTCTTAGGCGAGTTTTCGGTTCCGCGGATGCTTTATCCTGTACACAAGATTAGATTTCTTTGTACCGATCAAGGCTTTGTTTTAAGTAAAAGGATTAAAATCGGTCTTTCATTGAGCCATCCGTGGATGTAAGTCATGAGTCACATTATTTTTCCATTTATTTAATATTATCACGGGGATCAGAGATTATATGGGGTTCCTTTTTGTTCAGTCCTTGATAATAAACGCTTTATAACCATTTTGTCTTCTGGAAGACACGTGTAAGCTTGTTGCTAAATTTTCGTGTTTATCTATTCAAATTCTCTTTAGTTATTTTTCATCCTAAAGTCATGGATACATCTGTGGGAATTTCATGCTCAGTTTCCATGTACTCATTCGTTCACAATTGATGTGAGAACAATTCACCGAATACGTTCTGCCTTTAGCGGAACTGCTGTCATGATAAATTGCACTGTCAGACAAAATTATTCTCTCTATGCATACATATTACAACCATCATAAGGAGGATCTGAACTGTTGATAACTCCACGATACGTGCTGCGGTTCTGAAGTCATCGAAATTAGTTACTTAATAATTCATGCTTTCTACTGTCAAGTGGCCGGCAATGCAAAGTGTGGTTTTAAGTCCGCATAGCACTCTTTTTGTCTATAAGAGAAGACATATTCACACTTCCATGTTGAACTAGAATAACTGAACATCTTGATTATAATTTTGTATTACGGTAACGCATGTTAGAGTCCGCTTCATATAATTCGTTGCACTATGGAAGACTGATTCTATATTATATTGCATCAGTCGGCGTCAGATAATGTTCCTATCTACTCAAGGGTCAAAATTTTGTTCATGCCCCATAGAAGAATAATAGGACCACCTTATTCCCAATATACATAAAAGATGTGATTGATGATGGTGGGAGGGGGGTGGGGAGGTGGGGGGGGGGGGGGGGGGGAGCAGCAATCTGCGGTTGTTTTGCTGATGACGCTGTGTTGCACGAAAGGTGTCGTCGTTAAGTCAGGAGTGGCAGCTGGCTGTAAATATAGGAAAATGTAAGTTGATGCAGGTGAATAGGAGAAACAATGCTGTAATGTCCAAATACAAAATTAATAGTGTGTTACCTGACACTGTCACATCCATCAAATAGCTAGGCGTAACGTGGCAAAGCGATATGAAATGGGACGACGTAGGGAGAGCGAATGTTCAACTTCAGTTTAATGGGAGAATGATAGGAAAGTGTCGTTCATGTCTAAAGGAGGCCGCGTTTAAAACAGTGGTGCGTCCCATTCTTGAGTACTGCTCGAGTGCTTGGGATCCCCACTAGGTCGGATAAAGGAAGATATAGAAGCAATTCAGAGGTGGATTGCTAGATTTGTTACTCGTAGGTTCGAACATCACGCGTATGTTACGGAGACCCTTCGTGAAGTCAAACAGGGAATCGCTAGACAGAAGACGTTCTTTTCGCGAAACAGTATTGAAAAATATTTCTAAAAGCTGTTTTTGGAGTTGACTGCAGATCGATTCTCTTGTCGCCAACATACATTTCGCGTAAGGACCACGAAGATAAATTACGGTTGGTACAGAGGCACATAATAGTTTTTCTCTCGCTCTATTTGCGAATGTAGCGGGAAAGGCAATAGTGGTACATGCACCATAGGGTGAATTGCGCAGTGTGTATATATGTATAATTTTTTAGGACATTAACCTTCGCAATACCAAAGATGGGGGTACTTAATGCCCACATTTGAAAATATTGTCATCTAATCAGTTACCCTACATTTTAAAATTTTGAAATAAAGGACTGATTGTTTTTAATGGATTCTTCTACCAGATTCCATAATTGTTTTAAATTTTTCAATTAAATTTAACACAAAAATTTAAATATTTGTAGTGGATGTCACTTTCTCTAATCAAGGTAATATTCAATATTTTCAGGTTTAGGACGTTACATATACATCAGTATCTTTTTAAAAGGTATGTTTTGTGTAGAAGTCAACAACAGTGAACAAAATTCACATTAAGAGTTTGGTTTTTATGGTGGGAATGAAGTTCCCTCCCAGGGGGTTTTATACACTACTGGCCATTAAAATTGCTACACCACGAAGATGACGTGCTACAGACGCGTAATTTAACCGACAGGAAGAAGATGCTGTGATATGCAAATGATTAGCTTTTCAGAGCATTCACACAAGGTTGGCGCCGGTGGCGACACGTGCAATGTGTTGACGTGAGGAAAGTTTCCAAACGATTTCTCATACACAAACAGCAGCTGACCGGCGTTGCCTGGTGAAACGTTGTTGTGATGCCTCATGTAAGGAGGAGAAATGCGTACCATCACGTTTCCGACTGATAAAGGTCAGATTGTAGCCTATCGCGATTGCGGTTTATCGTATCGCGACATTGCCGCACGCGTTGGTCGACATCCTATGACTGTTACCAGAATATGGAATCGGTGGGCTCAGGAGAGTAATACGAAACGCCGTGCTGGATGCCAAAGGCCTCGTATCACTAGCAGTCGAGATGACAGGCATCTTATCCGCATGGCTGTAACCGATCGTGCAGCCACGTCTCGATCCCTGAGTCAACAGATGGGGACGCTTCCAAGACAACAACCATCTGCACGAACAGTTAGACGACGTTTGCAGCAGCATGGACTATCAGCTCGGAGACCATGGCTACAGTTACCCTTGACGCTGCATCACAGACAGGAGCGCCTGCGATGGTGTACGAACCTGGCTGCACTAATGGCAAAACTTCATTTTTTCGGATAAATCCAGGTTCCGTTTACAGTATCATGATGGTCACATCCGTGTTTGGCGACATCGCGGTGAACGCACACTGGAAGCGTGTATTCGTCATCGCCGTACTGGCGTATCACCCGGCGTGATGGTATGGGGTGCCATTGGTTACACGTCTCGATCACCTCTTGTTCGCATTTGACGACACTTTGAACAGTGGACGTTACATTTGAGATGTGTTACGACTCGTGGCTCTACCCTTCATTCGATCCCTGCGAAACCCTACATTTCAGTAGGATAATGCACGACCGCATGTTGCAGGTCCTGTACAGGGCTTTCTGGATACAGAAAATGCTCGACTGCTGCCCTGGCCAGCACATTCTCCAGATCTCTCACCAATTAAAAACGTCAGGTCAATGGTGACCGAGCAAGTGGTTCGTCACAATACGCCAGTCACTACTCTTGATGAACTGTGGTATAGTGTTGAAGCTGCATGGGCAGCTGTACCTGTACACGCCATCCAAGCTCTGTTTGACTTAATGCCCAGGCGTATCAAGGCCGTTATTACGGTCAAAGGTGGTTGTTCTGGGTACTGATTTCTCAGGATCTATGCACCCAAATTGCGTGAAAATGTAATCACATGTCAGTTCTAGTGTAATATATTTGTCCAATGAATACCCGTTTATCATCTGCATTTCTTCTTGGTGTAGCAATTTTAATGGCCAGTTGTGTACATTACTGAAAGTGCATCACATTGCCAAGAGTGTGTTAAAAGATGTTTTCAGGTTCTGGACCCTACTGACGTCTTTAGAGAGTATATTGTTAACGTAAGTCAACAACAGTTGGCGAATTTTGATTTTTATAATTTTTTTAGGGTGGGCATAAAATACCCCTCACACCCACCCACCCCCTTCCTCCCCTGCTTGGTTCAGCGCGCTGTGGAAAATGCGTCGGTATTGCTAGGGTTGATACAGAGGTTGTGCGAGTTACGTACTGAGGTCGAGGTCAAACAGACAGCAGGTGACTTTCAACCTCATGAATAATAAAACTGCTTTGTAAGTAGACAGCTACGGCAACATCGCTGTTACCGGTGCCTGAGAAATTTTCATGTTGACCGGAGGCGAACTGTAGCGGGGCGGCCGGCGGGCCCGAGACACGGGTGCGCCATTAGGCGGGCAAGGCACGGACGCGACCTGCCGCCGCCGTATCGATTGTCTGGGCCCCGGCGCCGCCAGACCAACACGTGCCGAGCGGCGCGGACGTCACTGCCGCCCCCCGCCCCCCGCCCCCCGCCCCCCGCCCCCGCACAGTGCGGCCGGTCCAGATCTCCTCCGCCCCCTCTCTCATCGATCCCAAGCAGTCAGTGTCCGCGGCAACGCCCAGTTGCACATGCACTCAGATATGTAGCTTCTCCCGCAGCCACAAGAACTCATTCTCTGACTTCGCGTCTTTCGCTATGCGATGGAGACTCTGCTGTAATCAGTATTTATTTAGCGTATCATGACCTTGGACAACCATAAGTACAATAACAGTTTACTTAGACACAGACCTCATATACAAGGTGATTCAGCGCCCCTATCGATGTCGTTTTATGCAACACCACATTACAGAACAATGTTGTTGGCCAGTTCGTTCTGAAGATGTGACTCACATCGTCAAATTGTTGCAGGATAACTGTTAAAGTGTACGAAGACGTATTAGACCTATTGCACAAATTTTTTGTGTAAATACTTTAGTGCATTAATGCGGCAAGTCATATATTAATCTTCTCATAGTGTTATACACCGGAATTTTGTGGTTTCCATGCATCTCACTCCCGGCCGCTGTGGCCGAGCGGTTCTACGCGCTTCAGTCCGGAACTGCGCTGATGATACGGTCGCAGGTTCAAATTCTGCCTCGGGCATGGATGTGTCTGATGTCCTTAGGTTAGTTAGGTGCAAGTAGTTCTAAGTCTACGGGACTGATGACCTCAGATGTTAAGTCCCATTGTGCTTAGAGCCATTTGAACCAATTTTTTGCTTCTCATTTTGATATCCCCTGTTAATTTTGTTGTTTCCGATGACGAAATATACTTCATAAGGCAACGTTTTTGGACCATTTACGAAAGATTAAACACTTGCAGAGACCGAGCGAGGTAGTGCAGTCGTTGGCACATTGGACTCGCACTCGGAAGGACGACGGTTCCACCTCGCGTCCGGCCATCCTGATTTATGTTTTCTGTGATTCTCCTAAATCGCTTCAGGCAAATGCCGGGATGGTTCTTTTGAAATGGCAAGGCCGACTTCTTTCCGAATCCTTCCCCAATCCGCTGGAACCAATGCCCTCGCTGTTTGGTCTCCTCATCCCCAAATCAACTAACCAACTTAGACACCCATAACCAGTGTGAATGCGCTATTATTCACACAAAGAAGGACTAGAGACGCTTGGATAAATACGGCACCGGAATGGTTTGTCTTGGTCCTAAAATACCGTGTAACTCATGGCCAATCCTCACCTGTATTTTCTACGGTATGATTCCGTTTGCTAACTCTCGCCCACAGCTCAGAGAGGGAACTTAAATCGATTACGTGGCTGTCGCCTGTCTGGATACCGTACCCGATATAGAAGTAGCGTGGGATACATCGAACCACATCGGTAGCAGCAAGGGAATCATCAGTATTTATAACTCCTCATTATGGTTCCTTTCGGCATCAACTATCGTCAGGTCAAAGAAAAAAATACAATATGGTTCGTAAAACACAACACTGATCTTTCAAATGAGGATGTGTCATAATGAGGTTAATAAATATACGCGATGCATAAAATTTTGTGTCTATGTGGCAATAATGATCGCTGACCTCTTCTAAGATATTTTTTTCCTATGTAGTGAGCTTAACAATTAAGAACCGAATAAAAGGCAACCAGTAAGCTAAACTTAGATCAATGTCCAGAAATTCGACCATTCGACTGCTACGCAGACTGCGGCTGCAGTTCTTAGGTGTATTTGACAGAAACAATCAGGAGATAGTCTAGTACGATTTACGAGGAATAGCAATAAAACTTTTTAATTGACGCATATAAAATAAAATTTTGTAATTAATTTTTTTCTGTTAGCAGTTACATGTCTGCAGTCCTGGCACACACTGTAGTCCCTCTAGCAGGCCACTAGAGGAGTCTTAACTGAGCGGCTGCGGCACATTAAGAAAGATCCGAGTGGGACAAAAATCTGTATACGTGATGCACATGTAGACAAACAAATGATTATAACAATTTCAGAAAAATTGAGTGATTTATTCAAGAGAGAGACCTTCACAAACTGAGCAAGTCATTAAGGTGTTGGCCCATCTCTGGCCCTTATGCAAGCAGTTATTCAGCTTGGCATTGGCTGATTGACACAGTTGTTGGATGTCCTCTTGAGGGATATCGGGCCAAATTCTGTCCAATTGGTGCGTTAGATCATCAAAATCCCGAGATGGTTGGACGGATTTGCCCATAATGCTCCAAACGTTCTCAATTGGGGAGAGATCCAGAGAGCTTGCTGGCCAAGGAAGGGTTTCACAAACACGGATACAAGCAGTAGAAATTCTTGTCGCACGTGGGCCGTTATTATCTTGCCGAAATGTAAAACCAGCATGGCTAGCCACGAAGGGCTATAAAATGGGGCGTAGAATATCGTGAACGTACCGTTGTGCTGTAAGGGCGCCGCAGATAATAAGCAAAGGGTCCTGCTAAGAAAAAAAGTGGCACAGACCTTCAATCTGGTTGTCGGGCCGTATGGCAGGCGATAGTCACGTTGGAAACCCACCACTGTCCGGGAGGTCTCCAGACACGTCTTCGCTCTGGAATCTCATTGACGGGAGTGGAATTGTCTTTAGTCATGTATCTAGCTTCGTGACCGAGCGGTTCTAGGCGCTCAGTCCAGAACCGCGTACTGCTACAGTCGCAGGTTCGAATTCTGCCTCGGGCATGGATGTGTGTGATGTCCTTAGGTTATTTAGGTTTAAGTAGTTCTAAGTTCTAGGGAACTGATGACCACAGATGTTAAGTCCCATAGTGCTCAGAGCCATTTCAACCATTTTTGTCTCGCTTCAAACTGTGCCCTAGTAACAAGGGAAGACATTTCTGGAGACGCCCCGGACTGCTGTAGTATACCAACCTGACCGTCGCTCGCCATTCGGGCCGACAGCCAACAGTGATGGTCTAGGGGTGCCATTTCATTTCATTTTGTAGTAGGACCCCACTGATTGCCATCCATTTTGTTGCCCTTAGTTGCAAGCCATCCTGGGCATAGATTTTAGCAAGATAATCCTCGTGCGCACACAGCGCGAGTTTTTGTTGTTTTTCTTCGTGTTTGCCAAACCCTTTCTCGGCCTTCAAGTTCACCGAATCTCTCCCCAGTTGAGAACATTTGGAGCATTACGAGCTGGGCCCTGCGGCAGCTCTGAATTTTGTCGATCTAATGTGCAAATTGTACAGAATTTGGCACGATATCACTCAGGAGGACATCCAACAATTCTGTCAATCAGTTCCAAGTCGAATAGCAGTTTGCTTAAAGGCCAGAGGTGGAACAACGCGTTGTTGACTTGCTCAGTTTATGAAGCTCTTTCTTTAGAATAAATCATCCAGTTTTTCTGAAATTGTAATCATACGTTTGTCTGTAAGTGAACATCACATCTACCAATTTCAGTCCCATCCAGATAATTATTTATTGCTGTGGGGCGGTGGGTGGATAATAATATTGTGTCTGGCTGTGAGACGCGTTCGGATAGTCTAATGGTAAGGCGACCACTCGCGATAAGCGGGATCTGGGTTCAAGTACCTGTCCGGCACAAATTAATTTTCATTGTCGTCACTCCATTACACAGGTGATGGTTGTCCATATTCGCCATTGCGAACAGATTTCATGTGTTTCATGAAACTTCCTGGAAGATTAAAACAATGTGCAGGACCGGGACTCGAACTAAAGACCTTTGCCTTTCGCGGATAGGTGCTGTACCATCTGAGCTACCCAAGCCGGACTCAAGACCCGTCATCACAGCCTTAATTCCGGCAGTACTTCGTCCCCTACCTTCCATGTCATTATTGTCGTTGTCGATGGTGACATGGAAGCCTCTCAGCAACCCATGTCTAGATGTTTCCAATGTGTGTACTTATTATTCAACGTTTTTGTCTTTAAGTTCAATGTAGTTTGTTCAAGCTCTGGCGAACATTCATCTACGACTACAATAACCACCCAAGTGGACTCAAAAACTCTGCGAGTCACAAATTTCGGTATCTGCAGGAAGAGTGAAGATCACACTGTGTCACATTTGGTGAACACATTGGATCTTCCAGCAACTCGTACATCAGACTCTCCATTTCTCCACTGACTAAACATCTTTACATACTTAAGTGTACTGATGATATATAGTTTTTTCTTTTGCAGTTCAAGGCTCTTATTACCTTTGTTTCATCCAATTAGTCCAAGACTGCCGAAGTCTTCGGCTGACACTGCTTCATCCTTTCTCTTGGTAATCAACGCGAGGTAGCATTTTTACGACCCAGAATACACGGACCATACACAGTCCGTCCAAAAAGTTCGGAAATTGATTTTATTCCTGTCGTATAAACGACGTCACCGTAATAACTGCGGTGACAGCTTGAAATAACTATTTTAAACAACAGATGTAAATTCAACCACTCAGTTGTGATCAGGCAGTATTAAGTAGTGGACGTGCGGTCGTGTTACGTCAACAATGTTGTATCACGAATCGCAATGGAGTAAGCATCAGAGCTTCAAGAAGCGAGAGCTCAACATGTATGAAGAGCCCCAGGACAAACGTAGGCTGCGCGGGATTATCGAGCGGTCTGATGCGCTTCAGTCATGGACTGTGCGGCTGGTCCCGACGGAGGTTCGAGTCCTCCCTCGGGCATGGGTGTGTGTGTTTGTCCTCAGGATAATTTAGTTTAAGTAGTGTGTGAGCTTAGGGACTGGTGACCCTAGCAGTTAAGTCCCATAATATTTCACACACATATGAACATTTTTGACAAACGTAAAATACGGAAAAGTGTGGTAATCGGGCCTCGAGTGTAAGTAGTGGAGTAGAATCTGGCAGATGGCGTTGGCCAGTCTATACGTTATCCACTGCACATGCAAGGAACATAAAACATACTTATAAATCAAAATGTACATAATGTCTAAAATGACAGTCCCAAAAATAAGAGTACAGTTAACTGGCATCTGTCGAATAATATAACTATATCTTATGAAAAGGTCGACATAAATATGAAAGAACAAGAATTACGTTATGCCTTAAAGATAAGGGAGTAAAAGAAACAGAAAAAGAATGAGATTTTCACTCTGCAGCGGAGTGTGCGTTGATATGAAACTTTCTGACAGATTAAAACTGTGTGCCGGACCGAGACTCAAACACGGGACCTTTGCAAAGGTTCCGAGTTCGAGTCTCGGTCCGGCACACAGTTTTAATCTGTCAGGAAGTTTCAAATAGAGAAAGAGTTATCAGCATACTTCACAGCAACGAGGCTAAACATCTTTAAAAATGAACATCATTATATTAAAAAATTGATTGATTTTTGCTGATCATCTGATCATTGAGGAGACCATCAACACCAAGATACGTGCATGTAGCGATATCTAATTGCTCAGGTAAATTGAGTTTCCGTGCCTTATGGGCAAAATGTGAATTTTCTATGTTGTTGATAGTAGGCATCCAATGGCCAGATGCCTTTAGATGTTCTGTAAATGGCGAGTGGTGTTTTATCTGCCCTCTTTTCGTGAGCAGGTGTTCCTGAAAGCTGGTACATTCTAGTCTGTAAACCCCTGACTTATCAGAAATACTTCTCTGTGCCTGTTCATTATGAAGAAGTTGCCACGCGGAGTGGCCGCGCGGTTTAAGGCGACATGTATCGGATTGCACGGCCCCTCCCGCCGGAGGTTCGAGTCCTCCCTCGGGAATGGGTGTGTGTGTGTGTGTTGTTCTTAGCATACATGAGCTTAAGTAGTGTGTAAGTCTAGGGACCGATGACCTCAGCAGTATGGCTACTTAGGAATTCACACACATTTGAACATTTTTTGAAGAAGTTTATGTCGTGTATTAGTTACCACCAGTGAAAGCTATACGTGCGTTTGTACGCCGAAAAGACATGTTGCCTAGGAAAGGGAGGTATAACGTGTTCGATTGTAGACGAAGCATTCGATTTCAGTTTCTTTTCTTTATATAACTTCTGAACTAAATTTTTTTCTGAAGTCTTTCATTGTTCTGATTCTTTTCAGGAACGCACATGGCAGGCATTGGGAATCTAATATCCTAACCGCATTTTGTCGATGTATTCGCATCATATAACCATTTGTATGAGCGGCGTGCGCCACGACCAATTTCTGTAAGTTTTCGTTAAAACTTTTCCCGTAGAGTACTTTCTTCTTATACATATTTTCATATTTTTTTGCATTGTAGGTAATCTGTAGATGCCTACGACAGACAACGCCTCATTGAAATTTGAAAATAAAAACCTCCTCAAACAACATTATATTTTTATCTCGCAACTGTTCTATACATTGTGTAGAATATTTTGAAGAAGAGAAAAGCGTGTGCTAAGTTTATCCCTCAAACCTGACTCCAGAATAAAAACAACGACTAGTGGATATTTTTCGCGACGTTACTGAAATGCTAAACGCGGACAGTTCCTTTCTGGAAATAATCATCACGGGTGTATAGAATTTTCGTTATCAATACGAACCTACAACAAAACATGAAAGCGCAGAAATTGAGACATAACAGACATTGAAGCCAATGTGAAGCTGAAGTTGAACGACATCGCAAAGAAGAAATTTCTTGACGGTTTCACCCACGTCTGTGCGTTGCACTCAGTTGAGGGGAGACTCTGTAGAACACCTGAACCATTAAAACCACCATGTTACATTTTCTCAATTTTTTATTAATCCAGTCTCGCAACTTTTTGGGCTGAAGGGGTAAATCGACTTAACCTTTTCTGCTTTAACTGCTTTCTTACTTCTGGAAGTTGCGGATCCACTTCTCATCCACGATTACGAATCGGCGCAAAGAGTCACTAGACTGAAATTAAAAACATGCTACATAGCTTAGAAATTCGTTTTTGCACTTGCTTTTTCTCAGCATTCAACATATAGTATTATCTTACGCAAAGCTATCTCATAATTAAGTCTTCACGCAAAATTTTCGGCGCTCTGGTTCACACAGTAATTGCAGATGACTTTGACATTTGAGCCACTACGTAAAATATAGTAACATTACAACACAAAATTTCAGTGTTATCAACGCCACCTCTGTTTCACGCCGAGAAATATTTTCCTCGCCTTAAAATCTTTGCTGAGATCTTTCTATTGTGAAGCACGATTATAATTTTATCTGCAGCAATAATTTTAATACAGCTCGAGGTCACTTACTGAGCGGAATTTTTAGGTGAGCAATGAGTACAAAAATGAGGTCAAACCTCAAAATCTCAGAGAACGGGCCTCGCTGCTGTTACGGCCGCATGTTCGAGTCCCGCCTCTGGCATGGATGTGTGTGCTGTCCTTAGGTTAGTTAAGTTTAGGTAGTTCTAAGGTCTAGGGGACTGATGACCTCAGATGCCAAGTCCCATAGTGCTCAGAGCCATTTGAATCATTTTTTAGAGAACGGGGTGACCGATGCCGTATTTTGACAAGTCGATATGATTCATTCCGCATACTAACAGCTATGGTATTTACGATGTATTTGAAATTATCCGCTTTTGTTTATACACCGATGTTACAAGAAACGTGAATATCCCTAACATGTCGGTAACGGTCCCAGATGTGGAAAAGTTGATGCTCAAATCTGCAACTATTATTTTATTGAAAGATTAATAATCAGACATTTCATTTGGCTTCATAATGTATCAGAATTATCAAACCGAGCGAGGTGGCGCAGTGGTTAGCACATTGGACTCGCATTCGAGAGAACGACGGTTCGAATCCGCGTCCGACCATTACCCGTACCTCCTCATATCGCTTCAGGCAAATGCCGGGATGGTTCCTTTGAAAGGGCACGGCCGACATTTTTCCCCATCCTTCCGTAACCCGATGGGACCGATGACCTTTCTGTTTGGTCTCCTCCCCCAAATCAACCAACTATACCTTTATTCAAGTATTCGATAGCTCGTGACTGTCGGAGTACAATGATTTAGCAAATGCCAATGTTGACAGTGACAGTTTCTGTAAGAATAGCACGAAAATGAGTTGATCAGGGCCGAAGTCTGCAGCAACAGCTGTATTGTACGTATATTACACTACTGGCCATTAAAATTGCTACACCAAGAAGAAATGCAGATGATAAAGCGGATATTCATTGGACATATATATTATACTAGAACTGACATATGATTACATTTTCACGCAGTTTGGGTGCATAGATCCTGAGAAATCAGTAGCCAGAACAACCACCCCTGGCCGCAAGAATGGCCTTGATACGCCTGGGCATTGAATCAAACAGAGCTTGGATGGAGTGAACAGGTTCAGCGGCCCAGACAGCTTCAACACGATACCACAGTTCATCAAGAGTAGTGACTGGCGTATTGTGACGAGCCAGTTGCTCGGCCACCATTGACCAGACGTTTTCAGTTGGTGAGAGATCTACATCTACATCTACATCTACATCCATACTCCGCAAGCCACCTGACGGTGTGTGGCGGAGTGTACCCTGAGTACCTCTATCGGTTCTCCCTTCTATTCCAGTCTCGTATTGTTCGTGGAAAGAAGGATTGTCGGTATGCTTCTGTGTGGGCTCTAATCTCTCTGATTTTATCCTCATGGTCTCTTCGCGAGATATACGTAGGAGGGAGCAATATACTGCTTGACTCTTCGGTGAAGGTATGTTCTCGAAACTTTAATAAAAGCCCGTACCGGGCTACTGAGCGTCTCTCCAGCAGAGTCTTCCACTGGAGTTTATCTATCATCTCCGTAACGCTTTCGCGATTACTAAATGATCCTGTAACGAAGCGCGCTGCTCTCCGTTGGATCTTCTCTATCTCTTCTATCAACCCTATCTGGTACGGATCCCTCACTGCTGAGCAGTATTCAAGCAGTGGGTGAACACTGTAACCTACTTCCTTTGTTTTCGGACTGCATTTCCGTAGGATTCTTCCAAAGAATTTCAGTCTGGCATCTGCTTTACCGACGATCAACTTTATATGATCATTCCATTTTAAATCACTCCTAATGTGTACTCCCACATAATTTAAGGAATTAACCGCTTCCAGTTGCTGACCTGCTATTTTGTAGCTAAATGATAAGGGATCTATCTTTCTATGTATTCGCAGCACATTACACTTGTCTACATTGAGATTCAATTGCCATTCCCTGCACCATGCGTCAATTCGCTGCAGATCCTCCTGCATTTCAGTACAATTTTCCATTGTTACAACCTCTTGATACACCACAGCATCATCTGCAAAAAGCCTCAGTGAACTTCCGATGTCATCCACAAGGTCATTTATGTATATTGTGAATAGCAACGGTCCTATGACACTCCCCTGCGGCACACCTGAAATCACTCTTACTTCTGAAGACTTCTCTCCATTGAGAATGACATGCTGCGTTCTGTTATCTAGGAACTCTTCAATCCAATCACACAATTGGTCTGATAGTCCATATGCTCTTACTTTGTTCATTAAACGACTGTGGGGAACTGTATCGAACGCCTTGCGGAAGTCAAGAAACACGGCATCTACCTGTGAACCCGTGTCTATGGCCATCTGAGTCTCGTGGACGAATAGCGCGAGCTGGGTTTCACACGACCGTCTTTTTCGAAACCCATGCTGATTCCTACAGAGTAGATTTCTAGTCTCCAGAAAAGTCATTATACTCGAACATAATACGTCTTCCAAAATGTATGTGCTTCCCAGGGCAGCAGTCGAACATTTTCTGTATCCAGAAAGGCTCGTACAGGTCCAGCACAGCATCATGCGGTCATGCGTTATCCTGCTGAAATGTAGGGTTTCGCAGGGATCGAATGAAGGGTGGAGGCGCGGGTCGTAGCACATCTGAAATATAACATCCACTGTTCAAAGTGCCGTCAATGCGAACAACAGGTGACCGAGACGTGTAACCAATGGCACCCCATACCATCTTGCCGGGTGACACGCCAGTATGGCGACTACGAATACATGCTTCCAATGTGCGTTCACTGCGATGTCACCAAACACGGATGCGGCCATCATGATGCTGTAAACCGAACCAGAATTCATCCGAAAAAATGACTTTTTGCTATTCGTGCACCCAGGTTCGTCGTTGAGTACACCATCGCAGGCGCTCCTGTCTGTGGTGCAGCGTCAAGGGTAACCGCAGCCATGGTCTCCGGTGCTGATAGCCCATGATGCTGCAAACGTCGTCGAACTGTTCGTGCAGATGGTTGTTGTCTTGCAAACGTCCCCATCTGTTGACTCAAGGATCGAGACGTGGCTGCACGATCCGTTACAGCCATGCGGATAAGATGCCTATCATCTCGAGTGCTAGTGATACGAGGCCGTTGGGATCCAGCACGGCGTTCCGTATTACCCTCCAGAACCCACCGATTCCATATTCTGCTAACAGTCATAGGATATCGACCAACGCGAGCAGCAATGTCGCGATACGATAAACCGCAATCGCTACAGGCTACAATCAGACCTTTATCAGAGTCGGAAACGTGATGGTACTCATTTCTCCTCCTTACACGAGGCATCACACCAACGTTTCACCAGACAAAACCGGTCAACTGCCGTTTGTGTATGAGAAATCGGTTGGAAACTTTCCTTATGTCAGCACGTTGTAGGTGTCGCCACCGGCGCCAACCTCGTATGAATGCTCTGAAAAGCTAATCATTTGCATATCGCAGCATCTTTTTCCTGTCGGTTAAATTTCACGTCTGTAGCACGTCATCTTCGTGGTGTAGGAATTTTAATAGCCAGTAGTGTATGTACGAACGGTAAAACTGAGCTTTCGGTCACTTACTACTGAACGTTTCCGCAGATAATCAGAAGCATTTACTTTTTCTGTCTTTAACACTTACGAATAAAATAAGACATAACTTACATTACCCATTCCGAGAGCGAATAATTGTTTTATTCCGTTGTTCATCCAAGTGGAAGATAGCACAGAACTCGTTGTTTGCGAACCTGTCGTGACAGGAACAGGATTTTTATTCTTGGCGCGGCAAGCAGGTGTGAGCTAATCGAGGCATTGTTCGCTATACGACGCTATACCACAGGTCAGGCAGCATGTTGCCAACTTCGGCCTAACCCACGTCTTACTGCACGAGCCAAACGCGTCAGGACTCCGGACACTTGGCTCGCAAACATCACGTGAAGAATGCGCTGGCCACCGCCGAGCTATTGAAACGAACAACACGTAATCTCACCTCACCCCTTACTCTCTTATATCACGGACATGCTAGATACAAACTTTATAAGCTGGTTAAACCAACACAATGTTGACTCACTTTATTATGAAGTCTGCAGCAAGTAAACCGTGACTTTATCACGCGATGTGTACTGAGACAATGAGCTCACGGTACCAAATATGAGACGCCACCATGTCTACATCGACATTTACATTTATACTCCGCAAGCCACCCAACGGTGTGTGGCGGAGGGCACTTTATGTGCCATTGTCATTACCTCCCTTTCCTGTTCCAGTCGCGTATGGTTCGCGGGAAGAATGACTGTCGGAAAGCCTCCGTGCGCGCTCGAATCTCTCTAATTTTACATTCGTGATCTCCTCGGGAGGTATAAGTAGGAGGAAGCAATATATTCGATACCTCATCCAGAAACGCACCCTCTCGAAACCTGGACAGCAACCTACACCGCGATGCAGAGCGCCTCTCTTGCAGAATCTGCCACTTGAGTTTGCTAAACATCTCCGTTACGCTATCACGCTTACCAAATAACCCTGTGACGAAACGCGCCGCTCTTCTCTGGATCTTCTCTACCTCCTCTGTCACCCCTACCTGGAATGGATCCCACACTGATGAGCAATATTCAAGTATAGGTCGAACGAGTGTTTTGTAAGCCGCCACCTTTGTTGATGGACTACATTTTCTAAGGACTCTCCCAACGAATCTCAACCTGGTACCCGCCTTACCAACAATTAATTTTATATGATCATTCCACTTCAAATCGTTCCGTACGTATACTCCCAGATATTTTACAGAAGTAACTGCTACCAGTGTTTGTTCCGCTATCATATAATCATACAATGAAGGATCCTTCTTTCTATGTATTCGCAGTACATTATATTTGTCTATGTTAAGGGTCAGTTGCCACTCCCTGCACCAAGTTCCTATCCGCTGCAGATCTTCCTGCATTTCGCTGCAATTTTCTAATGTTGCAACTTCTCTATATACTACAGCATCATCCGCGAATAGCCGCATGGAACTTCCGACACTATCTACTAGGTTATTTATATATAGTGTGAAAAGCAATGGTCCCATAACATTCCCCTGTGGCATGCCAGAGGTTACTTTAACGTCTGTAGACGTCTCTCCATTGCTGTGTTCTGTTTGCTAAAAACTCTTCAATCCAGCCACACAGCTGGTCTGATATTCCGTAGGCCCTTACTTTGTTTATCAGGCGATAGTGCGGAACTGTATCGAACGCCTTCCGGAAGTCAAGGAAAATGGCATCTACCTGGGAGCCTGTATCTAATATTTTCTGGGTCTCATGACCAAATAAAGCGAGTTGGGTCTCAGACGATCGCTGTTTCCAGAATCCATGTTGATTCCTACAGAGTAGATTCTGGTTTTCCAGAAATGACATGATACGCGAGCAAAAAACATGTTCTAAAATTCTACAACAGGTCGATGTCAGAGATATAGGCCTATAGTTTTGCGCATATTCTCGACGACCCTTCTTGAAAATTGGAACTACCTGTGCTCTTTTCCAATCATTTGGAACCTTCCGTTCCTCTAGAGACTTGCGGTACACGGCTGTTAGAAGGGGGGCAAGTTCTTTCGCATACTCTGTGTAGAATTGAATTGGTATCCCGTCAGGTCCAGTGGACTCTCCTCTGTTGAGTGATTTCAGTTGCTTTTCTATTCCTTGGACACTTATTTCGATGTCAGCCATTTTTCGTTCGTGAGGTGACTTAGAGAAGGAACAGCAGTGCGGTCTTCCTCTGTGAGTCAGGGCAATCTGATCAGTTTGGAGCTCGGTATATGGTAGAGAACTGGTACCAGAAGATCATGTGACCTTCGACCTCTGTCGTATGACAGTGAAGTGGTCTCTTTGTGCCAAGCAGCTGTATGGAATCGCACTGTAAGATGGGTCGACGCAGAGACATGACAGAGTGGCAGAAAGGAGCTATTGTGTTTGGATGTGCCGATGTCCGTCTATTTGCAGTAGGATATGTGAACGTATACTGTGTACCAAGATTGTTAATTACCTCGAAGGTAATGGTCTATTGACACACAGTCAGCTCAGACTCATAAAATGTCGTTCTTGTGAAACACAACTAGTTTTTTATTCGCACGAAATAATGAGAGCTATTGACAGGCATTCTCACATTTATTCCGTAGTTATAGATTTCCAGAAGACATCTGACATCGTTCCTCACAAGTGTCTTCTAACCAAACTGCGTGCCTATGGGCGACTAGATTCGTAATTTCCCGTAAGAAAGGTCACATTCGTAGTAATCTGCGGAAAATAATCTAGGAAAACAAAAATGATTTCCGGCGTTCCCCAGAGAAGTTGTAAGTAGGATGTTTAGGTTTTTATGTTGGTAATGTCACGTAGCGCTCTGTATGAAAAAGTCTGTGGCTGGTTGGCATTGTTGGAATATTCGCTATTGTAGTGTTGGGCAGTTGGATGTGAAAAGCGCGTAGCGTTGCGCAGTTGGAGGTGAACCGCCAGCAGTAGTGGATGTGGGCAGAGAGATGGCGGAATTTTGAGAGCGGATGATCTGTACGTGTGTCCATCAGAAAGCGTAAATTTGTAAGACTGGATGTCATGAACTGATATATCAAAATCTTTCGTTTGCCAAATATGCCTATCAGTAGTTAGTGCCTTCAGTAGTTAGAATCTTTTATTTAGCTGGCAGTATTGGCGCTCGCTGTATTGCAGTAGTTAGAGTAACGAAGATTGTTGTGAGGTAAGTGAATCATGACTGGTATAGGTTATTGTTATTCAGGGCCATTCTTTTGTAGGGATTATTGAAAGTCAGATTGCGTTGCGCTATAAATATTGTGTGTCAGTTTAGTGTTGATCAAAATATGTAAAGAGAGAAACGTCTGAGTACATTTAGTTTTGCTCAGCTGTTTGAAAATCAAATAATGTAAGGGGTTTACCAGCACAGTAATTCATTAATTTTTCAAAGGGGATGTTTCAAAGTGTCCCTCGGTAAGAAAAAATGTGCGGTCATCTACATGAGTACTAAAAGAAATCAGTTAAATTTCGATTATACGATAAATCACACACACTGAAAGGCTGTTAATTAGACTAAACACCTAGCAATTACAGTTACGAAGAATTTAAATTGGAAGGACCATACAGATAATGTTGAGGGGATGACAAACCAGTGACTGCGTTTTATTGGCAGAGAATTTAGAAAATGCAAGAGGTCTGCTGAAGAGACTGCTTACATTACGCTTGTTCGTCCTTTTCTAAGGTATTGTTGTGCTATGTGGGAGCCTCACCACATGGGAGTAAAGGACGAAATCGAAAACATTTAAAGAAATACAGCTCGTTTTGTATCATCGCGAAATAGGGGTGAGAGTGTCCCAGATATACACTCCTGGAAATTGAAATAAGAACACCGTGAATTCATTGTCCCAGGAAGGGGAAACTTTATTGACACATTCCTGGGGTCAGATACATCACATGATCACACTGACAGAACCACAGGCACATAGACACAGGCAACAGAGCATGCACAATGTCGGCACTAGTACAGTGTATATCCACCTTTCGCAGCAATGCAGGCTGCTATTCTCCCATGGAGACGATCGTAGAGATGCTGGATGTAGTCCTGTGGAACGGCTTGCCATGCCATTTCCGCCTGGCGCCTCAGTTGGACCAGCGTTCGTGCTGGACGTGCAGACCGCGTGAGACGACGCTTCATCCAGTCCCAAACATGCTCAATGGGGGACAGATCCGGAGATCTTGCTGGCCAGGGTAGTTGACTTACACCTTCTAGAGCACGTTGGGTGGCACGGGATACATGCGGACGTGCATTGTCCTGTTGGAACAGCAAGTTCCCTTGCCGGTCTAGGAATGGTAGAACGATGGGTTCGATGACGGTTTGGATGTACCGTACACTATTCAGTGTCCCCTCGACGATCACCAGTGGTGTACGGCCAGTGTAGGAGATCGCTCCCCACACCATGATGCCGGGTGTTGGCCCTGTGTGCCTCGGTCGTATGCAGTCCTGATTGTGGCGCTCACCTGCACGGCGCCAAACACGCATACGACCATCATTGGCACCAAGGCAGAAGCGACTCTCATCGCTGAAGACGACACGTCTCCATTCGTCCCTCCATTCACGCCTGTCGCGACACCACTGGAGGCGGACTGCACGATGTTGGGGCGTGAGCGGAAGACGGCCTAACGGTGTGCGGGACCGTAGCCCAGCTTCATGGAGACGGTTGCGAATGGTCCTCGCCGATACCCCAGGAGCAACAGTGTCCCTAATTTGCTGGGAAGTGGCGGTGCGGTCCCCTACGGCACTGCGTAGGATCCTACGGTCTTGGCGTGCATCCGTGCGTCGCTGCGGTCCGGTCCCAGGTCGACGGGCACGTGCACCTTCCGCCGACCACTGACGACAACATCGATGTACTGTGGAGACCTCACGCCCCACGTGTTGAGCAATTCGGCGGTACGTCCACCCGGCCTCCCGCATGCCCACTATACGCCCTCGCTCAAAGTCCGTCAACTGCACATACGGTTCACGTCCACGCTGTCGCGGCATGCTACCAGTGTTAAAGACTGCGATGGAGCTCCGTATGCCACGGCAAACTGGCTGACACTGACGGCGGCGGTGCACAAATGCTGCGCAGCTAGCGCCATTCGACGGCCAACACCGCGGTTCCTGGTGTGTCCGCTGTGCCGTGCGTGTGATCATTGCTTGTACAGCCCTCTCGCAGTGTCCGGAGCAAGTATGGTGGGTCTGACACACCGGTGTCAATGTGTTCTTTTTTCCATTTCCAGGAGTGTATAAACGAGTTGGATTGCCAATCGTTAAAAGAAAGGCGTTTTTCGTTGCGACGAGTTCTTGCCAAGTGTCTGAATGTGAAAATATTTTACTGTCGCCAGCCCATAGAGGAGAAGACCGCCCGGTTAGCCCTGCGATCAAACGCACTGCTTTCCGGGCGGTCAGGCGTGCTGATTCCCGGCACCAATCCGCCCGGCGGATTAGTGTCGAGGTCCGGTGTGCCGGCCAGCCTGTGGATGGGTTTTAAGGCGGTTTTCGATCTGCCTCGGCAAATGCGGGCTGGTTCCCCTTATTCCGCCTCAGTTACACTATGTCGGCGATTGCCGCGCAAACACTTTCTCCACGTACGCGCACACCATAGTTACTCTACCACGCAAACATTGGTGTTACACTGGTCCAGTGTGAGACGTTCCCGGGGGGATCCACTGGGGACCGGACCGCACAATAACCCTGGGTTCAGTGTGGGGAGGCGGTGGGGTGAGCGGACTGCAGTTGCCTGTTGTGGGGTTGTGAACCACTGAGGACGGGGACGTGGACGAAGCCTCTCCGTCGTTTTTAAGTCCCCAGCCATACAATACATATAGGAGAAATGATCATCATAATAAAATAAGAGAAATTAGAGCTTGTACTGCCGTAAGGCAGCGGAAGGAGCAGACAGCCAGTTATCTGTATGCGCCGTTACTGTTGGTTTCCACATTTTGACATGGTTTTTGCATTTTTGGAAATACCATTTTTGAGTATGTTACGATTATTTGAATATGGGTCCCGACCCGAAACTAGTCATCAAGTAAATAAAAAAATGAAATTAGCAATTTTGGCTTGTTTTTCGTTGCACTGACTTACAGACTTTGATGACCTACAATTATTCCAGCTTGCTGGAAGTTCCCTGACAGGATTAGACGCTGTCAGTGAATACGTGTCCATTTCAGCCAGTTTCTGAGCGAACATTGCGAAGAGAACTACATGCAATGGACATCTGGAGCAGGATACCTCACAAAATATAATTATTCAGAGCGGTACATAAACCATAATACAGAAACAGTATTTAACTTGGGGCGTATAGCGTGGTCAGACCGGCCACTATTTTGCCTCATTTTAAATGGTAAGGCGTCCAGTGCCCAGTGTGATATTTAACCAACAGTTTGCGGACGGTGTACCTCAGGCCGTAGATGGTTCTCTGATGCTTTGATGTGTTGCAAACAAGAGAAACTCCAGTATTGGTCGTATAAATTTAAAACTGTTTTTTTATTATTGGATGTCGATTTCAGTCACAGAGAGATCATATTCAGTAAAAAATAAAAACACGGAAAGTCAAACCTGAACGATCAATGCACAAACATATGTATCAGTTTTTAATATACACTCCTGGAAATTGAAATAAGAACACCGTGAATTCATTGTCCCAGGAAGGGGAAACTTTATTGACACATTCCTGGGGTCAGATACATCACATGATCACACTGACAGAACCACAGGCACATAGACACAGGCAACAGAGCATGCACAATGTCGGCACTAGTACAGTGTATATCCACCTTTCGCAGCAATGCAGACTGCTACTCTCCCATGGAGACGATCGTAGAGATGCAGGATGTAGTCCTGTGGAACGGCTTGCCATGCCATTTCCACCTGGCGCCTCAGTTGGACCAGCGTTCGTGCTGGGCGTGCAGACCGCGTGAGTCGACGCTTCATCCAGTCCCAAATATGCTCAATGGGGGACAGATCCGGAGATCTTGCTGGCCAGGGTAGTTGACTTACACCTTCTAGAGCACGTTGGGTGGCACGGGATACATGCGGACGTGCATTGTCCTGTTGGAACAGCAAGTTCCCTTGCCGGTCTATGAATGGTGGAACGATGGGTTCGATGACGGTTTGGATGTACCGTACACTATTCAGTGTCCCCTCGACGATCACCAGTGGTGTACGGCCAGTGTAAGAGATCGCTCCCCACACCATGTTGCCGGGTGTTGGCCCTGTGTGCCTCGGTCGTATGCAGTCCTGATTGTGGCGCTCACCTGCACGGCGCCAAACACGCATACGACCATCATTGGCACCAAGGCAGAAGCGACTCTCATCGCTGAAGACGACACGTCTCCATTCGTCCCTCCATTCACGCCTGTCGCGACACCACTGGAGGCGGGCTGCACGATGTTGGGGCGTGAGCGGAAGACGGCCTAACGGTGTGCGGGACCGTAGCCCAGCTTCATGGAGACGGTTGCGAATGGTCCTCGCCGATACCCCAGGAGCAACAGTGTCCCTAATTTGCTGGGAAGTGGCGGTGCGGTCCCCTACGGCATTGCGTAGGATCCTACGGTCTTGGCGTGCATCCGTGCGTCGCTGCGGTCCGGTCCCAGGTCGACGGGCACGCGCACCTTCCGCCGACCACTGGCGACAACATCGATGTACTGTGGAGACCTCACGCCCCACGTGTTGAGCAATTCGGCGGTACGTCCACCCGGCCTCCCGCATGCCCACTATACGCCCTCGCTCAAAGTCCGTCAACTGCACATACGGTTCACGTCCACGCTGTCGCGGCATGCTACCTGTGTTAAAGACTGCGATGGAGCTCCGTATGCCACGGCAAACTGGCTGACAGTGACGGCGGCGGTGCACAAATGCTGCGCAGCTAGCGCCATTCGACGGCCAACACCGCGGTTCCTGGTGTGTCCGCTGTGCCGTGCGTGTGATCATTGCTTGTACAGCCCTCTCGCAGTGTCCGGAGCAAGTATGGTGGGTCTGACACACCGGTGTCAATGTGTTCTTTTTTCCATTTCCAGGAGTGTAGAATATTGAGTTTTACAAGGTAAAACACATACCAAGATTAAGTCCAGTGGACTCATATAATCATGCACAAAATATAACTTCAAACTCAACGAACAGTCTATGGGAGTTCTTCGTAGGCTGGTTTGTTCCCCAAGTTAAAAAATGAGACGTCCATCAGACGTTAACAGACTTATAAGTGACCGCTTATGTGGTACCACGACAGTTGCACACAATATGACAAGGATTTCCACGCATTTTATCTGTACTAATTTCTGTCGCTGACTTGGTCCTCATTGTATTCCGAATCAATTGTAACATCAAACTGTGTTACTATATTTATCATAATGCACATTTCTTAGTATAAAAAGTTGATATTAACATCACGAAAGGCTCGCTGTATCAATACGTCTAGTGGTCAGGATGAGCAAGTAAATACTTGTAAAATGATTTGTCCGTAATATAAACAATGGTCTACTTAAAGAATAAAAAGTCTTGCATCTCTAATTTGTCTACATTATTGTGTATATCCCTTGTAAAGTGACACTGAGACAGATTTATTGGGATTCGACACGCAGAGGACATAGTTGTATGACCTTGTTTTGACTTTCAGTTGCAGGGGAACAAGACACTTTAATAAGAATTAAATGACTGCTACAGTTTTATTGATGATATCATGTTCTCTTCAACACATATTTTTAGAAAATACTATTGTATTGGTGCATAAGCAATTCGAAATTACTTTTAATTCAATTCAATAACCTTTTTGGCACAAGTAGCGTTCGTATTATCTTGCACTATGTTTTATGGCAATATATCATTAACTCTATAATTCCGAATTTTATTTAATATAAATCTCTGTACAACATATTGCCTTCTACTATACAAGTGTATTCAATAAAGAGAGAGCTCATGACGTCCCCCTCAAACATGGAGGTTAGCTGCCTAGGGTTTTTGTAAGCAGGTGGCTCAGTTTGAATCTTACGTGCTAGTTGGCATGTTCTTCACTATGAGCTACTATGTTTGACACTACATTTTGTGCACGATTATATGAGCCCACTGGATTTAGTCTTGGTATGTATTTTATCTTGTAAAACTCGGTGTTCTCTATTGAACAGTAAACGTTGTACGAATCCCTGCCGTTATTATATACCCTCAGGTCAGAAAAAATAATTCAAATGGTCAGGATTAATAGGGTACTGAAATGAAATATTGCCCTTTCCAGACTTATCTTATTACAAAGTCAATACGTGCATTCCAAGAATCATCATGCAGATCAAATTATTAAAAAAAATCCACCAAGCAAAATACACGGTGACGCATGATGTTGATGGTTGCCAAAGTTAATAAAGCGGAAAGGAGTCAAGCTAAAACGATGTCTCTCGCAAGGTAACAGCTACAACGCATTCTATTGTGAGGTACTGGCCGAGATTATGAATCACTAGCTGAACGTTAGTACGAAATAGGTTTGTTGAAATACAGGCTTGTAGGTCAGACAGACTCGCTGCAGTGAAGACCAAGTCCTCAGACGAAGACTACCAATAGGCCCAGACTGCCGTCTGCTCATCACTGAACTGCCCAACGGGTGATGTAGAGACAAACTGTAGGAGAGTAACTGCAAAAGCCGCGGCCAGTGTACCCTCGCTCCAAAATGTACCGAAATCAAGGCTGGCGCACCGAAAGAACCAATACCGTCTTCTTTGGCGGCTATCCGCCAATTTGCCGAATGTACAACATACTTCGACCAAATTGTCCAGTCTGTCCTCTATCGTGGACATCCAACGAATGCCACGAAAATCTCTCCTCTCTTCCCTCCTCGACGCCAACTCCTAGTGGAGTCGCCCACCCCTCCAATGACCGAGATGCATTCATAAATTGCGCCAGTGGCATATTTATAACAGCATGCCAGAGCTCTCGCCAAGACACAGCATAGAGGTATTCCTCCAGTGAAAAAACTTGCCACCATAATCTAGGCTCTCCCCTGCTAAACCTGGCGCCAGAGAAACGTGCGTGCATTCCACACTTGCGGCAGACAATGCTCTCCTTCCCAGGGCAAATCATAAAGCTCCGTCTGTCGCACATCCGAGTTGGACAATAAGCCTTCAGAACGCAGGTTGCTGGCCATTGTCCTCCTGAAGACGAGGCTGCCCTCACGGGACGCCTTTATGGTGAGATGCCACCTCCTCCACTCACAAGCAATGTGGTAACAGGCCATATCTCCCTGCCATCCTCAACAACGCAGAAAAAGTCTAGTGTCCCAATTATTATTTCTAGCAGCAAACAAACTCTTGTCATTCCCTATCATACCTACAATTACTCATCCTGATGACTCGCTACACAGGAGAGATGGACGCAATGCCTCTACAGGAACTATGTAATTATCAACGGGTGAAAGATGGCATGCCCAAACGGTCGCCATCTTTCAACATATGTTTGTGCACTGAACGTTTAGGTTCGACTTTGTGTGTTGTTATTTCATCTTAGCACTGAAGGTGATCACTCTGTCATTGAAATCGATACGCAATGATAAAAAACTGTTTCAAATTTATGTTACCAATGTTGGAGTTTCCCCTGTTTGCAATAATTGTTGTGTGGTCTCGATGCACAAATTACCTAATGTAGTCCAGTATTAAGTTTTGAGGTGTGTTTCGTAATATGACTTGAGTTCGCCCATTCAGGATACCATGAAAATGAACCAGTATGTTTATTTTAACGTTATCGGTGACTGAGTGTTGCCTTTCTTCTTCATTTTCGTGATGAGTATGCCGTACTGCCCCAAGATGACAAAAACGGTGTTCACAGGATTGCACGCATACGTTCCTGGTTTGACAAACACTCATGCCGCTGTCGTATCTCGCCTAGCCTGCTACGTCCTCATTCCCATGGACACAGTTTGCAACAAATAGTGAAACGTAGTAATCACCATTCACGCAGCAATAAATGGATTCAGCTGGATATGGCATACCTGAAGAAAGTTGTGGAGTCTTTTTTCTGGACGAACTGAGGGCATTATCAGTGCGGGCTTAGAAAGTGTTGGCACGATGTCTCCTGGAAGTGTGCGGCAACGCGGGTTGCTCTCTCACTATCCTTTAAAATGGGTCAAATGGTTCTGAGCTCTATGGGACTTAACACCTGAGGTCATCAGTCCCCTAGAACTTAGAACTACTCAAACCTAACTAACCTAAGGACATCACACACATCCATCCCGAGGCAGGATTCGAACCTGCGACCGTAGCGGTCGCGCGGTTCCAGACTGAAGCGCCTAAAACCGCTTGGCTGCACCAGCCGGCCACTATCCTTTAAAAAGCCAGTCCATCTAGCAGCATATGTATCAGGTTGTCTGCCCCTTCATTGTGCGATGGTAGATACTGGTTTAGCCGATAAAAGCAGCTTTGACGAAAAGTCAGCTAAACACCTTCCACGCAAAGTCCACACAATTCCAGTCCATGGGGAGCATCTTAAAGTTAGTTGTATAATGGGCGTACGGGATTCTCGCTGGCCGGTTTGAAAAATGTATAAAATTTCCTATAAGCTGGTTTGTTGCCTTTGACACAAAAAATAGCTATCAAGTCCTTATTTAATATCCCAACACTATTTATGCAAAGTTACTGACTGTCTCTGTAACACGTTCACACCCAAAAGCAGCCAGAAGATATTTAGTCCGACCTTATATTTTAAATGTCCTAAACAGTCACTGGCCCACGACTATTTGCGAGTTAACACATTCAGTCGTTCAGTAGTCTGCTTGTATAGAAGTGCTCACCATAATGCCTCGTAATTTGCACGAAACACGCCACGCGGAGTTCATGTACGACTTGAAATGTTCACACGCGAATTCTCCTAAAAATAAGTCACTAACAAAGCTCAAACTTTCTCAACATAATCCACACTGCAGTCGCTTTTCATCAACTACATGAGAACCGATCAAATGCGCAGATTTCTTCATTTTGGTACAAATTTGATTAGCGCGATTTAACATAGGTGTTTGCTAGAAGACGGCCCCCGAGCGACTATCTCCACTCATAGATGTGAGGCACAAAGCCCTACCCAAACGTGCGGGAATTGCTAAATTCCTGTTGGCTAGTATGTCAAGCAGCCTATCAGATCATCTCGAGCACTTCTGTATTCGCGGTATTCTAATGACAGCCGATCAAATTACCACACGTAATTTAGACTAGAAATCTCGTAATTCCGAAACTAATAAAATTTAATGAAAACAAAATAGATTCCTTTTTACAAAATAAATTGATAATAAATTTAATACTCAACTCCCCTTCTGGCTGCCCTTTACAAAATCAAGCTCACTCGGACATATGTCACAAATTTCCCTATCACACAAGAACTTTCTCAAGCTTACATTTCCATAGTTTTAATAAAATATCGCATTCTCACTTTACGTATGTCCTCCATTCATTCTCACAGCCTCTCCAAAACACCCAACCAAAATTCAATGAAATCATAGTTTTCCAATGTACTGCTACTTACGTCAGAAACATATGAGAATGAAACTTAAAAAAAAATCCAGACAATTAGATTATATTAATCTATTCTCTTAGTTGTAGTTTGAACTGGTACTATAGATGAATACATTACAATCCCTAACTCAGTTTCACACTAGCAGCACGGTTATTATGTGTATAAGACAAAAATTTATATATTAAGGTGGTATCTGTTCTTTCGGTTAACCGGTCATTGACCTGCTTCTTCTGTGCTGGATGCACACGCATTGCCCGAACTCTTACGGGACTCGGTAAGATTGTCTGGCGTGAGTAATGAGTGAAATGGGCAGGGCCACTACGAATGTAGTGTGTGGACATTAAGTTGAGAATTCGGGTCTCACGGGGAGCATGCAAGGGATAAATCCCTGCAGTCACACTGTCCTCTATGCCCTCGGTGGCTCAGACCGCCGACACGGTAGCTCAGCGTATTCGGTCACAGAGCTGCTTCACCTCTGTAATAAAATTACTGAGTAAAAGAATCAACGATCAACTTGAACGGATGTGTTGTGACGTCCGCCCAAATTAAACGCAATGAACTATATCGAACAAAATGAAAAAAAAGATGAATAGAGCGTCTACCATGTAAGCAGGAGATCCCTTGTTCGAGTCCCGGTCGGGGCACACATTTTCAACTGTCCCCGTTGATGTATATCAACGCCTGTCGACGGCTTATGGTCTTGACTTAATTATCATATCATTTCAAAAACTTATATCTTTGAAAGTGTAGAAGTTATTAATTTAAAATTTTAATAGTGTGATAGTGTTATCCATAGAATTTGGTACAGAAAGTAT
Source organism: Schistocerca cancellata (assembly GCF_023864275.1). Classification (NCBI taxonomy): domain Eukaryota; kingdom Metazoa; phylum Arthropoda; class Insecta; order Orthoptera; family Acrididae; genus Schistocerca; species Schistocerca cancellata. Next base: position 544,325,103 of record NC_064630.1, on the reverse strand, counting down.
GAAAAAGATCGATTCACAGAGAGTATTTGTAACATACTGCACGCAGCATTAGTCGAGTACACCGAACCCCCTCCCCGCCCCCCCGCCCCAACCCCCACCCACTGGACTAGTAACCAGCGTATGCTGTGCGACATCTTCTCTCCTCCCTGCTTCACGGCAAGCTACGTTTCCAATGCAAGGTGACAACTCGTAATAATTTGCTACGCTACAAGTGGATAACATTTTGTCCAATGTGCTTAGCTACATAACATGAGTGACAGGATGTCTGTGGTCCACACCTCCATAAATCCTGTGCCTTTCGCAAATTCTAATACCAAAACTTGTTTTTTCGGTCCTTTCCAACACTGGATCAACGCTTAACCCCTATCGCCTTCTCCAACCACCACGCACTCCCACTCCAAGATAAGTTTTGGAATAGCATCTCTTCACTACACATAAATCGACACTAACATACAATGGTTAACCAAAACATTACGATTACCCGCTCAATAGAGTGTTGGTCCAGCTTGCCTGGAATATTACACGGTTGCTGTGATAATATTAAGCCAGAAAGAAGTATCTTACGATTTCGAAATGCGACACAACATAATGTAGCAGCGATTGTGTGTGGCATGGACTCGACAAGTCGTTGGTATGTTTCCGAACGTCGGTGACATCAGATGTCTAAACACAGGTCACGCCAGTAGTTTATGGGCGCGGAGCTGGCACCCGATAGCGAAACGCATGTATCCAAACGGATTCACATCAGGCGAATTTGGTGGCCAATAAAACAACGTGATTTCACTTTCATGCTCCTCAAACCATTGTAGCACATTATGAATTGCCTTGAAGAAAACTGTCTATTGACACACATAGTCAACATGGGTTTAGAAAACATCGTTCCTGTGAAACACAACTATCCGTTTATTCACATGAAGTGTTGAGTGCTATTGACAAGGGATTTTAGATAGATTCCGTATTTCTGGATTTACAGAAGGCTTTTCACACAGTACCACACAAGCGAATTGTAGTCAAATCGCTTGCTTATGGAATATTGTCTCAGTTATGTGACAGGATTCGTGATTTCCTGTCAGAGAAGTCACAGTTCGTAGTAATTGACGGAAAGTCATCGAGTAAAACAGAAGTGATTTCAGGCGCTCCCCAAGGTAGTGTTATAGGGTCTTTGCTTTTCTTTATCTATATAAACGATTTGAGAGACAATCTGAGCAGCCGTCTTAGGTTGTTTGCAGATAACGCTGTCGTTTGTCGACTAATAAAGTCATCAGAAGATCAAAACAAATTGAAAAACAATTTAGAAAAGAGATCTGAATGGTGCGAAAATTGGTAGTTGACCCTAAATAACGGAAAGTGTGAGGTCATCCACGTGAGTGCTAAAAGGAATTCTTTAAACTTCGGTTACACGATAAATCAGTCTAATCTGATAGCTGTAAATTCAATTAAGTATCTAGGTATTACAATTACGAACAACTTAAATTGGAAGGAACACACAGAAAATTTTATGGAGAAGGCTAACCAAAGACTGCGTTTTATGGGCAGGACACTTAGAAAATATAACATATCTACTAAGGATACTCCCTGCACTACGCCTCTTTTAGAATACTGCTGCGCTGTGTGGGATCCTTATCAGAGAGGACTGACGAAAAAGTTCAAAGAAGGGCAGCACGTTTTGTATTATCGCGAAATATGGGAGAGAGTGTCAGAGAAATGATACAGGATTCGGGCTGGACATCATTAAAAGAAAGGCGTTTTTCGTTGCGACGGAATCTTCTCACGAAATTCCAATCGCCAACTTTCTCCTCCGAATGCGAAAATATTTTGTTGATACCGACCTACATAGGGAGAAACGATCACCACGATAAAATAAGGGAAATCAGATCTCATACGGAAAGATATATGTGTTCGTTCTTTCGGCTCGCTATACGAGCCTCGACTAATAGAGAATTGTGAAGGTGTTTCGGTGAACCCTCTGCCAGGCACTTAAATGTTATTTGCAGAGTATCCATGTAGATGTAGATGTAGATAGCCTTGGGACACGGACTGTTATCCTGTTGGAAGACATCATCACCATCGGGGAAAACATCAAGCATGAAGGAATGCAGGTGGTTCGCAGTAATGTTCGCGCAGTCCATGGCATCCCGTGGCCTGCCGGCACGGAAGCTCTGAGTGTTCAGATAGGTGACTGGTCGCTCTCTGTAACAAAAAAAAATTTAAAGAACGGATTCTCATCGATGAAATTTGAAAGAACTTTTTCAGATTCATAGCCGGATGATACAGTAACCAGTGTGAAACGTTTTGAAGAGATAAACAGTCTTGGCTGCAAAACACGCTTAATTATTTTATGTTTCCCAGTTCGCAAAATATAAAATAATAAAGACTGCTTTGCAGCCAACATTGCCTTTAAATCATCATTCTTCTGACTGATTTCATGTGGCCCGCCACGAATTCCCCTCCTGTGCCAGCCTCTTCACCTCAGACTAGCCCTTGCAACATACGTCCTCAACTATTTGCTGGATGTATTCCAATCTCTGTCTTCCTCTACAGTTTTTACCCTCTACAGCACCCTCATGTACCATGGAAGTTATTCCCTGATGTCTTAATACATTTTCTACCATCCTGTCCCTTCTTCTTGTCAGTGTTTTCTATATATTCCTTCCCTCATCGATTTTTCGGAGAAACTTCTCATTCCTTACCTTATTAGTCCACCTAATTTTTATCGTACTTCTGTAGCACCACATATCAAATGCTTCGGTTCTCTTCCGTTCTGGTTTTCCCGAAGTCCATATTTCGCAACCTTGCAATGCTACGGTCGCAGGGTCGAATCCTGCCTCGGGCATGGTTGTGTGTGATGTCCTTAGGTTAGTTAGGTTTAAGTAGTTCTAAGTTCTAGGGGACTGGTGACTTCAGATGTTAAGTCCCACAGTGCTCAGAGCCACTTTTTTTTTTTTTTTTTTGCAATGCTATTCTTATAACGTACATTCTCAGAAATTTATTCCTGTGCTGTGAAATCTGTGTATCTCTTCAAAAAAAGAATTTGAAAGATGTCAAGCGACATACGCACAGAACCACTGATGAAAAGAATACGAAAGAACAGACTGACGAAAAGAAGACAAAGAAACAGACCGAAAGAAAGAAGAAAAGGGGGACAGCGTCTCTGATTAGTAATTAAAACGTACTGGATCCCAGGTTCAAGCCCATAACTTTTACGTTTTGGATAAAAATCATAATAAATGTCAACCAAAGAATTCCGAGGGTGTCTCTTTTGAGACACACTCGTTCTGCCAACCAACATGTCAAAGAAGGCAAGGAGTGGACAGAGATTCTGGGCACTCTCATGCCCTTGATGAGCGAAACTGCCCCTGAAAAGCGGAAGAATCAGCAATGGTCACTGGCCTGACAATGTAGAAGGCAATGGAAACCACTGCATTAGCAACACACAATATGTATCCACAAGACATGTAGCATGTAATTGAAGAAAGTGTCAAGTTGATCTGTCCGTTTGCAAAAGATTTCCAAGAAGTCCCTCATTCGGATCTCCGGGAGAGAACTGCCAAATTGGAGGTAACTATGAGAAACAGCTTGAACAACTAATGAAACGGTATCTTTCTACGAGACAGTGTGTAGCATGTCAGAAATACTAATGCGATAAGAAAGCAACAAAATCTGAAAAAGGAAATGGAAAGGCGCAGTCGGGATATAGCAGACGTCAGTGTAGTGAAATGGAAAGAAGATAAGGGTTTCTGGACAGGCGAATATAGCGCAGCATCAATAGCAGCGGAAAATGGTATAACGAGAGTAGGATTCGTTATGAAAACAAAAGTACACCAGAGGTTGAGTTACTATGAATAGTTCAGTGACAGGGTTGTTCTCACGAGAATCGACATCAAACACACGTCAGCTACAATAGCACAGTTATACATATCGACGTCACAAGCAGGAGATGAAGACTTAAATAACGCAAGTCAGAGTATTGAACGGATAATTCAGTACGTAAAAAGAGATGATAATCTAATAATCATGGGTGGCTGGAAAACGGTAAGAGAGGAAGAAACAGAAGAAAGAGTTATGTAGAGTATGAGCTTGGTAGTAAGAATAAACGGGAGATACGCTAACTGAATTTGCAATAAAATTCAGATAGTAATATACTGTTCAGAAATCACAAGAGGAAGAGGTATACTTAGAAAAGGCTTGGAGATATGGGAAGATTTCAGCTGAATTAACATCGGTGATTCAGAAATCAGATATTGGTTTGTAAGACCTACCCATAAGCAGAAACAGACACGGATCACGATTTAGTCATGACGAAGAGTGCACTGCAGTTTAAAAGAGTAGTCCAGAAGAATTATTGTAGCAAGAAGTGGGATACTAAAGTAATGAGTAGCGATGAGATGCATTTGAAGTACTCTAATGCTGCAGCTACTGCAGTGCTGATTACCACACTAGACAATTCAGCTGAACAGGAATTGACATCTCTGAAAGGGACGGCCATAGAAGTTGTACAGAAAATGTAGGTACGAGGAAGATAACGGCGAAGGAACCCTGAGAAACAGAAGATAATTCTCCATATGATAGACACAAGAAGGAAGTACAAAAACTTTCATCAATGGAAGTATCTCACGAGTGAAATAAATAGGAAATGCAGTAAAGCCAAGGCGAAATTGCTGCAGGAAAAATGTGAAGAAATCGAAAAAGAGAAGGTCATCGGAAGGACTGATTCATAAAGAAATTTCAAAATAACCTTTGATAAAATTAAATAAAGCAAAGATATCAACATTAAGAGCGCGTTGGGAATTCCACCGTTAAACGAATGTGAAAGCAGAAGTAGGAACCAACCAATTATTCAGGGTGCTATGGAGCGACTGTAGACATAAATAAATTATATGAAAGTATTGAATAGATAATTAAGTATCTAAAAGGAGATTATAATCTAATAATAATGGGTTGGTAGGAGGGGAAGGAATAGAACAAAGAGCTTCGGAGGAATATCAGCCACACAATCCCGAATATTGCATGGGCACATTAGTGTGAGATATATCAAATAATCGGCTTAAAGGCTCATGCATCCAAGTTGCTAACATGTAGGCCTACAATATGCAGAACAATGGGAAAGAAAATTGAGTATCAGTTAGATGAGATTAGTTTGGATTTCGGAAAAATAAAGACAGAAGAGAGGCAGTTCCGAAGTTGAGCTTGATAATGGAAGGAAGACTTAAAAAAGATCAGGACAATTTCACAGAATTTCTCGACTTAGAATAAGAGTTCGACAATACTCAACGTTGCAAGATTTTCGAAATTCTGGCTAATATACACTACTGGCCATTAAAATTGCTACACCACGAAGATGACGTACTACAGACGCGAAATTTAACCGACAGGAAGAAGATGCTGTGATATGCAAATGATTAGCTTTTCAGAGCATTCAACAAGGTTGGCGCCGGTGGCGACAACTACAACGTGCTGACATGAGGAAAGTTTCCAACCGATTTCTCATACACAAACACCAGTTGACCGACGTTGCCTGGTGAAACGTTGTTGTGATGCCTCGTGTAAGGAGGAGAAATGCGTACCATCACGTTTCCGACTTTGATAAAGGTTGGATTGTAGCCTACCGCGATTGCGGTTTATCGTATCGCGAGATTGCTACTCACGTTGGTCGAGATCCAATGACTGTTAGCAGAATATGGAATCGGTGGGTTCAGGAGGGTAATACGGAACGCCGTGCTGGATCCCAACGGCATCGTATCACTAGCAGTCGAGATGACAGGCATCTTATCCGCATCGCTGTAAGGGTCGTGCAGCCATGTCTCGATCCCTGAGTCAACAGATGGGGACGTTTGCAAGACAACAACCATCTGCCGACAGTTCGACGCCGTTTACAGCAGCATGGACTATCAGCTCGGAGACCATGGCTGCGGTTACCCTTGACGCTGCATCACTGACAGGAGCGCCTGCGATGGTGTACTCAACGACGAACCTGGGTGCACGAATGGCATAACGTCATTTTTTCGGATGAATCCACGTTCGGTTTACAGCATCATGATGGTCGCATCCGTGTTTGGCGACATCGCAGTGAACGCACGTTGGAAGCGTGTATTCGTCATCGCCATACTGGCGTATTACCCGGCGTGATGGTAAGGGGTACCATTGGTTACACGTCTCGGTCACCTCTTGTTCGCATTGACGGCACTTTGAACAGTGGACGTTACATTTCAGATGTGTTACGACCCGTGTCTCTACCCTTCATTCGATCCCTGCGAAACCCCACGTTTCAGCAGGATAATGCAAGACCGCATGGTGCAGGTCCTGTACGGGCCTTTTTGGATACAGAAAACGTTCGACTGCTGCCCTGGCCAGCACATTCTCCAGATCTCTCACCAATTGAAAACGTCTGGTCAATGGTGGCCGAGCAACTGGCTGCTCGTCACAATACGCGAGTCATTACTCTTGATGAACTGTGGTATCGTGTTGAAGTTGCATGGGCAGCTGTAACTGTACACGTCATCCAAGCTCTGTTTGACTCAATGCCCAGGCGTATCAAGGTCGTTTTTACGGCCAGAGGTGGTTGTTCTGGGTACTGATTTCTCAGGATCTGTGCACCCAAACTGCATGAAAATGCAATCATAGGTCAGTTCTAGTATAATATATTTGCCCAATGAATACCCGTTTATCATCTGCATTTCTTCTTGGTGTAGCAATTTTAATGGTCAGTAGTGTACAATATTTACGAGAACCAAGAGAGAATAATATGTATGGGAGACCAAGAAGGGAAATCTAGGATTAAAACACGTATCAGACAGGGCTGCAGTCTTTCGCCCCTGCTGTTCAGTCTATATACCGAAGAAGAAATTCTGGAAATAAATGAATAGTTCTATTGTAAGATTAAAATCCATGGTGAAAGTACATCAAGTATAAGATTCGCTAATGACATTGTTATACTTAGTGAAACTGACGAACGAAGAATTACAGGACCTGTTGAATGAAATGAACAATCTAAAGATTAAAGTATATGCATTGAGAGTAACACGAAGAAAGAAGACATTAATGAGGAGTATCAAAAATGAGATTAGTTAGAAACTTACGATCAACATTGGGAACCATGAAGTAGACGAAGTGAAGGTATCCTTATAGGGGGGAGTTGGCAGCAAAATCACACGTGACGGACGAAGCAAGGAGGACATAACAGGCAGACTAGAATTGGTCAAAAAAAGTCTACTACGACCACACATCGGAATTAATTTGAAGAAGAAATTTCTGAGAATCAGCGTCTGGAGCAATGTGAATCGTATAGTGTGGGAAGAGAGAAGAGAATCGAAGAGTTTGAGATACCGTGCTGTACGAGCATGTTGAAAACCGAGAGGGCTCTTAAGGTGTGAAATGAAGACGCAGAATCGGGGAAGAAAGGAACACATGAAAAACACTTAAAGAAGAAGGGACAAGATGATAGAACACGTGTCAAGACGTCAGGGAATCATTTCCGTGGTACTAGGGGGAGCTGTACGGGGTAAAACCTGTATAGGAAGACAGAGAGTTGAATACATCCGCTAAATAATTGAGGACGTAGGGTGCAAGCGGTGTTCTCAGGCACAGAGGTTGGCACGGGAAAGAAGTATTCGTGGACAGCAGCATCAAACTAGTCAGTAGACTGATGACTAGAAAGTAAAAAAAAAAAAAAAAAAAAAAAAAAAAAAACACACAACTGTCATTGCTCCTTCAGTTATTACCATAGGTCCTACCGAAGCTCCGAGCCAGATACCCTGTGGCGTGCATACTGTCCCAGCCGTTCACCTGGATGAATACGAACTGGGACACGACCAAGAAACAAGAAACATTATTCACCCGACCAGGCGACGCGTTTCCATTGATCCATGGCCCAATCTCGATTATGCCGTGCTTACTGCAATTGTAACTGATGACGTCATTGCGTCAAGCCGGCCGAAGTGGCCGTGCGGTTAAAGGCGCTGCAGTCTGGAACCGCAAGACCGCTACGGTCGCAGGTTCGAATCCTGCCTCGGGCATGGATGTTTGTGATGTACTTAGGTTAGTTAGGTTTAACTAGTTCTAAGTTCTAGGGGACTAATGACCTCAGCAGTTGAGTCCCATAGTGCTCAGAGCCATTTGAACCAACCATTGCGTCAACATGAGAACACACGAGGGTCGTGCGATGTGGAGCCCACGATCAACGAAGTGCGCTGCTCCGAAACACCTGTATCAACTTCAACATTCTACTCCGTCGTCAGATCTGCCAATGATCGCTGCCTCCCTGCTCTCGCTGTACTTTTTTCACCTATTTGCTCTCTTCTCTGCATTTAACAGTGCAATTATTTTTGCATTATTGATGCCGATGCCGTTGCTCCTAATTCAATCGAACGCTATTTTTATTTTTCTATACGCTGAATGTTTCCGGTTGCTTCACATTTTCATGGCAGACATCGGAGACATCGCAGCATCGGAGTTGTATTATTTCTGCCCCATCTCAGCTGACCGAAGATGCAATAGCTGACATTACATCAAGAGGTGGAGTGAGGTACGAACGACAGGTGCTACCACTCGGTTACAGCAGCCGTGGGAAACTACGTCAACTGAATCGACTTGTGTTCTGATTGGCTTCTGCAAAAAGTCACATTTTCGATCTATAATTATTGCTATAATTATTGCTCGGACTTTCTTTATAATACATTGATGGGTACAAAATCGCAACACCAAGAAGGAGTTGTGCGACATAGTAAACAAAAGTTGGTAGGCGTGTTTCTACATCTGGAAGATGCTGCCTATTCAAATTTTGCGCCATTCGCAAAAGAGTGGCGTTAGTAGCGCCACTATGAGGATGCAAATCAGGTTTGCTTTAAACACGTGCTTTAACGTTCGTGAGCGTTAAAAAAAGTTACCAAGACTAGACGCGATGAGTTGATGATAGTCAGGAATGTCTTTAAGGCGACAAAGACGCCATTATCAACACCTCACTGAGTTTGAACGAGATCGTGGAATTGGGCTAGATGTTCCTTCTGCGATAATGTAGAAAGATTTGGCAGGAATGTAGCCACTATACATGCTTGCTGGCAGCGATGGTCACGAGAACGTACGGTCGCAAGGCCGTGCTCCAGACGGCCACGTGGCACTACCGAGAGATAAGACCGCCGTGTTCGGTGTATGGCCCCGTCGCGTCGTCCTGCATTTGCAGCAGCAATTTGAGCAGCTGTTGGTTCCACAGTGACACAAAGAACCGTTACAAATCAGTTACTCTGAGGACAGCTCCGAGCCAAATACCCTGTGGCGTGCATTCCACTGCCCCCGTACCATCGTCGTTTGCGACTTCATTTGTGTCAAGCGAGAGCTCATTGGAGGGCAGGGCGGAGGTCTGTTGCGTTTTCTGATGATACTGGTTCTGCCTCGGTGCCAGTGATGGCCGTGTGTTGGTTAGGAGGAGGCCAGTCGAGTGCCTGCATACTAGACACACATGAACCCATACCTGAAGTCTGGGGTCAGATGACAACTCCAGCGTTATCCACAAGCGGCATTCACTGTCCCTATACTGACTGATCAAGTGCAACAGGCATGGAACTCCATTCCACAAACTGACATCGTGATCGCGTACAACACAATGCATACACGTTTGCATGCTTGCGTTAACCCGGAATCCTGCAACGTTAATCACTTAAATATGTTATCTAGACAAAATTTCGTTACTCTAATTATTATTTAGTGTTGCGACCTTTTTCCGTTCGTGTGTTATGGAACAACCCAAAAGCACTGTGCCGTCATTAAGTGATCAAAAGACCATTTTGTCAACAACTTTTGGGAGACATTTGAATATCTAGACCGAGCGGTTCTAGGCGCTTAAGTCTTGAACCGCGTGACCGCTACGGTCGCAAGTTCGAATCCTGCCTCGGGCATGGATGTGTATGATGTCCTTACGTTAGTTAGGTATAAGTAGTTCTAAGTTCTAGGGCACTGATGACCTCAGAAGTTAAGTCTCATAGCGCTCAGAGCCATTTGAACCATTTTTGGAGAGTCAAGTTAGTGGGATTACAGTGCACGTATAAGATCGGTAAACAATCTGCAAGCATTCCAGATTATTACTGAATTTAGGAAAGAATAATCTGGCTCGTGAAGGATTAATAACATTTGCTACTCATTTACGAAGTGCCAAAACTTGTATTTTGACCAGTAAGAATTACTTGTGATTCCTATAGGCATACGTTACCACCAGTTTGATATTTTATCTGCATAAATATTAAATACAAAACATAGCTGGCATCCCTATACATTACGAAACTCATTACTTCTTCGTAATTCCATTAAAGCCCCACATCAAAAGTAGCGAAGTTAAGATCTACGTGCTGGGACGATGAACATCGCTTGAAGACGTCGTATTGGTGGACATATTCGAAATTCTGTGTTTTGCTTTGACGCTGTAAGATACGTCTACGCCCGTCACACGTGCCATTTATGGTAACAAACAGAAGAGAATACCGCTGATGACTGGCTCTTTACATTTTCATTTGCGATTGGGAGAATCGCTGTACTGCACTTCCTATCGGTTTCACTCCTGTGTGACTTGTACTATTGAAGTCCTTCCTTTTTCTGAACATTTTAGTCCTTTATTGGGCAGTGTTGCTCTCAAGCAACGTCAAAATTGCAGACTGTTTTCTGTGACATATGTCAAGTTTCGTCTCATGCTTATGCTTCCTGTTCCAGCGATATTCTGTTCTTTCTGGTGCAAAGTTCATGAATAGTATGCATTTTTGGCAGACGCAGAGGTAGGTCATGTGGGCATCAGGTACTGGTGTAGCATAAACCTGTTATTTTCTAAGATATGTGTTACGTTCCATTACAATGCTATACACTTCTCTGATAAGGCCTTTAATGTAGGTGACTCCTTATACCGAAAATTTTCGGCTGAAATTGCTGATGATTTTTGTTCAAAAACTAAGCAGTGTCTGGCATCTAACCTGTAAACCAGAACACTTCCCTTAAACTACTTACCATACGCAAACATATTTGTACATCAATCTGCAACGCCTGAAGATGGTTCTCTAAAAAGTATAAACACAAGCAGGATTCCGCAACAAACAAGTCACAAGAGACAACATGTCAGATCTTGGTTATAGAAAGCCAGAAATCAACGAAACACAACATGGATCTTTTTCATACGAGAGCTGTACAGGTGCCATTCTGAGTGAAACACTGGTTCAGCATCAGGCAAGATAGCGTTACATCAGCTTTGCTTTCCACACGTGTATACAAAACTCATAAACACAAAGTCTAGACTGTCACTCTTCGCCGTGAAAATCGACGGTACAAACATCGCCAGCCGCTTGTATGTTGTTGACATAAACTTGTTGACTGCAAACAAAGAACGACTTCTGTTGTTGATCATGAAAGTAAAGAAGAAGTGAGAGGTTATTTTCAAGGAAAAACAGAAAAAAACATGGTGACTGCAGAGCACACCGATGCTAGTAACAACGCCGAAGAAACTACTGGAGTAAATAATTGCTTTATTTCTGAAATTAGGTCTTCAAAGGTGATTGTCATTGGGACATAATCCGACAGTTTGCGCTAAGAGTTGCTATCAGCTACAAAAGTACCTAGAAGAGTAAGAACATCAGAATGTTAACTAAATTCAGAATAATCACTAAGAATTTTTCCCCACAACTGACTTTGGTAATCAACGTGGACTCTGGAGAAGGGCAACTATGGATAAATAGACAAGTTCTAAGTTAAGTTTTAGGCCATTTACTGTTCCAGAAACACCATCAAGCATCTCAGATCCGATCATACCAAAAACTTTCGCATACGGACACAGTGCTGAGAATATATTTAGTATACTTTGGCTTCATAAGCAAAAGTACTAGGAATGATGAGTCACCGAAGAGGAAATGGCAACTGTCGAGGGACAGACAGCACCAAACGAAAGAAAACTTAGATAATTGCTGACTTGAAAAAATTAAAGAAGAGCTGATCCATCGAACACACCAGTCGCCTTCGGCTGCACAAGAGAACTGAGCTGATAATTCAGATTATTTTAGGAATAAACGAGGCTTTAGCTACACAGTAATTCGCAAGTACCTTTCAAATGGAGCATTAGGTAACAATTAACTGAAATTGAAGAAAGGAATACGATAGAGGATGGATGGATAGTTTTTAGATACGAAATACTGAGGGGAACAGAGGATCAAACAGACAAAAAAAAAACAACGTCCCGTAAAACTCTATGAATAATATACGAGACATTAAATTCAATCAACTAAAAAATATGAAATATAAAAATGCAGCAAATGAACCAGGCAAAAGGGAATGCTGACGCCTAAAAATGAGATTGAGAGAAAATACAAAATAATAAAGCAGAAATGTCTAGAGGAGAAATGCAAAGCTGTAGACGTATGCATGAGTATGGGAAAGATAGATGCTGCCTGTAGCAGAAAAGAGAAGCATCCGTATGATTATTAAGACCTCAGTTCGTAAGCTAGTTCTAAGCAAAGAAAGTACTCGTAAGTTCAAGGAACCTACGGGAATGCAGCCAGCTAACGTCCTTGACCACCGCGGATATTTCAACAGGTGAACATCCCGTCATTTGCACAGCACGAACTACACGAGAGATCGCGGTGCATGGCAACTCACACCCTTGGTGGGCGAGTAAACGAAAAAGCCAAAAGACGGCGTATGCAAGAAGACAACGCACACCTTTAGTAACAAGTGCCGTCCCACAGCAGAAACACCGAACAAGTTCGAGAAGCATCAGCACTCTCAGGGTTCCGTACGAACTTAATTATGTACATACAGATAATGGAATTACAATAATAATTTCGTTTATCTTCATGGCCTGGTGCAAGTCTTTCTATTGGACGCAGGTCATGCCCGTTTTAAAGAAGAGCCGTAGGACAGATGCATATAATTATAGACCTATATCGTTGACGTCAGTCTGTTGTCGAATTATGGAACGTGTCTTATGCCCAAGAATTGTGACGTTTTTGGAGAATGAAAATCTGCTCTATAAAAATCAACATGGCTTCCGCAAACAGAGATCCTGCGAAACTCAGCTCGCTGTGTACCTCCATGAGATCAGCAGCGATGTTTTCGGTGCTCAGGTCGATCCCGTGTGACTTCAGGAAAGCATTTCACACCGTCTCACACTGCCGATTAGTGAAAAAAATACGAGCTTATCGAGTATCGGAGCAGATCTGCGACTGGATTAGAGACTTCCTTGCATATAGAACTCACAACTTCGTTCTTAACGGAAAAAAATCAATAGATGTAAAGGTAATTTCCGAAGTACCCCAGTGAAGTGTGATAGGACCGTTACTGTTTACGGTATATATAAATGATGATCTAGTAGAAAGCGTTGGATGCTCTCTAAGGCTGTTCGCAGATGATGCGGTTTTCTATAACAAAGTAGCAGCGCCAGAAGATAGTAATGATTTGCAGAATGACCGCCAGTGAATTGATGAATAGTGCAGGCTCTGGCAATAGAAACTGAACGAAAATAAATGTAACATTTGGCGCATACGTAGGAGAAGAAATCCAGTACTTTACAGCGACACTATTGATGACCAACGCTGGAAACAGCATCTACCGTAAAACATCTAGGAGCAACTATCCGTGGCAGCCTCAAGTGGAATGACCACATAAAACGAATAGTGGGAAAAGCAGATGCCAGACTCAGAGCCGGCCGCTGTGGCCGAGTGGTTCTAGGCACTTCAGTCCGGAACCGCGCTGCTGCTGCGGTCGCAGGTTCGAATCCTGCCTCGGGCATGGATATGTGTGATCTCCTTAGGTTAGTTAGATTTAAGTAGTTCTAAGTCTAGGGGACTGATGACCTCAGATGTTAAGTCCCATAGTGCTCAGAGCCATTTGAACCAACCAGACTCAGATTCCTAGGAAGAATCTTAAGGAAATTTAACTCATCCACGAAGTACATGGCTCATAAAGCGCTTGTTCGGCCGATTCTTGAGTATTGTTCATCTGTCTGGGATGCCTACCTACATCCAAAGAAGAGCGGCGAGATACGTCACGGGAGCGTTTACCAGGAGCGAGAGCGTTACGCATATGCTCAACAAACACCATTGGCAGACATTACAAGAGAGGCGTAGAGAACCACGGAGAGATTTACCATCGAAATTTTGAGGGAACTCTTTCTGGAAAGAGTAGGAGACAGCGTACTATTTCTTCCCCCCCCCCCCCCCTACCCGCCACACACACGCACATATATATATGTCTCGCGAAATGACCAAGAGTAAAAAATCGCTTACCGATAATCATTCTTCCCACGCGGTCTTCGCGAGTGGAACAGCGGTGAGGGCTCAGTTAGTGGTACGAAAAGAACCCTCCTCCACACACACTCTTAGGTGGCTTGCGGAGTATGACGCGGATATAGACTTGCGTGTCTCTAACCTACACCAGTTAGCCAGCCAGGGAAAGTTGACCTACAGTTTAACGTGGAATCCGAACCACTTGCTGTATCTGGAGACTGCTTATAGAGTTGAGAGTTGAAAACTAAGATAAAACGAAGACTGAAAAATCCATGGTCTATCCCGCAAGCTCTTAGTTGCCAAGTACACGCGTTACCGCTAACCCACCAGGTCGGACATTTATACACTCCTGGAAATGGAAAAAAGAACACATTGACACCGGTGTGTCAGACCCACCATACTTGCTCCGGACACTGCGAGAGGGCTGTACAAGCAATGATCACACGCACGGCACAGCGGACACACCAGGAACCGCGGTGTTGGCCGTCGAATGGCGCTAGCTGCGCAGCATTTGTGCACCGCCGCCGTCAGTGTCAGCCAGTTTGCCGTGGCATACGGAGCTCCATCGCAGTCTTTAACACTGGTAGCATGCCGCGACAGCGTGGACGTGAACCGTATGTGCAGTTGACGGACTTTGAGCGAGGGCGTATAGTGGGCATGCGGGAGGCCGGGTGGACGTACCGCCGAATTGCTCAACACGTGGGGCGTGAGGTCTCCACAGTACATCGGTGTTGTCGCCAGTGGTCGGCGGAAGGTGCACGTGCCCGTCGACCTGGGACCGGACCGCAGCGACGCACGGATGCACGCCAAGACCGTAGGATCCTACGCCGTGCCGTAGGGGACCGCACCGCCACTTCCCAGCAAATTAGGGACACTGTTGCTCCTGGGGTATCGGCGAGGACCATTCGCAACCGTCTCCATGAAGCTCGGCTACGGTCCCGCACACCGTTAGGCCGTCTTCCGCTCACGCCCCAACATCGTGCAGCCCACCTCCAGTGGTGTCGCAACAGGCGTGAATGGAGGGACGAATGGAGACGTGTCGTCTTCAGCGATGAGAGTCGCTTCTGCCTTGGTGCCAATGATGGTCGTATGCGTGTTTGGCGCCGTGCAGGTGAGCGCCACAATCAGGACTGCATACGACCGAGGCACACAGGGCCAATACCCGGCATCATGGTGTAGGGAGCGATCTCCTACACTGGCCGTACACCACTGGTGATCGTCGAGGGGACACTGAATAGTGCACGGTACGTCCAAACCGTCATCGAACCCATCGTTCTACCATTCCTAGACCGGCAAGGGAACTTGCCGTTCCAACAGGACAATGCACGTCCGCATGTATCCCGTGCCACCCAACGTGCTCTAGAAGGTGTAAGTCAACTACCCTGGCCAGCAAGATCTCCGGATCTGTCCCCCATTGAGCATGTTTGGGACTGGATGAAGCGTCGTCTCACGCGGTCTGCACGTCCAGCACGAACGCTGGTCCAACTGAGGCGCCAGGTGGAAATGGCATGGCAAGCCGTTCCACAGGACTACATCCAGCATCTCTACGATCGTCTCCATGGGAGAATAGCAGCCTGCATTGCTGCGAAAGGTGGATATACACTGTACTAGTGCCGACATTGTGCATGCTCTGTTGCCTGTGTCTATGTGCCTGTGGTTCTGTCAGTGTGATCATGTGATGTATCTGACCCCAGGAATGTGTCAATAAAGTTTCCCCTTCCTGGGACAATGAATTCACGGTATTCTTATTTCAATTTCCAGGAGTGTAGACAACTTCATCTATAAGTTTTATGTGTATGTTTGCGAGTATCAAAATGAGTGACAGATACGGCCCTATCTGTGGACTGCATTGATTTAGTAGCTTAATTTTTTTGCACCGCCAAGGATGCGTAGACCTCGGTATTTGACGTAAATTTCAACTTGATACCTATACTCGTTCCTGATCAAACAAGGCCTTAACAGACAGACAGACAACAAATGGCAAAAAAATATTGTATTTAATTACAAATTCATAATTTTCGGATTTTTCCTTTACTTGCATAGTGCAGCCTTGATTCTTGTCAAATTTCATGATTCTAGGTCAACGAAAGTACCCTATTGATTTTGACGAGCGACTTTTCAAGTATCAAAATATGTGCCATAAATAGCCGTACCTTTTGAGCGTATTGATTTAGAAACTTAATTTTTTTGCACTGCCGAGGGACCGCAGACCTTATTGCCTGAAATAAATTTCAACTTGATACTTATACCAGTTCCTGAGAAAACGCGGTCTTAGCAGACAGAAGACAATAAATGACAAAACAAATATTTTATGTGAAATAATTACAAAATAACAATTTTCAGATTTTTTCCTTCAGTCGTACTGTGAAACCTTTCTTCTTGCCAAATTTCATGATTCTAGGTCAACAGGAAGTACCCTACAGTCCCTGAGAGTTTTCGAGGATAAAATATGTTACATAAATGGCCGCATATTTTGATTGTATTGACTTACTAGCATAAATTTTTCACACCGCCGAGGGACCATAGACCGTAGTGTCCGAAATAAATTTGAGTTTTTATACCTCTACCCGTTCCTGCCGGACGGGCAGACAGATTGACAGACCGACAACTAAGTGATCCTAATAGGCTTCAGTTTTTAACAATTGACGTCAGGTCGCTAAAAATAACCAAAGTCTGACCTTATTGATAGTGAAATATTACAAAACAGCGGGTGAGCAAGTAGTGATAACTCTGTCCCTCTGCTGTTTGACCAGGAAGGTGGAGTAGTGTTACATGCAGAATTGAAGCAAAAGCCTCCGTCTTTAGAAGCTCACTTACTAGTTTAATTTCAACAGTATCCTTAACCACACTATCCACCAACTGGAGGTGCACGCCAAAATCTCTGTGTTATTTTATTGCATCGGATGTCCTGCAACAAAGCAGTTCCTGCAGTAATAGCTATGCCTGGCTATTGCAAGAATATGTGACGCTTTTATTTTATACTGCCGCCCGCCACCGTGATAAAGGTCTGACCAGAATCTGACGTCCAGAATTGCGAGGCATACGGTAGAGACCAAACTTACTCAAACCAAGATCATCCTTTACAGACCGAAAAGGGGCACTGATACTATATGATGGTCGAAAACCACACTTCGCACCTTGTATGCTCAGCACATGGTCAACTTCTTAAGGCAAGACTTACGCACCTCATTATTCTCATCCTTCACATGCGTCGGATGTGTCTCTCACTACATCCATTACGGCGAAAGGTAATATCAGTCTAGGCTGACAAATTGCCGGCCGTGGTGGCCGAGCGGTTCTAGGCGCTTCATCCGGAACCACGCGGCTGCTACGGTCGCAGGTTCGAATCCTGCCTCGGGCATGGATGTGTGTGATGTCCTTAGGTTAGTTAGGTTTAAGTAGTTCTAAGTCTAGGAGATTGATGACCTCAGATGTTAAGTTCCATAGTGCTTAGAGCCATTTGAAACATTTGAACTGACAAACTCCTGGTGTGTGAGATGATGCGAGCCCTATGAACCGAGGTGGTCTAAGGATAGTGTCTTTCACTAGTAATCAAAACGCCCTGATCCAGGTCCAAAACCAGCCGCTGCTTAAATTCTGAATAAAAATCATCAGCAACGGCAACCGAAGTTCCGTTATAAGGCGCCATCGTCGTTCTGCCAACAGCCTTGTCAAAGAGGGCGGAGGAGCGGACAGAGGCTGCCCTTCGGGTGGGAAACTGACTATAAAAAGCGGAAGAATCAGCAGTGATCAATGCCGTGAGGATACAAAAGGCAAAGGAAACCACTCCGTTAAAATTCCAAATTAGACTCCTATCCTGATCTGCGAGAGGGGATTGCCAGTGAGGTAGGTAACTATGAGAAAAAGACTGAATAATCAATGCAAGCGTAACATACTATTAGTCGGAGCATGGAATGTCAGAAGTTTAAACGTGGCAGTGAAGCTACAAAATCTCAGTTTAGATGTGGTGGGGGTCAGTGAATTGAAAAGGAGAGAAAATAAGAATTTGTGATCAGACAAATGTATAACGGACGATCAAAGAGTTTTCTTTCCACGACCGTACGTTGCAGAATCGGTATGTCAATCAGACAAAATCGTCGTGAGCACTGAGGCAATCATGCCACCGACGCATTAGGCTGATGATACCCGTTTGTTAAAACGCCGTGTCCGTAACTGCCTGCTGCACATCCTCGTCCGACAGGAATCGTCGACCCTTCAAGGCCCTTTTTAAGGGACCGAAGGTGTGACAATCGCATGGGAAAAGATTAGAACTGTAGGGCGGATGCTCGAGCGTCTCCGACTTGAATTGGCGTAACTATGCGGCAGGACATTTGCGATATGGGAACGTGCTTTATCATGTAGCTGCAGCACCCATTTTCGAAGTCTTCCCGGAAGTTGCGGCTTAATTGCGCGCTGTAATTTCTCCAGTATTGAACAGTATCGTTCCTCGCTGATGGAGATACCAGTCTCTTTGAAATCAATAAGGAGTGGGCTCCGGTAATCAAAAACAGGGTGAGCATTACCTTACCTGCAGATGGCTGGCTCGTGAACTTCTTGGGACGAGAGGATGGTGGATGACACCACTTCAACTCTGATTCCCAGTCTTCGTCGCCTGCAACAATGCGCTCAAGGAACGCGTTCCGTTCAGCATTGTAACGCATCAGTCAACTTCAGGCAAAAAGCCAACAAGTTTGCTTTTTGTTCGGCTTTCAACACACAGAGTATCCACTGGGGGCAGACACTATGGTAGTCTAACTCGTGCCAGATAATGTTTTCCACACTAATATCGAGATCCTTTGCTGGCGCACCAATGGTTATATGGCGGTCTGCCCTAATCGCATCGTCAACTACTCACTTTTTGTTGTCCGTACTGGAAGAGGATGGCCTCACAGATCGACGAGCCTCTTCTGTCGAATCACGACCAGCACGGAACTGCTGCACCATACACATACTTCTACATCTACATCTACATTCATACTCCGCAAGCTACCTAACGGTGAGTGGCGGAGGGCACTTTATGTGCCACTGTCATTACCTCCCTTTCCTGTTCCAGTCGCGTATGGTTCGCGGGAAGAACGACTAACGGAAAGCCTCCGTGCGCGCTCGAATCTCTCTAATTTTACATTCGTGACCTCCTCGGGAGGTATAAGTAGGGGGAAGCAATATATTGGATACCTCATCCAGAAACGCACCCTCTCGAAATCTGGACAGCAAGCTACACCGCGATGCAGAGCGCCTCTCTTGCAGAGTCTGTCATTTGAGTTTTCTAAACATCTTCGTAACGCTATCACGCTTACCAAATAACCCTGTGACGAAACGCGCCGCTCTTCTTTGGATCTTCTCTATCTTCTCTGTCAACCCGACCTGGTACGGATCAGACACGGATGAGCAATACTCAAGTATAGGTCGAACGAGCGTTTTGTAAGCCACCTCCTTTGTTGATAGACTACATTTTCTAAGGACTCTCCCAATGAATCTCAACCTGGCACCCGCCTTACCAACAATTAATTTTATATGATCATTACATTTCAAATCGGTCCGTACGCATACTCCCAAATATTTTACAGAAGTAGCTGCTACCAGTGTTTGTTCCGCTATCATATAATCATACAATAAAGGATCCTTCTTTCTATGTATTCGCAATACATTATACTGGTCTATGTCAAGAGTCAGTTGCCACTCCCTGCACCAAGTGTCTATCCGCTACAGATCTTCCTGCATTTCGCTGCAACTTCTCTGTATACTACAGCATCATCCGCGAAAAGCCGCATGAAACTTCCGACACTATCTACTAGGTCATTTATATGTATTGTGAAAAGCAATGGTCCCATAACACTCCCCTGTGGCACGCCAGAGGTTACTTTAACGTCTGTAGCCTTCTCAACATTGAGAACAACATGTTGTGTTCTGTTTGCTAAAAACACTTCAATCCAGCCACACACCTGATCAGATCAGATATTCCGTAGGATCTTACTTTGTTTATCAGGCGACAGTGCGGAACTGTATCGAACGCCTTCCGGAAGTCAAGGAAAATAGCATCTACCTGGGAGCCTGTATCTAATATTTTCTGGGTCTCATACACAAATAAAGCGAGTTGGGTCTCACACGATCGCTGTTTCCGGAATCCGTGTCGAGTCCTACAGAGTAGATTCTGGGTTTCTAGAAATGACATGATACGCAAGCAATAAACATGTTCTAAAATTCTACAACAGATCTATGTCAGAGATATAGGCCTATAGTTTTGCGCATCTGCTCGACGACCCTTCTTGAAAAGTGGGACTACCTGTGCTCTTTTCCAATCATTTGGAACCTTCCGTTCCTCTAGAGACTTGCGGTACACGGCTGTTAGAAAGGGGGCAAGTTCTTTCGCGTACTCTGTGTAGAATCGAACTGGTATCCCGTCAGGTCCAGCGGACTTTCCTCTGTTGAGTGATTTCAGTTGCTTTTCTATTCCTTGGACACTTATTTCGATGTCAGCCATTTTTTCGTTCGTACGAGGATTTAGAGAAGGAACTGTAGTGCGGTCTTCCTCCGTGAAACAGCTTCATTCTCCGATGGATGCGTACCGGTGTTTGTCCTTTGGCAGCCAGGAAAAGAATAATAGCACGTTGGTCCTGCGTGACCGCATTTCGTAATAACGTCGGCGAAGTTCATATTTCCGCATTTGCTGTCGGTGCATGTATACCCTCATCGAAGTCACGCTAAGTTGGATATAAGCTGCGGTAACGCCCTCAAATGGAAACTTTTTGATCACCCGTTATAGAAAAGTATCAACAGTAGAAGAAAATGGTATAATGGGATGAGGATTCGTAACTAATGGGTATATAGAGAGTGGTTTACTGCGAATTGTCCACCGATAGGGTTGTTCTCATCAGATTCGACATCAAACCAAAGCCAACAACAAAAGTTCAGGTATACATGCTGCCGCCACAAGCAGAAGATAGAGAGGTGGTGAAAGTATGTGAGGAGTCGGAAAAGGTAATTCAATACATAAAAGGAAATGATTATTTAATAATTAGGATTGTAATGTGGTAGTAGTGAACGGAATAGAAGAAAGAGGTGCGAGAGAATATGGACTTGGTAACAGGAAAGAGAGAAGAGAGAGAAGAGAGAGAATAATTCCATATTTGGTGAGTTTTATATATGTCCTATGAATACGTGTTATTTCAAAGAACCAGCACATTAAGAATGTCTTCAAACTGCATCATTGTTGGTACGAATTGTTGTTCGAAAGTTACGGGAAACGTCATAAACGTCATATTGGAGATTGAAGAATGTTTGTATTTCGTTCGTTATAACTTGTATGTTTTGAAATTATGCCATTTCAAGACACTGTCACACTGAAAAGCATCAGAAAAAGCATAGTTCTTGGTGAGATGATTATGATTAAATTTCATTAATGCTGTATCATTAATTAATGCCTTTTAGGGTTCTCAGATGCAGAAGTATATGGTAGTCTAGTGGATAAAGATGCCGACTGATATCGTGAAAGAGAGATATTTACAAGAGTGGAGGATTCGCGTCCTGTTTCTTCTGCTTTTTTTATATCTTTGCGTATTCTAAAAGGTACGAGAACTTCCTTACTAATTTGATAGATTATGTCCTGTAATATTAGATGTTATGACTCTCTCTCTCTCTCTCTCTCTCTCTCTCTCTCTCTCTCTCTCTCGCTCGCTCTAGGGATTGAGTTTCTTTTATTGCGTAAATATGCCAGATAATATGGTCCAATAGACAGTTTTCTATATTATTGCCTGATTTGAGCACAATGCAGTATTTCTTTATTCATCCTAAAAGCACAGCACAAGATCCATGACGTCACGGAAACGTTACTGCTTCGTCTTCCGAACTCATAAACTCCGCGGACTCAAAACACACAAAACATTAAACATCTCAAGTTTAAAACTGACAACAAAGAAACATTAAGTTTTCAGCGAAGCTAACATACACAACTTAAAGAAAGATTTCTCCAAAATGTATCCTATGGACTTGTGCGGTTCCAGAAGAACAATGCGACACCCCACACGTCCAGCATTACTACTGAGTGGCTACAGCAACACTCTTCTGAGTTTAAACACTTCGCTGGCCGCCAGACCCCACAGACACGAACATTATGGAGCGTATTTGGGATGCCTTGAAACTTGCTGTTCAGAAGAGATCTGTGCCCCCCTCGTGTTATTACGGATCTATGGCAGCCCTGCAGGATTCATAGTGTCAGTTCCCTCCAGCACTACTTCAGACATTAGTCGAGTCCGTGCCACGTCGTGTTGCTGCACTTCTGTGTGCTCGCGGGGTCTCTACACGACATTAGGCAGGTGTACCAGTTTCTTTGGCTCTTTAGTGTATTTACCCCGTATACCATAAGTATACCAGAGGCGTGGATAATATTTTCTGGGGGGGGGGGGGCGGTTATACGTTGGGGAGGAGGGTGGAGCTCAATTATACACTCCTGGAAATGGAAAAAAGAACACATTGACACCGGTGTGTCAGACCCACCATACTTGCTCCGGACACTGCGAGAGGGCTGTACAAGCAATGATCACACGCACGGCACAGCGGACACACCAGGAACCGCGGCGTTGGCCGTCGAATGGCGCTAGCTGCGCAGCATTTGTGCACCGCCGCCGTCAGTGTCAGCCAGTTTGCCGTGGCATACGGAGCTCCATCGCAGTCTTTAACACTGGTAGCATGCCGCGACAGCGTGGACGTGAACCGTATGTGCAGTTGACGGACTTTGAGCGAGGGCGTATAGTGGGCATGCGGGAGGCCGGGTGGACGTACCGCCGAATTGCTCAACACGTGGGGCGTGAGGTCTCCACAGTACATCGATGTTGTCGCCAGTGGTCGGCGGAAGGTGCACGTGCCCGTCGACCTGGGACCGGACCGCAGCGACGCACGGATGCACGCCAAGACCGTAGGATCCTACGCAGTGCCGTAGGGGACCGCACCGCCACTTCCCAGCAAATTAGGGACACTGTTGCTCCTGGGGTATCGGCGATGACTATTCGCAACCGTCTCCATGAAGCTGGGCTACGGTCCCGCACACCGTTAGGCCGTCTTCCGCTCACGCCCCAACATCGTGCAGCCCGCCTCCAGTGGTGTCGCGACAGGCGTGAATGGAGGAACGAATGGAGACGTGTCGTCTTCAGCGATGAGAGTCGCTTCTGCCTTGGTGCCAATGATGGTCGTATGCGTGTTTGGCGCCGTGCAGGTGAGCGCCACAATCAGGACTGCATTCGACCGAGGCACACAGGGCCAACACCCGGCATCATGGTGTGGGGAGCGATCTCCTACACTGGCCGTACACCACTGGTGATCGTCGAGGGGACACTGAATAGTGCACTGTACATCCAAACCGTCATCGAACCCATCGTTCTACCATTCCTAGACCGGCACTGGAACTTGCTGTTCCAACAGGACAATGCACGTCCGCATGTATCCCGTACCACCCAACGTGCTCTAGAAGGTGTAAGTCAACTACCCTGGCCAGCAAGATCTCCGGATCTGTCCCCCATTGAGCATGTTTGGGACTGGATGAAGCGTCGTCTCACGCGGTCTGCACGCCCAGCACGAACGCTGGTCCAACTGAGGCGCCAGGTGGAAATGGCATGGCAAGCCGTTCCACAGGACTACATCCTGCATCTCTACGATCGTCTCCATGGGAGAGTAGCAGTCTGCATTGCTGCGAAAGGTGGATATACACTGTACTAGTGCCGACATTGTGCATGCTCTGTTGCCTGTGTCTATGTGCCTGTGGTTCTGTCAGTGTGATCATGTGATGTATCTGACCCCAGGAATGTGTCAATAAAGTTTCCCCTTCCTGGGACAATGAATTCACGGTGTTCTTAATTCAATTTCCACCTGTGTAGTTCTGTTCAACTACAAGATGTTCATTCAGATCAGTAACTCTATAAATCAGCAACTGAACTGATGATAATCTTTTGCCTGGAAATGTATATTTTCGTTTTGAGACCCACGCATTGATTAACATTTCAAATCTATCATCAACGCTTAAGTTACATCTTTCAAGTCACTTTTTATAGGTGGAGTTGGCATTCGAGCAACGTTAACACAATATTACGTATCTTCTGAATTAACTCCATCAGACTGAGAACAAGAAGTGGAACTACAGCTAGTTTGCTGTATTTCTAACATACCTTCATAGTTATCTTTAAGGTCTTCATTGGATGAGCCGAGTTTTGCTAATTTACTTTGAAAAAAATTATGTGATTGATGCTTGCGAATGTCTTTTTACGGTGATGGCTCCATATTACTTTCAAAAAAGTGGCAACAAACGTGTAAAACGTACAGTGTTGAAATTCTGTGACACTGAAGGGGTACAATAATCATATATACTATGTGTTAAAGTACAAGAAGGAAAGCAGTCTAAGTAAGGTGATTTTCTAAAAGATGTTTTTTCTAATACGTAGTCTGAAAAGTGAGAAATCATATAGAATGAAATGATTAATAATTCCACAAACTGGCTTTGGAAAAACTCCAAAAGACAGACCCATTCAAAAAAGCAAATCACCGGAATGCTTTATTAGATATATAGTAGATATCGATAGAATTAGACGAAAGCTGTCAGTGATAAGTTAAGCTTCTACCTCAGTGGAGTCTGAGACACGGTGAAAGCAGGAAGGGGAACAATGTCACTAAGCTGAGGAGGCATGTAATAGGGGACATATTATCTGTCTGCTACACAATAATGCCACTTAAAGCATGTATGCTCGGAGATAATCAGAATCTATGATAAAAATTATACAGGGAAATAAAAGTTGTGTGAAAGCGTATCATAGAGTTGTTCATGTTCAGACACACTCGTGACGCAATTTTTCAGCTGATACGCACATCGAGTTCGCCGGCATACTGTATTTCTACAGCTGTTAGCCCACTGAAGTTGACAGAAGTCGTAGACCTAAGACAGTCTGCACGGAGTGTACCTTCGCGTATCGGTAGCAAGTAGCGAGCTGAAGTTCGACTTATAGACATCATGCCTTTTCTTGCTGCTGCCGAACTTTGGGATGTAACAGACGTTATAAGTGTTTATGTGTCATTCTTTACAACTCTATCTGCAAGTCTTCATCCATCAAGTTGTGGTCCAAATCCATCTCTGCTCCAGGTACAAACTAGTATTCTTTACGCCTGTGCCTAGGAGAAACTATGATATAATCAATTTGGGATCTGTTGTCATTCAAAGTAGATATCCATGTATATCTTCGTCTCCTGAGATGTTCAAACAGTGTGTCTCTAATCACAAGAAAAGTTTCTCTGCAGAAATTAAATAGCCTTTCACCCCGCTATTTCCTCTTTCCCAATCCAAATCTTCCAACCATTCATCCCTTCTTTTCCCTCTCCTACTACTGGATTCAAATTCCCCATTATGATGATGCAGGCGCTTCTTTTTTCTTAATCCATAATTTCTTCCTCTACTTCCTCATCAGTGTGTTGACTTGTTGGCATGTATATTTGTATTAAAACGACATCCTTCTTGTCTCTCTTAATATCATCATCATCATCATCAGTCTTTCATCTATGTACCCCACTTTCAACACATTTTTTATCAGCCGTTTTCCTATCACAATTGCCTCATCACAGCTGCCACTCATGTCGCTGCATGAGTAAAACATTTTGTATTCTCCACTCTCCAACTCCCCCTTACTACCCTACCTCACTTTACATACAGGGTGGTCGGAAGTTCCCGTTACAGACTTCTAGGACTTGTAGAAGGGAGCGAGTACATCGTATTTTGAATAGGAACCCATGTCCGGTAACGTCATACAACGAGACAACAGAGCGTCAAAGTTATAGGCGCGGGCGTCTGTAAATGTACACTCTTTGACATAAAACTCGACCGGCGGCCGACCGCTTCAGAGGCTAAGTCCGCGCCGATCGCGACATGGGACAAAAAAACTGGCCAACTCGCTAATTCTCTAAGTCCGGTTATCTGCACAATCTGGCAACACTGTAGACTGCGGCACTTCCTGGAGGAAAACTTGTCTCAAGATAGAGAGACTCTAGGCTGACGACGCATGTGGTCTAGCGGTAGCGTGCGTTGTTTCTGTTCATAATGTCAGTGGATCGAGAGCAGCTGGCATAAAATATTTTTATAGCCTCTTCTGTCTGAATGCTGAAGACGTGAATGTAATGGTAGCGCAGATTCAATCTATTTCGCTTTGTGACACACCGATATCAAAATTTTATCTAGTAACGATTTTGCGGCAGATTTCCTGCAGACTGTCCTCCTCTGGACGCCGTATGTGGCAAAGCTCCGGGATTCATTTGCTGGCTACTGGCAGCGGTCGTGGCGACAGCAGCGGCGCTGCACTCCCCCGTTCTTTATCGAAAGCGCCTGCTACCGCTCATCGCTTTTGATGATTTAAAACGCTTTATTATTAAATGTTGCTCCACAGAAAATTTCTACAATTTCCATTCACGCTCAAAAGCAACGAAGACAGACGCCCTGATTAGTAGGCGGGTAATCGGCAAGAGCTGAGTATGGCCCGAAATTAATTTTATAGACTGGGACGAAATTAAACCACCTCACTACATTCGACGAATTTATAAATGCTTCATACCTCGTTTCTTTTCCTTTCAAACTTAATTATTTGTGCAACTTTTGGTCAATGTTTGGATGTTTTCGTCAAGACAGAGTGAGCGTCTGTGGTGTAAAGTGTATTACAGTTCTTGTTTCATTCCTTATGGTAAGTCTATGCGATAAACTGTGTGAATACCTTGCAATGCATGCTCTGTAGCAGTGCAGGCACACTGCACATTTGGAGTTCCATGTATGGGTTCATGAAGTATTTATTGTTGATCGGAAGTGATAGTTAAGGTCATCAGATTTAAACCAGAAAAATTTGTCGTTTTGAAGGTTTCAGAGAACGGAAAGGGATTGCTAACGCCGGTGTTAGAAAACGTCTACAGTTAAATGCTATTGCAAAAATTTAGAAGATGGGAACTATATTAATGAACATGTGCACTTCATAAACAACCTTCTGACATGTTAGACCTATATGACGAACAAAGCTCAAATTTATATCGTTGACAGTCGGTTTGAATCTTTTCAGGACCTATTTTACAGTGAAGCACCTTGGAATTTGCAAAGCAGAAATCCATGATATTAACTTAATTTACTAAGTCGAAATCGGACGAAGATTGATGTTTGAAGGCATTCTTCAGATTTCGCATAAGAAATTTTTACTAGCAGTTTGCAACTCTATTAATTAAAATGGAAAATAAAAGGTTATAGTCAGCGGCTTCTACCGTGATTCGAACGTATAGTACAAGCGCTGCAACGCACAAGGGAACCTCTGAGCTAACGACACACTGGCGGCCGGAGGCGGACTATAGTCACTGCGATGTTGCCTGAGCATCAAAACGCAACCTTAAACACACAAACAGAGGAGGTGGAGATTACTGTTTTAACGTCCCGTCGACAACGATGTCATTAGAGACGGAGCACAAGCTTGGATTAGGGAAGGATGGGGAAGGAAATCGGCCGTGCCCTTCCTAAGGAATCATCCCGGCATTTGCCTGAAGCGATTTAGGGAAATCATTGAAAACCTAAATCAGGATGGCAGGGCGCGGGATTGCACCGTCGTCCTCCCGAATGCACACACAAACAGGTGTTACTTATGTGAAGAACGCCGTTCTTGGAGTCCAGAAATTAAATATACTTTCTAATTGTGTCATCTTGCAGTGGATTATATCGTACGAGTCTTCGATGTGGAAAACGAATGTCAAGTGAATTTAGCGAGGTAACGCCGACCTACACCCGGAAGTAAATGCACTATCAGAGTGTTGACAAATACTTGCTACGACGCTGCCATTTCTCGGCTCTCTGACGAGGCAGCTCTTCAGCGAAATGCTTGCCGTGATTCTCCGATACGGTTCTTCAGAGTGGAGACGCGCGCGCACGTTTGGTTTTTATGCGGCGTTCTCCCCTGATGGTTTCTGACGTCACCTTGTGGGCTATGTATACATATGAGACATTCAATTATCATTAATCCAGAATGATACAAGTTTCAGCTTCCGGCGTGGAAGAAGGCTGTTGACGCCGACATTATATCATTTCAACGTAGGGAAAGCAAAACGGATCATTCAATGTTTCTCATTCAACATAAAGCATGTGAGATAAATTTCCGTAACGTTCATAATCATCTAAAAATACAAACGAAGTGCAAATACACAGGAAGCTATTCGAATTGAATATAATGTAAGATACCAAACGCTTTGCACCTCGATGTCGAATTTGTCCACTTGCAATCGTTTGCAGAATGCACATAGAATGTCATGATTACCACGAGAATGAAGAAATATGTTGGTAAGGATGGAAGCAAGAAGAGACGCAGTCAACAAATATTCTATTCCTCATGGCATTCATTTCATTTGACACGTAAGAAGAGGTAAAGCGGGAATTTACTTTCGTTAACACGAAAGATATGCCGCACATATTGATAACGAGGAAGTCTGCGTCTTCATACGTTTCCTCCTTGAAATCTGTATGCTCTATTATATACGAAGTAGCCCGATCATTGTTTCAGTAATGTTACCCTATTGTTTGACCCCGTAACGATGAACAGATTCCAAATGCATGTCTCTGCGTGAAAGTAGCTGTTCGAACCCTTCCTGGGCTGTTTTTTGTGTTTTATTGCTTGGAATTCCTGAAGCAGACCACTGTGCCTTCCCCCCTCGTGGGTTAGGTCTCAAAACTAAACCGCTTTGTATCCAATGGCATAATTTATTCATACAGCATCAGCATAAGACTCTTGCGAGTGAGACAATGACAATAACAATCATAACAAGAACAAGCAAATAATGAATGATGTTTATTCCAACGCAGAACGAGAATGGCTTTAAATATAAAAATGTATGTCTATAT
The DNA here is from genome assembly GCF_023864275.1 of Schistocerca cancellata. NCBI lineage: Eukaryota > Metazoa > Arthropoda > Insecta > Orthoptera > Acrididae > Schistocerca > Schistocerca cancellata. Next base: position 544,295,979 of record NC_064630.1, on the reverse strand, counting down.
CCATATCTATTGATCTTTGAGTTGGCACAATGCAAATATATTCTTAGCATTTAGTTACTGAATTTAGTTCTGGATGTTTGCAGAGAAAAGGAAAAGTCGGTACTTCTCGCTAGTGTAATATAATGTGAACCAGCAACTACCCTTTCCTTAGAACACGACTCAAGCAGGTCCTCAAGTAGGCACTGCTGCATTCTGTTCCCTGACATTACTCTGATGACGGTTACTGCAGATAGTTCCGATTATGAAATACAACACGTATTGCAGGTTAGTTCCTAGGTTAGTAACATTAAATTTGCGTTGTAGACGGCACATGAACGTGACGACTATCCATATTACTCATCAATATAAAAAGACAATATTTTGGGAATTTAGCAGGATTACTCAAAATGAATTCTGAAATTGGGTGACTGACCGCACAGGTGCTAAACGTCGTCAAGAGTATACGATGTCCTAATCGCATTAGGAATATGAAGATCGTCTTCGACAGCTCGCAACTTTCACATTGCTATCTCCACCCTACTCCAGACAGCTCTCGGTGGAGTTGCACTACGTTGCCGATGTTATGGAAGGCCTTCAAACCGACAACAGACCACAAATTGAAAAATACAAGCGAATTCTCTTGCAGCGTAAGCTTATTGTAACTAATCTAAAAATTATTGGAGAGGAACATTGTCCTATTCAAAAAAAGTAAAATGTTACACACTGTTGACGTCAAACGGACATTATCTATGTCCTGTCTTGTGTCCTACTCATCTATAATATCAAGTGTACTATGAAAATGATTATATATAATGGATTATAAGGTAATGCATTGATACCAGATGGTGGGGGCCGGCCGATGTGGCCGTGCGGTTCTAGGCGCTTCAGTCTGGAACCGCGTCACCGCTACGATCGCAGGTTCGAATCCTGCCTCGGGCATGGATGTGTGTGATGTCCTTAGGTTAGTTAGGTTTAAGTAGTTCTAAGTTCTAGGGGACTGATGACCTTAGAAGTTAAGTCCCATAGTGCTCAGAGCCATTTGAACCATTTGAACTATTTAACACAAAATGACATTAAAAATTTAAGTTATTTACGAGCAGCTAGTTGAGAATATGTATGAACATTAAATGACACGACGAACCGTCTTGTTCTGCATATGGATTCAAACCCAGCTCATGCAGACTATGCAAAGATTTCGTGACTGACGGAAACTAACAGTCATTCCTGATTAGGCATACAGAGAGTGATATACCTAGATTTTAGACAGTATCAGTTAGCAAATATCAATTTTAAATTGCATAACGCAAACATTTTTAACAGACGCGAATTCCTACCCAGCATCTATTGTCCCTGTTAACGAACTACGAGAGATGTTAAATATTGCTTCTTCACAAGTAACTTACTTGAAATGCCGTGAGGTAAAGCTGTGTGTTGGACACGGATTCGAACCCGGAACCTAATCGGATTGCTATCGAAGCACAGTCAAATGTGACATATCGGAATTTCGCGGCAGTAACTAGATGTTTTAACTGAAATGACGAGACGAAACATTAATTTTTTCCTTCCCAGGACTCCAACCCGGCACCTATCGCTGTTATATTCTAGAGAAAACTAACGTTAAATATGGGTTTGTTGCACCAGCAGTGACATGTGAGCATGTTTGAACTGAAATAATATGACGAAGAGTTCAGCGCTCACTGGGAAAAGAGCCCCACACATATCGTTGTTGACTACACACAAAGAGACGTCAGCTACAGAAGTTTTCTCCACCAGCTGCTCAGAATAGCATCTTGAACTTACAGTCATCTCGCAAATAGTTCTGTGTCTCACTGGGAGTTAAAAACGTCGGATATCGTTAGTGTTGACAACGAATGAAAATACATTAAAAATCAAAATTATTATCCACCAGCAGATAGGTGTTCTCATGCTAGAGCTTGATAATACGTAATTAAATCTTTAGTGCCGTGCCAGGATTCGATCCCATTCACGCATAATATGTGAAGGTGTTGAGGAATCTGCAGTTTTGAACAAACAACAAATTGTAGCCGAGCTGTATTGCCACGAAGGGATCAAATTCCGCGTTAAGGGCGGTCTGAGTTGCATTCCCAGTTCAGAACCAATTTTATCGACATACAGAAGCTCAAAAAAAAAGACGGAATAAGTGTCCTGTGACCATACATAGCGTTTGTGTCATCACTTGAAATAAATAACTAGTATAAGAAAGGTTACTGGTGATAGAGTTTCTACATGTCGCCACTCCAGACTTTATTGTGGTTCAACCTACCGTCTACTTGGTAAAGAAGGAATATCATCTTTAATGTGAATTTTCAGACCACGCAGCCATTATATCTCCTTCACTTGGTGTAGCCAGGAGAGAATGGAATCTGTCTCTCCCTATCTAAAATCATTGACAGAAGTGGGAATCGAACCCAGACCATAGGTATAACAACCTACCATCCGTCCAACAGACCACGAAATCCTCTTCTCTGCGAGTCATTTTTCTATCGTAACGCAGTTGCGCCACACTGGATGAGAATTCTGACACACAGGCTCCCTGTAGTAATTTGCAGCATGTTCAGTAAATTCATTTACTTGGTTGACCGAATCACCATGAACTAGCTGCCTCGGCTACCCAGTGCATACATTCGACTATTTTGTAATCACAGAAATAAAATCACGTTACTGCCACCTACACACAACTACCAACATTGTAGGATGCAGAAGTTTAAATAGGAAGTGTTCCTTTCCACTTGAGCTATTCTATTGCGCTATCTGTTACTAGAAAACGTCGTTCAGTCCAAAAGAAAAGCTGTAACTGTTTGTCTCTCAGAAGTCAAGACCTGGCCATATGCATAATCTCACAGTGCTGTGGAATCCAAAAGTTCTGGAGGAATAGTTGCCGAGCTCTGGAGCTGTTGTAGCTACGTGTCAGCTTGTAGCATAGATAAGATGTCGCGAGTTCGAATACATTCAGTGCTACATTTTTTAAAACGCAATTCTGCTCTCTGCTGAAGTTATCAATCTAATGGAACTTTGAACATAATTCCCTTCACTTCTCAACCCAAAGTAGTCGCATGTGGAAAAAGGACTAACTACTGTGACATTTTGTTCTATTCAGGTTTAATAGACAGCAGGCAGCAGATGCATCTCGAAGATGTGCAGGGAGAGCGCATCGTGCCATAATATGTCAGAAAAGTATTTTCTACATTAGCTGTCGTGTGGTAGTGATATTTTATTCTTCTTCAAACTTCGATTAACAGCTTTAACTCAGAACAAATTTTCTACATGCATGTAATCAATAAACTGCATGTGCATTGTCAGACTGTCATAGGTAACATCAGAGAATTCGCATATATCGTTGATGATTAATTTCTCTCTCATGTTTACTATTGTTTTAACAACACTAAAGGAAACCTTACGAAAATTGTGCACTGTATTATAAGAAATGAAATAAAACTAACCATGATAACCTTACGACGAAAGTATCTGTACACAAGCATGCCTCTATCGACACGAATTAGTAAAATACTACTCACTTACATTTTGATTGGGTCTGTGTTTAATTGGTATGCTGTGTCATATTCAAGAGGTATGCAAATGTGGCATTTCATAAATATAGTTACGTATTCCTAGAAACCCAAAATTCGCTTGTCAGCAGCGGAAACAGGCGTTACCTGTTGTGCAGCATTGTTTTTCAACATTGCACTATGAGCTGAAAGCATTTTCTTGCGATTTCCTTATTGATGTTTGATCTGACTGCTTGTAGCTCTTTCACAGAAGGGATAAAAACGTTTCAGTCAGTGAGACTGGAACTGCGAACCGTAACAGACGCTGTTTCACAGGTCAGCACGTTACCACAGAGCTGGCGAGGAGGTATGGGTCTCAGCTTCCTATTACGACGGCAATAGTAACTAGAACTCGTAAACCGCTATTTAAAGGTCGAGATTAGTTGCGATTTCCACCTGCAACGACTTTCCTGGGCTGAAAACCGTAAATTTTCAATCTTTTTTTACCCTTCAAGCTATAATAACTCAGATTATTCAATGGAAATGACAGGTAAAATCAAGTGAACTTTGAGGCTTAATTCCGTGCACACCAGGAAGTAACTCGTCGATCACAGAGTTGCCAAACATACGTTGCCTTGTTGCCAAATCTCAGTTACAGTACCAGCAGGAAGAAGACGAACCGATGTGATCCTACAGCGGTCTGGGAAGTGACCATAGCTGGTGTCTCCAAGTCGCGGCTGCTACGGCCTGGAATACGTAATGCGTCTGATTCGCTTTCTGTAACTAGGTTTAGGGACTGGAGCGTAGTTACTAATAATACTCAGAACCGACTGCAAACTCAGCATCATAAATCAGTAACTCTCATTGTTGTTTTTATATTTCTTTCGTAAGTGCACTAAAAACTAAGCAAGTCATTTACAGGCGTTTTCGTGCCTCGCCGATAGTCGAGCACAACATACAAATAAAAATAAAAAAGAATGTGTGTGTGTGTGTGTGTGTGTGTGTGTGTGTGTGTCTGTGTGTGTGAGACAGAGAGAGAGAGAGAGAAATAAAAAACAATGAGAGAGAGTGTAAAAAATTGTTGTAAAGAAATTGAATCATGGTATTTAAAGAAATCTTTCATTAAAATGACATGTTCCACATCATTACGAAATGTCGTATTCATGATCTATGGAACAAGAGTTAATCTAATGTAACCTAATCTAATCTAATCACATCATATTGATGATTAGCCATGAAGAGTCATGAATTACCGAAAGTTTTGCCAATACCAGTAACCAAATCTAAACTTGAAAATAAAAGACGACAATTTTTGTAATAAACCGTGACTCTTATCAAGACCCTTTCATCCCTGTTATCTAACCACGAAAGATGTCTGATATACCTCCATTCTGAAGTAACAAAGTGTGCATGCATTTAAAGATGAAGTGCATGATGTGAAGTTCTGTGACGGAGATACGAACCCAACACGTAATCCGATTGTTAACTAAGAAAAATCAAATGTTACGTATCGGTTTTTCTTACGAGCCGCTATGTGTCTGAATCTAAAATAAGGATACAAACTTTTGTGCCTAAGCGACAATCGAACTGCACACCTACCGTGCATCCACGAATATAGCTTAAGTATCAGTTGCTTACTCATGAACAGTAAGATGTGTGCGTGTTTGACCAGAAATAACGACACCTGTTGCGATTGTTGGCAACACATGAACAGACATTGAAATTGCGCGTTAATTTTCACTAGCAGGTGGGTGTGCACTTGATAAAGCTAGAAATGAAATTATGAATATTTTTGTACTGGATCAGGTTTCAGACCCACATACTTACCTTTGGAGGAGACCTAGAGAAGATTGCAGTCTTGGGAAAAGGAACGAAATGACTGAACTATACTGTTCCGAGAGATTCAGATCCTCGAAAGAGGAGATACGAATTCGAATCACAGTCCAGCACCAAATTTTTAAACGTCTCTAGTTCAATCAAGTACAAGTACAATAAGAGCCCTGTCCCTTTAAATGGCTATCGGTTCATCAAATAAAATAAAATTTTCTAATGTAAGTAAGCTTACTGGCGACTGTATTTCTTTTTACCATGACTTCCGCTGTGTCATTTCCCAACGTAAACCGGCTCTGCCCAGTTGGTAATGAAGGAACGTGATGTTTAATGCGGATTCTGGATTATAACGTCTTTCTCTTGAGGTTACCAGAGGTAAAATAAATCTGTTTGTGCCTCTTAAAAGTAAATGCCTGAACCCACGCATTGCACCTGTGATAGCTCGTTCCACCAGACCATTGTGGCCACATTACCCAGCTCCAGGAGTGTGCTGTAACGGATGATGTGCTTAGCTTACAAAATTAGTTACGGTGGAAAAAATGCGAGTCTATTAAATGGTCAAGTAGAAGCAAGCTTCTGACGCAGAGATTATGCTATTCTCATGTCAGCAGGATGTAAAGACTCTTCTAGGCATCATAGGCTGGATGTGAAGCCATTTTGATTTTTCACAAATTCAGCAAATTTCTTAGTTCGAGAAAATCCACTGTGAAGTGTGAAGTTGCCGGATAATTCGATTATTACTGTTATTATTGAAATTATTTTATTCATACTGCTGCTGTAACAGAAGTGCTTGAACATCATTTAGTGCCTTTTGGTCACTATAGAAGTAGTTTCCCAAGAACAGGTTCTTTCCCTGTCTACGGAATCCTTTTCGTGTTAATATCAAACACCAGCAATTACTCGTAGATTACATTAAAACTAAAGTAATTGACGAAGACGTTACTTGGTAACAAAAACGCACTGCCTTTCTTCATTTACTTTCGCCTAGAAATGGATATCGAGTACTGACAAACCCAAAGGCAAGAGATCTTACTGCCTTCCGATATACGTTGCTGTTAGTTCTTCCACATGATTTGGCCGACATGACCTGTTTCAAGTAGTGTATGACGGACAGTGTTTTAGAAAATCTATTGTTTCCCTTTGCAATAAACAGAAGTATTTTCATTCTAAGCTGTCCAAGTACCAAATTTTTGCAATATTAGTGCAACTTTAATATTCGCTTCTACAATGTATAAAAGTATTTCACAGTCGCAAAACTCGCATCCGAAACGTTGACCTTACACTTAGTCGCTGACCATAAATTCTAGCTCAGAGTGACACCAGTTTAAATAACCTAATGTAGCGAAGACTGTTTGCCAGTGCTCTTTCTCACCGGAAAATACGCAATTGACTCATTTGGCTCCATAAATACACTGTAACAGTAATTTCTGTGTGAAATTTGTCAGTAAGCTTTCGCCTTCCAACCGGCAAAATACGGAAGAGTACGGCCGGTAAACAATTCACAAACCACGATTTAGTACCGATAAGACGATTTCTTTAAACATTGTCGAAGCTGAGGGAATTTAGTTTCTGCTTAAATCGTCTTAAGCAGCAACGTTCACAGATATCTCAAATAGGAAAAAGCTGAATATCCAGGTACGACGGTTGTAAAACAAACTTCCCACAGTTTGTGTCAGGTTGATCTTTTCGTCTGATAACACTGCTTAAGTATTTTGTCTAAGAGGTATCACAAGTAGTATCCCTGTAGCTGTGGGAATCATTGGTTGAAAACGAGTTTAACACCAATGGGTACAGTGCTGCTATATTTTCAAAATTATTATCAACCTAAGTCTGAGTTCATCCACAAACTGAGGCGTATTTATAATATTGAAGCTAGACTGTGTATCCTTGTCTTTCTTGAGTGGTCATTGGAAGGCGTTTACACACACGTATACAATACTATGAATACTTCGAACGCTATGGTTAACGTTGCTCTCATAAACTACATTTTTTTTTAAATTCTTCTGGGTCTTAAGCGTGCAATATGTGTTGTAGATACAGTCTCAGAACAAAAAATTGACCGCCGAGTCGTTCACGTAAGGTGGACAATACAGTCATCCTCCTCTCAGAATTCTATGTCTGGCAATATGCTCGATCTAGCAACCTGTAGACTGCGGCACTACCCAGAGGAAGTCTTGACTCCAGTCTTAGTACATTACTCTTGACTACGACCGTAGTCTTGAGGTTAAACGCGAGACCAGCTAATATGATATTGTAGATTCGTTTGAATTACACTCATAGCTTCAGCACCGAGAGGAAAGGGGCGATAAAAATGTTGTCGATATGTGCTTTCGGTCGCCAGACGTCATATTAGCTGGTCTCGCGTTTTACCTCAAGACTACGGTCGTGTTCCATCAGCGGTATGAATAAAATGATATTAATAATAACAGTAATAATCGAATTACCCGGCAACTTCACACTTCACAGTGGATTTTCTCGAACTAAGAAATTTGCTGAATTTGTGAAAAATCAAAATGGCTTCACATCCAGCCTATGATGCCTAGAAGAGTCTTTACGTCCTGCTGACATGAGAATAGCATAATCTCTGCGTCAGAAGCTTGCTTCTACTTGACCATTTAATAGACTCGCATTTTTTCCACCGTGACTAATTTTGTAAGCTAAGCACATCATCCGTTACAGCACACTCCTGGAGCTGGGTAATGTGGCCACAATGGTCTGGTGGAACGAGCTATCACAGGTGCAATGCGTGGGTTCAGGCATTTACTTTTAAGAGGCACAAACAGATTTATTTTACCTCTGGTAACCTCAAGAGAAAGACGTTATAATCCAGAATCCGCATTAAACATCACGTTCCTTCATTACCAACTGGGCAGAGCCGGTTTACGTTGGGAAATGACACAGCGGAAGTCATGGTAAAAAGAAATACAGTCGCCAGTAAGCTTACTTACATTAGAAAATTTTATTTTATTTGATGAACCGATAGCCATTTAAAGGGACAGGGCTCTTATTGTACTTGTACTTGATTGAACTAGAGACGTTTAAAAATTTGGTGCTGGACTGTGATTCGAATTCGTATCTCCTCTTTCGAGGATCTGAATCTCTCGGAACAGTATAGTTCAGTCATTTCGTTCCTTTTCCCAAGACTGCAATCTTCTCTAGGTCTCCTCCAAAGGTAAGTATGTGGGTCTGAAACCTGATCCAGTACAAAAATATTCATAATTTCATTTCTAGCTTTATCAAGTGCACACCCACCTGCTAGTGAAAATTAACGCGCAATTTCAATGTCTGTTCATGTGTTGCCAACAATCGCAACAGGTGTCGTTATTTCTGGTCAAACACGCACACATCTTACTGTTCATGAGTAAGCAACTGATACTTAAGCTATATTCGTGGATGCACGGTAGGTGTGCAGTTCGATTGTCGCTTAGGCACAAAAGTTTGTATCCTTATTTTAGATTCAGACACCTAGCGGCTCGTAAGAAAAACCGATACGTAACATTTGATTTTTCTTAGTTAACAATCGGATTACGTGTTGGGTTCGTATCTCCGTCACAGAACTTCACATCATGCACTTCATCTTTAAATGCATGCACACTTTGTTACTTCAGAATGGAGGTATATCAGACATCTTTCGTGGTTAGATAACAGGGATGAAAGGGTCTTGATAAGAGTCACGGTTTATTACAAAAATTGTCGTCTTTTATTTTCAAGTTTAGATTTGGTTACTGGTATTGGCAAAACTTTCGGTAATTCATGACTCTTCATGGCTAATCATCAATATGATGTGATTAGATTAGATTAGGTTACATTAGATTAACTCTTGTTCCATAGATCATGAATACGACATTTCGTAATGATGTGGAACATGTCATTTTAATGAAAGATTTCTTTAAATACCATGATTCAATTTCTTTACAACAATTTTTTACACTCTCTCTCATTGTTTTTTATTTCTCTCTCTCTCTCTGTCTCACACACACAGACACACACACACACACACACACACACACACACACACATTCTTTTTTATTTTTATTTGTATGTTGTGCTCGACTATCGGCGAGGCACGAAAACGCCTGTAAATGACTTGCTTAGTTTTTAGTGCACTTACGAAAGAAATATAAAAACAACAATGAGAATTACTGATTTATGATGCTGAGTTTGCAGTCGGTTCTGAGTATTATTAGTAACTACGCTCCAGTCCCTAAACCTAGTTACAGAAAGCGAATCAGACGCATTACGTATTCCAGGCCGTAGCAGCCGCGACTTGGAGACACCAGCTATGGTCACTTCCCAGACCGCTGTAGGATCACATCGGTTCGTCTTCTTCCTGCTGGTACTGTAACTGAGATTTGGCAACAAGGCAACGTATGTTTGGCAACTCTGTGATCGACGAGTTACTTCCTGGTGTGCACGGAATTAAGCCTCAAAGTTCACTTGATTTTACCTGTCATTTCCATTGAATAATCTGAGTTATTATAGCTTGAAGGGTAAAAAAAGATTGAAAATTTACGGTTTTCAGCCCAGGAAAGTCGTTGCAGGTGGAAATCGCAACTAATCTCGACCTTTAAATAGCGGTTTACGAGTTCTAGTTACTATTGCCGTCGTAATAGGAAGCTGAGACCCATACCTCCTCGCCAGCTCTGTGGTAACGTGCTGACCTGTGAAACAGCGTCTGTTACGGTTCGCAGTTCCAGTCTCACTGACTGAAACGTTTTTATCCCTTCTGTGAAAGAGCTACAAGCAGTCAGATCAAACATCAATAAGGAAATCGCAAGAAAATGCTTTCAGCTCATAGTGCAATGTTGAAAAACAATGCTGCACAACAGGTAACGCCTGTTTCCGCTGCTGACAAGCGAATTTTGGGTTTCTAGGAATACGTAACTATATTTATGAAATGCCACATTTGCATACCTCTTGAATATGACACAGCATACCAATTAAACACAGACCCAATCAAAATGTAAGTGAGTAGTATTTTACTAATTCGTGTCGATAGAGGCATGCTTGTGTACAGATACTTTCGTCGTAAGGTTATCATGGTTAGTTTTATTTCATTTCTTATAATACAGTGCACAATTTTCGTAAGGTTTCCTTTAGTGTTGTTAAAACAATAGTAAACATGAGAGAGAAATTAATCATCAACGATATATGCGAATTCTCTGATGTTACCTATGACAGTCTGACAATGCACATGCAGTTTATTGATTACATGCATGTAGAAAATTTGTTCTGAGTTAAAGCTGTTAATCGAAGTTTGAAGAAGAATAAAATATCACTACCACACGACAGCTAATGTAGAAAATACTTTTCTGACATATTATGGCACGATGCGCTCTCCCTGCACATCTTCGAGATGCATCTGCTGCCTGCTGTCTATTAAACCTGAATAGAACAAAATGTCACAGTAGTTAGTCCTTTTTCCACATGCGACTACTTTGGGTTGAGAAGTGAAGGGAATTATGTTCAAAGTTCCATTAGATTGATAACTTCAGCAGAGAGCAGAATTGCGTTTTAAAAAATGTAGCACTGAATGTATTCGAACTCGCGACATCTTATCTATGCTACAAGCTGACACGTAGCTACAACAGCTCCAGAGCTCGGCAACTATTCCTCCAGAACTTTTGGATTCCACAGCACTGTGAGATTATGCATATGGCCAGGTCTTGACTTCTGAGAGACAAACAGTTACAGCTTTTCTTTTGGACTGAACGACGTTTTCTAGTAACAGATAGCGCAATAGAATAGCTCAAGTGGAAAGGAACACTTCCTATTTAAACTTCTGCATCCTACAATGTTGGTAGTTGTGTGTAGGTGGCAGTAACGTGATTTTATTTCTGTGATTACAAAATAGTCGAATGTATGCACTGGGTAGCCGAGGCAGCTAGTTCATGGTGATTCGGTCAACCAAGTAAATGAATTTACTGAACATGCTGCAAATTACTACAGGGAGCCTGTGTGTCAGAATTCTCATCCAGTGTGGCGCAACTGCGTTACGATAGAAAAATGACTCGCAGAGAAGAGGATTTCGTGGTCTGTTGGACGGATGGTAGGTTGTTATACCTATGGTCTGGGTTCGATTCCCACTTCTGTCAATGATTTTAGATAGGGAGAGACAGATTCCATTCTCTCCTGGCTACACCAAGTGAAGGAGATATAATGGCTGCGTGGTCTGAAAATTCACATTAAAGATGATATTCCTTCTTTACCAAGTAGACAGTAGGTTGAACCACAATAAAGTATGGAGTGGCGACATGTAGAAACTCTATCACCAGTAACCTTCCTTATACTAGTTACTTATTTCAAGTGATGACACAAACGCTATGTATGGTCACAGGACACTTATTCCATCTTTTTTTTTGAGCTTCTGTATGTCGATAAAATTGGTTCTGAACTGGGAATGCAACTCAGACCGCCCTTAACGCGGAATTTGATCCCTTCGTGGCAATACAGCTCGGCTACAATTTGTTGTTTGTTCAAAACTGCAGATTCCTCAACACCTTCACATATTATGCGTGAATGGGATCGAATCCTGGCACGGCACTAAAGATTTAATTACGTATTATCAAGCTCTAGCATGAGAACACCTATCTGCTGGTGGATAATAATTTTGATTTTTAATGTATTTTCATTCGTTGTCAACACTAACGATATCCGACGTTTTTAACTCCCAGTGAGACACAGAACTATTTGCGAGATGACTGTAAGTTCAAGATGCTATTCTGAGCAGCTGGTGGAGAAAACTTCGGTAGCTGACGTCTCTTTGTGTGTAGTCAACAACGATATGTGTGGGGCTCTTTTCCCAGTGAGCGCTGAACTCTTCGTCATATTATTTCAGTTCAAACATGCTCACATGTCACTGCTGGTGCAACAAACCCGTATTTAACGTTAGTTTTCTCTAGAATATAACAGCGATAGGTGCCGGGTTGGAGTCCTGGGAAGGAAAAAATTAATGTTTCGTCTCGTCATTTCAGTTAAAACATCTAGTTACTGCCGCGAAATTCCGATATGTCACATTTGACTGTGCTTCGATAGCAATCCGATTAGGTTCCGGGTTCGAATCCGTGTCCAACACACAGCTTTACCTCACGGCATTTCAAGTAAGTTACTTGTGAAGAAGCAATATTTAACATCTCTCGTAGTTCGTTAACAGGGACAATAGATGCTGGGTAGGAATTCGCGTCTGTTAAAAATGTTTGCGTTATGCAATTTAAAATTGATATTTGCTAACTGATACTGTCTAAAATCTAGGTATATCACTCTCTGTATGCCTAATCAGGAATGACTGTTAGTTTCCGTCAGTCACGAAATCTTTGCATAGTCTGCATGAGCTGGGTTTGAATCCATATGCAGAACAAGACGGTTCGTCGTGTCATTTAATGTTCATACATATTCTCAACTAGCTGCTCGTGAATAACTTAAATTTTTAATGTCATTTTGTGTTAAATAGTTCAAATGGTTCAAATGGCTCTGAGCACTATGGGACTTAACTTCTAAGGTCATCAGTCCCCTAGAACTTAGAACTACTTAAACCTAACTAACCTAAGGACATCACACACATCCATGCCCGAGGCAGGATTCGAACCTGCGATCGTAGCGGTGACGCGGTTCCAGACTGAAGCGCCTAGAACCGCACGGCCACATCGGCCGGCCCCCACCATCTGGTATCAATGCATTACCTTATAATCCATTATATATAATCATTTTCATAGTACACTTGATATTATAGATGAGTAGGACACAAGACAGGACATAGATAATGTCCGTTTGACGTCAACAGTGTGTAACATTTTACTTTTTTTGAATAGGACAATGTTCCTCTCCAATAATTTTTAGATTAATTACAATAAGCTTACGCTGCAAGAGAATTCGCTTGTATTTTTCAATTTGTGGTCTGTTGTCGGTTTGAAGGCCTTCCATAACATCGGCAACGTAGTGCAACTCCACCGAGAGCTGTCTGGAGTAGGGTGGAGATAGCAATGTGAAAGTTGCGAGCTGTCGAAGACGATCTTCATATTCCTAATGCGATTAGGACATCGTATACTCTTGACGACGTTTAGCACCTGTGCGGTCAGTCACCCAATTTCAGAATTCATTTTGAGTAATCCTGCTAAATTCCCAAAATATTGTCTTTTTATATTGATGAGTAATATGGATAGTCGTCACGTTCATGTGCCGTCTACAACGCAAATTTAATGTTACTAACCTAGGAACTAACCTGCAATACGTGTTGTATTTCATAATCGGAACTATCTGCAGTAACCGTCATCAGAGTAATGTCAGGGAACAGAATGCAGCAGTGCCTACTTGAGGACCTGCTTGAGTCGTGTTCTAAGGAAAGGGTAGTTGCTGGTTCACATTATATTACACTAGCGAGAAGTACCGACTTTTCCTTTTCTCTGCAAACATCCAGAACTAAATTCAGTAACTAAATGCTAAGAATATATTTGCATTGTGCCAACTCAAAGATCAATAGATATGGATATAGACATACATTTTTATATTTAAAGCCATTCTCGTTCTGCGTTGGAATAAACATCATTCATTATTTGCTTGTTCTTGTTATGATTGTTATTGTCATTGTCTCACTCGCAAGAGTCTTATGCTGATGCTGTATGAATAAATTATGCCATTGGATACAAAGCGGTTTAGTTTTGAGACCTAACCCACGAGGGGGGAAGGCACAGTGGTCTGCTTCAGGAATTCCAAGCAATAAAACACAAAAAACAGCCCAGGAAGGGTTCGAACAGCTACTTTCACGCAGAGACATGCATTTGGAATCTGTTCATCGTTACGGGGTCAAACAATAGGGTAACATTACTGAAACAATGATCGGGCTACTTCGTATATAATAGAGCATACAGATTTCAAGGAGGAAACGTATGAAGACGCAGACTTCCTCGTTATCAATATGTGCGGCATATCTTTCGTGTTAACGAAAGTAAATTCCCGCTTTACCTCTTCTTACGTGTCAAATGAAATGAATGCCATGAGGAATAGAATATTTGTTGACTGCGTCTCTTCTTGCTTCCATCCTTACCAACATATTTCTTCATTCTCGTGGTAATCATGACATTCTATGTGCATTCTGCAAACGATTGCAAGTGGACAAATTCGACATCGAGGTGCAAAGCGTTTGGTATCTTACATTATATTCAATTCGAATAAGCTTCCTGTGTATTTGTACTTCGTTTGTATTTTTAGATGATTATGAACGTTACGGAAATTTATCTCACATGCTTTATGTTGAATGAGAAACATTGAATGATCCGTTTTGCTTTCCCTACGTTGAAATGATATAATGTCGGCGTCAACAGCCTTCTTCCACGCCGGAAGCTGAAACTTGTATCATTCTGGATTAATGATAATTGAATGTCTCATATGTATACATAGCCCACAAGGTGACGTCAGAAACCATCAGGGGAGAACGCCGCATAAAAACCAAACGTGCGCGCGCGTCTCCACTCTGAAGAACCGTATCGGAGAATCACGGCAAGCATTTCGCTGAAGAGCTGCCTCGTCAGAGAGCCGAGAAATGGCAGCGTCGTAGCAAGTATTTGTCAACACTCTGATAGTGCATTTACTTCCGGGTGTAGGTCGGCGTTACCTCGCTAAATTCACTTGACATTCGTTTTCCACATCGAAGACTCGTACGATATAATCCACTGCAAGATGACACAATTAGAAAGTATATTTAATTTCTGGACTCCAAGAACGGCGTTCTTCACATAAGTAACACCTGTTTGTGTGTGCATTCGGGAGGACGACGGTGCAATCCCGCGCCCTGCCATCCTGATTTAGGTTTTCAATGATTTCCCTAAATCGCTTCAGGCAAATGCCGGGATGGTTCCTTAGGAAGGGCACGGCCGATTTCCTTCCCCATCCTTCCCTAATCCAAGCTTGTGCTCCGTCTCTAATGACATCGTTGTCGACGGGACGTTAAAACAGTAATCTCCACCTCCTCTGTTTGTGTGTTTAAGGTTGCGTTTTGATGCTCAGGCAACATCGCAGTGACTATAGTCCGCCTCCGGCCGCCAGTGTGTCGTTAGCTCAGAGGTTCCCTTGTGCGTTGCAGCGCTTGTACTATACGTTCGAATCACGGTAGAAGCCGCTAACTATAACCTTTTATTTTCCATTTTAATTAATAGAGTTGCAAACTGCTGGTAAAAATTTCTTATGCGAAATCTGAAGAATGCCTTCAAACATCAATCTTCGTCCGATTTCGACTTAGTAAATTAAGTTAATATCATGGATTTCTGCTTTGCAAATTCCAAGGTGCTTCACTGTAAAATAGGTCCTGAAAAGATTCAAACCGACTGTCAATGATATAAATTTGAGCTTTGTTCGTCATATAGGTCTAACATGTCAGAAGGTTGTTTATGAAGTGCACATGTTCATTAATATAGTTCCCATCTTCTAAATTTTTGCAATAGCATTTAACTGTAGACGTTTTCTAACACCGGCGTTAGCAATCCCTTTCCGTTCTCTGAAACCTTCAAAACGACAAATTTTTCTGGTTTAAATCTGATGACCTTAACTATCACTTCCGATCAACAATAAATACTTCATGAACCCATACATGGAACTCCAAATGTGCAGTGTGCCTGCACTGCTACAGAGCATGCATTGCAAGGTATTCACACAGTTTATCGCATAGACTTACCATAAGGAATGAAACAAGAACTGTAATACACTTTACACCACAGACGCTCACTCTGGCTTGACGAAAACATCCAAACATTGACCAAAAGTTGCACAAATAATTAAGTTTGAAAGGAAAAGAAACGAGGTATGAAGCATTTATAAATTCGTCGAATGTAGTGAGGTGGTTTAATTTCGTCCCAGTCTATAAAATTAATTTCGGGCCATACTCAGCTCTTGCCGATTACCCGCCTACTAATCAGGGCGTCTGTCTTCGTTGCTTTTGAGCGTGAATGGAAATTGTAGAAATTTTCTGTGGAGCAACATTTAATAATAAAGCGTTTTAAATCATCAAAAGCGATGAGCGGTAGCAGGCGCTTTCGATAAAGAACGGGGGAGTGCAGCGCCGCTGCTGTCGCCACGACCGCTGCCAGTAGCCAGCAAATGAATCCCGGAGCTTTGCCGCATACGGCGTCCAGAGGAGGACAGTCTGCAGGAAATCTGCCGCAAAATCGTTACTAGATAAAATTTTGATATCGGTGTGTCACAAAGCGAAATAGATTGAATCTGCGCTACCATTACATTCACGTCTTCAGCATTCAGACAGAAGAGGCTATAAAAATATTTTATGCCAGCTGCTCTCGATCCACTGACATTATGAACAGAAACAACGCACGCTACCGCTAGACCACATGCGTCGTCAGCCTAGAGTCTCTCTATCTTGAGACAAGTTTTCCTCCAGGAAGTGCCGCAGTCTACAGTGTTGCCAGATTGTGCAGATAACCGGACTTAGAGAATTAGCGAGTTGGCCAGTTTTTTTGTCCCATGTCGCGATCGGCGCGGATTTAGCCTCTGAAGCGGCCGGCCGCCGGTCGAGTTTTATGTCAAAGAGTGTACGTATGATGTTACAGATTTTCTACGATGATGGAGAACGATAAATGTATTAATTTGAAGTAAGGATCCCTGTACCGGAAACGAACGAGTCGAAAGTTATAAACGAAAACCGTTCTGGTACCACTGACAGTTGAATACATGTACCGGTTCTTGTTTTGCGAAAAGTGTAAGGCTGGTAACTTTCAGTGGTAGTAGTATGCACAGAAACGAGAAAAAATGTCCAATAAACGTGGGCTCTAAATTGCATACCTGAGGAGCTATGACCATTCGTTCATCTTCGCTAATGTGAAACACATCTCCTCTACTGAGCAAGTGTTCATAGCTTCTAAGGTACGCACTTTAGAGCCCACGTTTATTGGGCATTTTTTCTCGTTTTTGTCCACACTACCACCACTGAAAGTTACCAGCCCTACACTCTTCGCAACACAAGAACCGCTACTTTTATTCAGCTGTCAGAGGTATAAGAAAGGTTTTCGTTTATGACTTTCGACTCGTTCGTTTCCGGTACATGGATCCTTACTTCAAATTAATACATTTATCGTTCTCCATCATCCTAGAAAGTCTGTAACATCATCACGGAATCACCCCGTGTATACGTACATTTACAGACGCCCGCGCCTATAACTTTGACGCTCTGAAGTCTCGTTGGGTGACGTTTACGGACATGGGTTCCTATTCAAAATACGATGCACTCGCTCCCCCTCTACAAATCCTAGAAGTCTGTAACGGGAATTTCCTACATCCAATCTATTCTTCTTCACTTCCTGTTTGTCACTTTCCAGCTTGACAGCCTCCAATACTGTGAGCACGTACTATGTTCCAAAAGTTAATTTCCCTTCCCGCTTCCTTCTCCGTTTATTCTTTCCTTCTTCATCCTCCTAAAACATTTCTGTATTTGATATCGATGTAATCCTCTCCCAGTGATCCGATTGAGGTGAAATTTTGTCTCTGGATCCCTTAACAAAAAGAGCCATATCATGTGTATCCTGGGAAAAATTAATGTAGTGGTATCCTGTTCGTTTCAACGTAGGCAGATAATTGTCCAGCCGAATTCAGCGGCTCAGTATGAGTCAGACGCTGTTTGTGGCCTCCTCTAAAAAATGGCTCTGAGCACTATGGGACTTAACAGCTGTGGTCATCAGTCCCCTAGAACTTAGAACTACTTAAACCTAACTAACCTAAGGACATCACACACATCCATGCCCGAGGCAGGATTCGAACCTGCGACCGTAGCAGTCGCGCGGTTCCGGACTGAGCGCCTAGAACCGCTCGGCCACCACGGCCGGCTGTGGCCTCCTCTCTGAGAACAGATGCTACAATTTACCTCCTCCGGTCTCGACCAAGTACCGAAGTCCATCTCCTCCGCTGCCTCCGACGTCACAGATAGAAAAGAAAAATTAAAGACAACCTCAAGCCTCGAAACTTGGTTAAGGGGTATCAGAAAGAATCATCCGACTTGGCAAGTCTATATTTCTGAAACTACCAACACATACAATTAATTTTTTTATGAACAGGAAACTCAAAAAGCTTTTTATCATACTTTTCTTAGGTGTTCAATATGCCCCCCTTGAGATGCACGGCATACATTCAAACTGTTGCCACTCTGCAGCGAGTATGTCTTGAGTTACAGATTCCACAGCTGCTGCTATACGGTGACTCAGTTCATTCATTGTTGTTGGTAACGGAGGTACATAAACAGAGTCTTTTATAATCTCCCACCAGAAATAATCGCATACAGTCAGGTCCGCTGACCTTGGAGGCCAGTAATATAAGGCTGAATCATTTGGTCCAGTGCGACCGCACCATCGATCAGTAGTTCTTTGATTTAAAAATTCCCGCAGTTCCAGACTCCAGTGTGACGGTGCCTCATCCTGTTGGTTGAAGTCGTTCGAATCCGTCTCCAACTGTGGAAAAAGAAAGTTCTCAACCATATCGAGATATGTGCTTCCTGTAACAGTGTTCTCGGCAAAGAAAAGTGGTCCAGACACATTTTCCCGTGAAACTACAGAAAACACATTAAATTTTGAAGAGTTCCTCTCATGCCGTCGTCTAATGCTCTGTGCTTCGGAGGATCCATACCATACCTAGTACGAAAGTCACGCTGAACAGTTATTACTGACCCGCACTGCGCAAAACTTAGAACAAAAAACGCTTTCTGTTGTCCTGACACCATTTTTACTGCAACTGAAGTGGACGCACACTCCGCTACCTAGCAGGAACCATGTAAAAATGGAGAGTTTGCCCTTTGCAGCAGTATGTTGTTTACACACCTATCACAAATAACATAACAGTTCTGATGTTTTAAAATCAGATTATTCTTTTTGGTACATCCTGGACATTTGGGGTAGGAAAAAGAAGAGTTCATCAATGGAGGCCGACAGACAGCAAGACAACAGAAGCCTGACCCAAGTAGGTGTGAGTAATGTCAGACTTAGCTATAGGTCCATGTGGTAGCCATCCACATATTCCCAAGAAGGTGCCTGCTAGTGGGACTACGCTTTGTCTGCTCTCTCACCTACAGACCAGATTGGCATTGGCGACCCCACCAGGAGCAAAGTTCAGTAGATCATTGAGACACACAAACCTCCCCACCAACGTTAAGGTGGTAGTCCTTGGGGAGGATAAGAGTGCAGAATTTAATCTCATATTCATTACAACTATTAACTGCCATATCTTAACGTGAGAGACTTTACACCCACAAAAACGTAACAGAGAGAGAGAGAGAAGGGAAGGAAATTTGGCTACATAGTTGTAGATTGGGGGGAGGCAGGGAGGGGAGTGTGGTTGGACCACCTGTCCTCCCCCTCCCCCCTCCCAGTATCTACGCTCCCAAATTAAACACAGGTGTCAAGGGAGAGGTAATGGGCGTGCCCCTGTGAACTGCGCCGATTGAAACGGACAGATGAACAGCAGTGCGGCCAAGGCCGAGCAGAGAGGCGCGGAGGCTGACCTCTGGCCGGGCCGGCGTTTAGCGGTGCGTTTCCTGTGCAGCCGCCGCCGCTGTTACCAAACACGACGGCCTCGCTGGATCGCGGAGCCAACGGCGGCCCAGCGGTTCTGGGGGTCACAGTTTATGTTTTGTGAAGGGGATCCGCTCCGTCTCATAAATTTAAAAAGCATCACAGCTCATCACCAAGAGCTGCTGACAAATACTTCTTCATCACAACCGGTTTAGGTCCGCAGACCATCATCAGGTGCTTCAAGAAAGTTAAATCAACTTTCCCTGAGGTAGCAAAAGTCATGGGAAAGCGATATGCATATATACATATGGCGGTAGTATCCTGTACATAGGATATAAAAGGGCAGCACATTGGCAGTACTGTCATTTGCACACAGGTGATTCATGTGAAAGGGTGTCCGACGTAATTATGCCCCCACGACGGGAATTAAAAGAGTCTGAACGAGGAATGGTAGTTAAAGCTATACGCATTAGACATTCCATTTCGGATATCGTTAAGGAACTCAATATTCCGAGATTCACAATGTCAGGAATGTGCCGAGACCATTAAATTTAAGGCGTTACCTCTCACCACGGACAACGCAGTGGCCGACAGCCTTCACTTAACGACCGAGAGCAGCAGCGTTTGCGTAGAGTTGTCAGTGCTAACATACAAGCAACACTGTGTGAAATAACCGCAGAAATCAATGTGGGATGTACGACGAACGTATACATTAGCACACTGCGGCGAAATTTGGCATTAATGAGCTATGGCAGCAGACGACCGACGCGAGTGCCTTTGCTAACAGCACAACACCTTCAGCGCCTCTCCTGGGTTCGTGACCCTATCGGTTGGACTTTTGATGACTGGAAAACCGTGACCTGGTCAGATGAGTCTCGATTTCCGTTGGTAAGAGCTGATGGCAGGGTTGAATTGTGGCATAAACCCCACGAAGTTGTCAACATGGAACATTATTGAGAGGTCAGTTCGTGCACATATCCCTGCACCGCCAACACTTTCGTAAGTATGAGTGGCTATAGAGGCAGAATGGCTCAGTATTTCTGCAGGGGACTTCCAACGACTTTTTGAGTCCATGCCACACCTCAGTGTCTGCCCAATCCATCGACAATGTGCAGACGTTGTAGCAGCATCTGACCAACGCATCTGAAGCAATCCGAATTCAGCCAAGGTATTGAGACGAAGGCATAAGAATTTTGCGGTAGATCAATTAAGGTTTCAGTCAGCGTTGAAAATAATATTTTTACTAGCGACTAGTTTCGAACGTTTTCGTCCATTCTCAGACCATGTATTTAGTTGTAACATTATGGTCTATGAGACACGTAGCATGTGGACACATGACAAACACATGCAGGAGCCTGTCACGTTTTTATGTATAAACAATTAAAGACGACTATCGAATTTTGAGTGTAACGCCTGTGGAATTTTGAGTGTATCAAGACAATAGTAATACAGTCACGTAACTTTTGTTAATTGACCTGGTGTAAAAAGAAAAGTATTATGTACAGCGGAACATTACAAATGCAGGTACGTCACAATTGATTTAGTGCACTGCTTTAATCTGTGTAGACAAAAAGTTTGAAAATGTTGTATTTCACGTTTTGTTAATAACATTGTACCTTCTAATTTAAGTAATGGTTTGAGAACAAACGAAAATGTTCCAAACTAGCCACTAATAAAAATATTATTTTTTACTCTGACAGAAACTATAATAAATATATTACAAATATACTGCGTTGCTGAATCTAATATCACACAGTGTTGGAATTATGGAAGTCCTTAAGGATTTGTCAGAGCGAGTGGTAGCCATATGCAGCATTGCCTACGGTATTTCTTTCTACGTAACAGACAGATGGGAATGAGAGAACAGATTGAATCATATGTCAACAGGTAATGATCTGCGGACATATCATTATAGGAAGCATTCTTCTAGTTTTGACCAATACGATTCCCGTAGGAATAAGTGACACTTTCTTTTAAACAGCATATATACTCAGAAGTATGCGACACTATAAAACCAAACCCTTAGTAAGTATGTTTCTTTTAAACAGTGGGACTTTAATGGGACTGAAAATCTCGAAAGAAACCAAAACAAAGCTCAAAAACAGTTAAACCTACGTAGAAAAGTAGAGAAAACTTTAAATGGAACCATTTTCTATTAGGTCTAAACGAGACTGTTATGAATGTCAATTGAAATACATAATTAACTGTAAGGATTCAGTTTTATTGATCTTCCACCACACGTTTCGGAGGATTATACCTGCGTATCAGGTGGATTTATTTAAATTAAGAAGATATAGACGTTTTAACAAACTATTTTTCTGCTGCCTGCTCCACTACTCTACTATAGAAAGATGTTGTGGAATCAATACCATTAAAAAATAGCTTGTGAACATTGACAGCAGCGCCACCGGTTTTCCAGAAATCGTAAATATAAATCCACGAAAATGTGGAAAAAGATCGCTAAACAGTGATCGTTACAGTTATACGAGTATTTGTGTTGAAAGTAGAGTATGCTTCAGTTCCCTTATTGTTAGTTGATACGGATGAGATGTTGGTTATTTTCTAGTAGTTAAACCGTGCTCGTGCGCCGGTAGCATACTCAGTAATGAGCTACATAATTGTGAAGTTGCTCTCGGCTTCTTCAAACAGCCTCGAGCAAAGCTGGTGACTAATGCGTGAACGCGGAGTTAATTGGAGAAATAGGACGGCCAGCCGGCTATTCTGGGCGAAAACAGTCCGCGGACGATTCCTCGCACTGTCTGTGGTCCGGTGCGGTATCTGAGGACCATTTCACAGTGCCCAACTATCCTCGTAGTGGTTATCTAACTAAGCTGCTGCAATAAAAGGTGTCTGGCACTCTCTCACATGTTTCTCATTGTTTCCATTTTTACCGAAAGTTTCATTCGTGTCCTTCTCACACAGAGATTAGACGAGTGTGTTTTACCCTCTGACTTACAGGGGATGGATAAAATAATGTGAAAAGTGGTAGTCATGGGACGGTTGTGTTTGACAGTCAACAACGCAGGTAAGGCACGTGTCGCGCTGGACTGTGTGTGTTCAGTAGGCACTAAGCATCAGCCCAGGTTGTTTACGAGCAGTGCACACTTCGTATTTGCATTCTGAGGCCGAGGTCGACGTGCGATGAAAGACCTTACAGAGTTCCAAAGAGGGCAGATTGTAGGGGCCCGATTAGCTGGAGCATGAGTAACCAAAACAGCCAACTTACTGAATGTTTCAAGAGCAACTGTTTCA
Source organism: Schistocerca cancellata (assembly GCF_023864275.1). Lineage (NCBI taxonomy): Eukaryota > Metazoa > Arthropoda > Insecta > Orthoptera > Acrididae > Schistocerca > Schistocerca cancellata. Next base: position 544,272,917 of record NC_064630.1, on the reverse strand, counting down.
ATAGTCTTGACAGCCTAAAAAAAACATGGAAAGACATCATCGTGTAAACGTAATAGTGGATGCAAATCAAAACTAAATGACAGAGATCGTCGTACGCTAATACGAAATATATCATGAACGTGCTGCTGTACCGAAACCATTACTGACGACAACAAACGCAAAGAAGCGAAAAACATGGTGTCATGAGCATAAATCCTGAGTGGTTGACCAGTGGAAACACATCATATGGTCCGACGAGTCTACCTTTTCGTTATTTCCAACATCCGGCCTGGTTTACGTCTGCAAAACGCCAAAAGAAGGCTACAATCCTGATTGCTTGATTCCAACGGTTAAGCATGGAGGTTGAAGTGTGATGTTGTAGCCAGCCATCATTACTCTCAAAGGCCGTGTTACAGCCAACGATTATGTGCACCCCATGATTCAAATGTTGTTCCCCAATAACGATGCCATATTTTAGGACGATAATGCACCCATTCACACAGCCAGGACAGTACAATCGTGGTATGAGGATAAACTGACTCTTCCCTGGCCAGCACAGTCCCCGAACTTGAACATTATCCAACCCTTGTCGGTGGTATTGGAGCGCAGACTCCGGAGCAGATATCCGCCTCTCTCGTCACTACAGTAATTAGAAGAGGTTCTGATCGAAGAATGGCGTAATATTGCACTGGAGACTATACAGTCATTATACGCCAGTATTCCAAGAAGAATCGCAGCTGTATTACGGGCAAATGGGAGTCCATCCCCTTATTAACAAACCATTCCCTAGTAAGCACCCGCAACACGACGTTGCATGGACTCGAATAATGTTTGAAGTAGTGCTGGCGGCAAGTGACACCATGAATCCTGCAGGGCTGTCCATAAATCCGTAAGAGTATGAGGGGGTGGTGACCTGTTCTGAACAGCACGTTGCAAGACATCCCAGATGTACTCAATAATGTTCGTGTCTGGGGAGTCTGGTAGCCAGCAGAAGTGTTTAAATTCAGAAGAGTGCTCCTGGAGCCACCCTGTAGCAATTCTGGCCCTTGTGGGGTTCGCACTGTTCTGTTGGAATTGTCGAAGTTCGTCGGAATGCACAATGGACACGAATGGATGTAGGTGATCAGAAAGGATGCTTACGTACGTGCCACCTGTCAGAATGTATCTAGGCGTATCAGAGGTCTCATATAACTCCAACTGCATACGCCCCAATCCCCATTAGAGAGTGTCCACTAGCTTGAACAGTCCCCTGCTGACATGGATTCATGAGGTTGTCTCCATACCCTTATACGTCCATCCGCACTATACAGTTTGAAATGAGACTCGTGCGACCAGGCAACATGTTTCCAGTCATCAACAGGCCAATGTCTGTGTTGACGGGCCCAGGCGAGGCGTAAAACTTTGTGTCGAGCAATCATAAAGCGTACACGCGTGGGCCTTCGGCTCCGAAAGCCCATATCGATTATATTTTGTTGAATGGTTCGCACACTGACACTTGTTGATGGCCTAGCATTGAAATCTGCTGCAATTTACAGAAGGTTTGCACTTTCGTCACGTTGAACGATTCTCTTCAGTCGTCCCGTTCTTGCAGGATCTTTTTCCGGCCGCAGCGATGTCGGGGATTTGATGTTTTACCGGATTCCTGATACTCGCGATACACTCGTGAAATGGTCGTACGGGACAATCCGCTTCTCATCGCTACTATCTGTTGGCTTCGACATCGACCAGTAGAGTGGTACCATGCAGATATACAGACCCTTCCAGTAAGGTGGCGTAAGGTCGTCATACTGAAAGAAAATTATGATGATAAGTAGGGTTTTGTACTCGTAGCCAAAAGAGTGGGGAATAATATGGTGTAGTGGAATCCTGAGAAAACCAACACGCTTTCAGAAAAAAGTTGTATTATTTATTAAACGCTCCTCTTACAAGTATGAAGTAAGAATTAAAGAAAACCGCAAGGTGGAACGAGTATAATATCTTTGAGTAGGAGGATCTTCGATGGTTAAGAGAGCCGGGCGTTCGCAGTAAAAAACCAGGGAGTCGCAGCTAGGTGCCCGGAGGAAGCAGACGTGTGGTGACAGCTTTAAGGTAGGTTGCGCTCGCTGCCCCTGACCAAACTTTAGCACGTAAATGAGAGAAGATATATAATCATTTCTAAATGGTTTTTGTTAGATAATGTTCAGAGTTAGGATTTGTATGTCCAAGGTTTGACACAGTAAGCGTTTGGTAAAATTTTTCGTAAGAGTGATTCGTGCCACAAAAATGTTGGAAATGGTAGGTTTTGTGTATGACTTAAAATTTTATATATATATATATATATATATTGAGATCAACATTGTGTTTAAATCTAACAGCCTGAATCATAATCCACATCCTTTGCTTGAATTGAATATGAAAATGAGTAGTAAAGTAAAGTCACCCACCAATGAAAGAACGTAAAGAAAATGAGGCCTCTGTGCAATATATATGTGCAGTTCATGGTTTGAAATCGATTTTGGTGTAACTAATGTTATCAGAGCAAAGTTATTTCAAATAAATAATTTTATGCCATTGCAGAACTGGCGTTATTGAAGTCAAGATATAATTTAATTAAGTAAACATCAGGGCCAAAAATTAAATTTTCAGTACCATCTTAATGCCATTGCACAAACGGCATTATTCTCTTAAACTTGATTGCTGAGTCAAATACATGTTGCATTTCTGGCAAAATGGAGGAGTGCAAGAAACAAGTTCACAGACGCAGTCAGATGCAGGTTTGTTGAATAATTAATTTGGAACAATCTTATCATTGATACTTTCACAAATAAAAAAAGGGTACAATTATATCTAAGATACTTTCACCGTCATTACTCTTGATCGTTTTATGTTAGGCGGCGAGGAATCCAGCGGGCATACACTTTTAGGTATTCCAACTGGACGAGTGTGTCAATGCCACCAACGGAGACGTCCAGTCGCGCGGCGATGTGTTTGACTGTGACCTGTCGGTCACGTCGAATGAGAGTGTCCACACGTTACAACATTGCAGGAGTCGCAGCTGTGTGCGTCGGGCCAGCACGCGGGAGATCGGACAGGTTTGCGCGACCTTGTTGCGATGACGACAGACGTCTCGCTCACGACTCACCGTGCTTTTGTTTACTGTCTGCTCTCCGTAGTCGTGTGCAAGCGCCAATGGATACCTGCGAGGCTCTCTCTTTCAGCACAAAGAAACTCAGTGACACCTCTCCGCTTGGAACGCACCTCTGTTACAGATGGCTTTTTAAATGCTACATATAGCGCCACCACTTATCGGAACTTCACGAAACCATAGGGGCTGAAGTGGGAATATTCCACGGTCTCATAACAAATTCCACATATTTTCAGCCGAAGCTGGCCGAGAAAAAAATGTGCTGCATTACTTATTGAACGCCCCTCGTGCAACATATAATCCTTAAGATTAATGTCAGTAACCATCATCCAGTTAATGAAAATGATGCAAAAATGGAAATGAGCGTACGGCATTGTGGGCCGAAGTCCCCCATTCAGGGAAGTTCTGCCGCCGAGCGCAAATACACTCCTGGAAATTGAAATAAGAACACCGTGAATTCATTGTCCCAGGAAGGGGAAACTTTATTGGCACATTCCTGGGGTCAGATACATCACATGATCACACTGACAGAACCACAGGCACATAGACACAGGCAACAGAGCATGCACAATGTCGGCACTAGTACAGTGTATATCCACCTTTCGCAGCAATGCAGGCTGCTATTCTCCCATGGAGACGATCGTAGAGATGCTGGATGTAGTCCTGTGGAACGGCTTGCCATGCCATTTCCACCTGGCGCCTCAGCTGGACCAGCGTTCGTGCTGGACGTGCAGACCGAGTGAGACGACGCTTCATCCAGTCCCAAACATGCTCAATGGGGGACAGATCCGGAGATCTTGCTGGCCAGGGTAGTTGACTTACACCTTCTAGAGCACGTTGGGTGGCACGGGATACATGCGGACGTGCATTGTCCTGTTGGAACAGCAAGTTCCCTTGCCGGTCTAGGAATGGTAGAACGATGGGTTCGATGACGGTTTGGATGTACCGTGCACTATTCAGTGTCCCCTCGACGATCACCAGTGGTGTACGGCCAGTGTAGGAGATCGCTACCCACACCATGATGCCGGGTGTTGGCCCTGTGTGCCTCGGTCGTATGCAGTCCTGATTGTGGCGCTCACCTGCACGGCGCCAAACACGCATACGACCATCATTGGCACCAAGGCAGAAGCGACTCTCATCGCTGAAGACGACACGTCTCCATTCGTCCCTCCATTCACGCCTGTCGCGACACCACTGGAGGCGGGCTGCACGATGTTGGGGCGTGAGCGGAAGACGGCCTAACGGTGTGCGGGACCGTAGCCCAGCTTCATGGAGACGGTTGCGAATGGTCCTCGCCGATACCCCAGGAGCAACAGTGTCCCTAATTTGCTGGGAAGTGGCGGTGCAGTCCCCTACGGCACTGCGTAGGATCCTACGGTCTTGGCGTGCATCCGTGCGTCGCTGCGGTCCGGTCCCAGGTCGACGGGCACGTGCACCTTCCGCCGACCACTGGCGACAACATCGATGTACTGTGGAGACCTCACGCCCCACGTGTTGAGCAATTCGGCGGTACGTCCACCCGGCCTCCCGCATGCCCACTATACGCCCTCGCTCAAAGTCCGTCAACTGCACATACGGTTCACGTCCACGCTGTCGCGGCATGCTACCAGCGTTAAAGACTGCGATGGAGCTCCGTATGCCACGGCAAACTGGCTGACACTGACGGCGGCGGTGCACAAATGCTGCGCAGCTAGCGCCATTCGACGGCCAACACCGCGGTTCCTGGTGTGTCCTCTGTGCCGTGCGTGTGATCATTGCTTGTACAGCCCTCTCGCAGTGTCCGGAGCAAGTATGGTGGGTCTGACCCACCGGTGTCAATGTGTTCTTTTTTCCATTTCCAGGAGTGTATAATCCTTAAGCTTAATGTCAGTAACCATCCTCCAGTTAATGAAAATGCAAAAATGGAAATGAGCGTACGGTATTGTGGGGCGGGAGTCCCCCATTCAGGGAAGTTCTGCCGCCGAGCGCAAATACTTATTGCATTCGACGCCACATTGGGCGACTTGCGCGTCGGAGATGGGGATGAAATGATGTTGAGGACAACACAATACCCAATCCCTTTCTTTTATAAGGGAACCATTTTTTTTGTGGGGTACCTAACAATAAGAAATAAAACAAAGCATAGCCATCCCTACGGGGCACCGCCACTTGCGTTCCTGCCAAACAAAAATGAACTCTTACCTCTTCAGGCGTTGCCATCCTAACTATACGTAAACCCCCCCCCCCCCCCGCCTAATCTATAATGTGAAGAAACTATGCTATACGGGACTAACGTGTGTGCGCCAACCCACAAAAACACGATGAAAGGAAGTGGGGGAAGGGTATTTCTAGTAGGGTGCAGAAGGTTTTTTTTTTTTTTGTTATGTACAGTATGGACATATAGATATCAATGTGCGAACAGTGATGGGTAGTCAAGCCTGGAAAACTAAAACAGAATGAAGATAGTAAACATAAATAACTTCGTAGTCAGGCTTCCAAGCAACTGCGCCCACTGATAAAGATAGTTCAATGTATGAGCGTTTGCACTTCGTTCCGACCTCATCTACCACGGCTGGGAACATTCCAACTACACGGCGGGCTGTGAAAGGCACTCCATAGGTAGTTTGCGAAGCATCGTCGATATCTGGTATGCCCGGCAATAGCTTGATGTCTTTCTTGCACCACACGCCACCGTACATCGGGATATTTTAGTTCGACCACATTAAGGGGGCAATAGATGAGAAATGGAAATGAGCGTATGGCATCCTCGGCCGGGAGGCCCCTATTCGGGGAAGTTCGGCCGCCAAGTGCAAGTCTTATTACAATCGACGCCAGATTGGGCGACTTGCGCGCCGGAGATGGGGATGAAATGATGATGAGGACAACACAACATCCAGTCCCTGAGCGGAGAAAATCTCCTGTCCCAACCGGGAATCGAACCCGGGCCCCTTGGCGTGGCATTCCACCGCGCTGACCGCTCAGCTAACGGAGGCGGACGAAAAATACGCATAAATCTTTGTGCAGAAGTGGGCACTACACAGTTCCAGTGGCTTGGTGTTCGGTTATTGTGCGCATCCGCACGTTGGACACTGCACGCGAGATTGCAGGTGAGAGGGGCACAGTAGCTTCCGCAGTGCTGGTAGAACGTAGATTTTTTTCTTTTTTTTTCTCTCAGCGTGTTGTGCTTAACTATGTACCGTTTACTTGAAACATATGTGTGGAATTAGACTATTATCTGGCTTCCAGCTGTTCTATTTGTTTCACGTCTTCAGTTCTTTTAGTTTTCAGAAAATTTTAACTTCGGGCTTGCATCGCCAAGAAGAAAGTTCTGTGGCTGTAAGCGAACTTTTACAGCTTAAGTTTTCACAGCTGTCTCTCGAAGAAAATGTTGACAAAAGAGGTTCAAAATGGTTCAAATGGCTCTGAGCACTATGGGACTCAACTGCTGTGGTCATCAGTCCCCTAGAACTTAGAACTACTTAAACCTAACTAACCTAAGGACATCACATACACCCATGCCCGAGGCAGGATTCGAACCTGCAACCGTAGCAACAGCGCGGCTCCGGACTGGAGCGCCTAGAACCGCACGGCCACCGCGGCCGGCCAACAAAAGAGGACATTCAACATTTGCTATTCTAGTATCACAGGCAGCATAAGCAACAACATGAAATTTATTCTCACCTTTAATTCTGTATGGTTCGAACGGAAAAGTTGGCTTTGCGGCTGTGTAGTAAAAAATTCATTGTTTTGATTTCGCAGTTTGCAGTTAGGAGATGACGTCACGTGAACAAAAGATGGTTTTAGAAATATACACAAAATGAAAGAAAAAACTAATAAAAGTTGAACTCAGAGAAGCACGTTGATTTCACTGTCACTTTTAGGAATGGTTAGTATTAAGGAGAAACATGGTGAATCACACAGACTTTCAATGAACGAGCATAATATAAAGGTTAAAAAGAATCGTAAAATTTTGTCCAAATTAATAGACTGCATTCTCTTTTGTGTAGACGTTGAAACTCCCTTACGTTGACATGATGAAAAAGACGATTCAGTAAAATGGGGGGGTATTTGGAGAACTACTCATTTTTGTATCCTAATTAAATTCAGATTTGAATAATCACTTGAAAACCAGTGCCGCCTTCAAACACTATTCAGAATGAGATACTTCGTTGCCTCTGCATAGTAGATAAAGACGGGCACTGGAAAAGCTTCTTCTGTACCTCTCATGGGTAATGACACAACAGATGTTTCGGTATACACTTCAATGGTCTTTTTCTATGGTACGTACTGAATGGATAAAGATTTGAACGTTTTTGCGGATTCTTTATTTCAGAAAATCAAACTTCAGATGGCGTCTCAAAGAACGTATTTCAGAGTAATAGGCGATAATCCTTGACGGAAATGGACAAAAAGTGCCGGGTCAGACATTTGTTATGCAAATGTCATAAAAGGCAAAAAAGCAGGAGTTCAAGCCAAAATCCAAGCAGTTTACCGTAATGCGTATTTCATTCTCTGTTATGCACATCAACTTAATTTAATAAGGAACACAGCAAATATTACGCAAAGCGAAAGAATATTTTTTTCTAACATTCTGGCTATTCCGACATTCTCCTGAAATCACCGCAACATGTGTCCATTGTCAAGAAGCATGTGGACGTAAGCATTCCAGTCCATCTTTTACAAGTTGTTACTTCAACACACGGATCAGAAACAGAAGTTCATGAAAATTTCCAACCTTTAAAAAGCAGCCTTACTGAAAATTAATGAACATCAAATGCAGATCAAACCACTGCAGAAGCAACAGGAATTATAAAATACCTTAATCATGATAATTTCAAGTTCCGGTTAGAGCTTTTTCGAAAAGATTATGCTTCATTTTGAAAGAGCTTAGAACCAAATGCAGTCTCCAGAAATTAGCTAATGGATATAAAAGAGAATTCGAAACTGATATTTTAAGCTTAAGAAACTCAAAGTACTGAGAATCCATCAAAAACACTCATGATAGAAGCTAAGGAAGTATGTCACTATATGCAGGGTGTTTATAAATGAATATCGGGGTTTTAACGCTTTATAATATTTATCACATTAAACTTACAGTTATAAATGATACGTCAAATGAAAGAGCAACTTAAACAGTTTTACCAAGAACCTTATAAATGTTCAACGTGAGCGCCATTTGTCACATGGCACACATCAAGTCTATAGCCCAAGCGCTGGATAGGCCGCAAGGGGCCCAATGACAGGGCTTGCTTTGCATGGCCTCCACGTTCACCCGACCTAACGCCATTCGATTTTTTTCATTGGGGCTTCACCAAGGATCGTGTGTACGTGCCTTCGCTACCAACAGAGCTCCCTGAATTAGGAAACCGGATTGGAGTAGCTGTTGCTACAATCACTGAAGACACATTTATCAACGTTTGGAAAGAACTCGGCTATAGACTTGAAATGTGCCGTGTGACAAATGGTGCTCACATTGAACATTTATAAGATTCTTGGTAAAACTGTTGGAGCTGATCTTTCATTTGACATATCATTTATAACAGTAAGTTTAATGTAATAAATATTATAAAGCGTTAAAACCCCGATATTCATTTATAAACACCCTGTATGTGTTGATATAATGGAGAGATATTCTGCCGATAAACCCTTAGGAACTGCTAAATTGTTCAGCAAGAAATGCTTCGCTAGTTTTAAGAATGAATATCCTACAGAAGAGATAGTACTGACCACTGAAGCATATCCCATGAGCAGTGGTCTGCAACACGACACGTTAACAGGACGTGTAGAGCAGCGGAACCATAATAAATTATTTAAATGGCAGGAAGGTGGCGTACACTTAGGTCCAACAGCATCCCCTTTTATGTGTTACGCAATGCTCGGTCAGTGCGGAGTCGTCACACGAAGTGGAAACGTGACGGGCATGGATGTTTGTGATGCCCTTAGGTTAGTTAAGTTTCGATAGTTCTGAGTCTAGGAGATGGTTCAAATGGGTCTGAGCACTATGGGACTTAACATCTGACGTCATCAGTCCCCTAGAACTTAGAACTACTTCAACCTAACTAACCTAAGGACATCACACACATCCATGCCCGATGCAGGATTCGAACCTGCGACCGTAGCGGTCGCGCGGTTCCAGACTGTAGCGCCTAGAACCGCTCTGTCACTCCGGCCGGCTAAGTCTAGGGGACTGATGACCTCAAATGTTAAGTCGCATAGTGCTTTGAGCCATTTCAACCATTTGGAAACGTGAAACCAAGTGCCACTGTGCCGCGTCGACATCACAGAGCGAATATCGGCATGCGAGTGCGTTCGAACGGGGCAGAGTGATTGGTCTCCGGGAGGCGAGTCGGCTGTTCCGTGACACTGCAGCCCATACAGGCCACGCTGCTTCATCAGTGAGGCGTATGTACAATCATTGGAGCAAAGATGCCCTTAACAGTCCTGTTAAGGGCATGTGACCACAGCGCGAGATGACCGCCATCTTGTCCGCTTGGCCGCAATGGACAGAACAGGTTGATCCACAATGTTGGTGCGACGTTGGAGCACTGCAACGGGTATGGACAAGTCTGCGTCGACACTCTGACTTCGCCTTCTGCGGACTGGACTGGTGGCACGCTTGCCATTGCGTCAGCTGCTATCGACCAGAACCCGTCAACGCTGTAGGCTGCAATGGGCACGTGTACGCCGACGCTGGTATGCTGAGTGGCAAAATGTAGTGCTTTAGGACGATTTCCACATCAACTTGTCGTGCTGTAATGGACGCATACGCGTTCGATACCATTGTGGTGAACGCATTTGGTCAGATTATATTGTTGAGAGGCATAGCGGCCTAACGCCAAGGGTGATGGTCTGAGGCGGCATTGCCTATAACACGCGATCTCGCCTCCTACGTCTTGAGGGCAGTCTGAGCAGCTACCGCTACATCAGGGAGGTTTTACAGCCCGAGACACTGCCCCTAATGCAGGCTGTTCCTCATGTCATACTTCAGTACAACACCCAGCCGCTTATGTTGAGAAATGAGCAAGCCTTCAACGAAGAATGACGGTTACCACTTCTTTCCTGGCGTGCCCGTTCGCCTGCGATGTCGCGCATAGAACTTGTCTCGGATACGAGCTGTCGGCAACTTGTTCGTTCAGGTCCTCCTCCAGCCACAGTGAACTTGCCTACAACCGCGTGGCAGGATATTCCCCAGTAGCACATTCAGGCTCTCTTTGAACCCATGCCGTGATGTCTAGCGCTCTGACCGCAGCAGGTACTCCGTAACGAATTTCCACAGTAAATGTAAATGTGTGACTAGGGCCTCTCATCGGGTACATCGTTTGCCGGATGCCAGTCTTTCGATTTGACGCCTCTTTGGAGACTTGCGCGTCGATGGGGATGAAATGATGATGATTAGGACAACACAACGCCCAGTCCCTGAGCGGAGGAAATCTCCTACCCAGCCGGGAATCGAACCCGGGCCCTTAGGATTGACATGCTGTCGCGCTGACCACACAGCTACCGGTGGAGGACATTTACACTATTAGAATGCACGTGCAGGCCTATAATGCTAATCACTTGTGTAGTGTCATGTCCCAAATCGGTGGAATAAATTTCATTGTGATCACATCTCTCGGTCTTGGTGTTTCAGTGTTTCAAAACAGTAGTGTATATTGTAAATTTGATGGTATTCATGAATATTACAAATAACTGAGCTGCTGAAATTTATCTTGGAAAAGTATCTAGACAATGCTCTTAATGAAATTACGAAACTGATTTAAAATCCCCTTCCTAGTTCTCACGGCTACGCCAGAGGCAGAACGCTGTTTTTCAACATTGAAAAGAATAAGAAGGTCTATGATTTCGGAAAGTCTTAAATACACTTGCAATGCTTTCAATTTTCTCGGATGCCATTCAGAAATCAAGGATACTGTCAATGATCTGTACAAATTAAAACAAGAATAATGGACTTCCCTTTTAAATGAATAGACCGTCCGCCCCCGGCAGCTCAGCGTGTTCGCTCAGAGGGCTTCCCGCTCTCTGTTATAAAAAAATTGGGTAAAAGAATCAACGATCAACTTGAACGGATGTCTTGTGACGTCCACCCAGACCAAACGCAACGAACAATACAAAAAAAGTGGTCAGCGCGACGTAATGTCAGTCCTAAATGCCCGGGTTCGATTCCCGGCGGGGTCGGAGATTTTTCTCTGCTCAGGCACTGGGTGTTGTGTTGTCCTAATCATCATCATTTCATCCCCACTGACGCGCTGAAGTGGCGTCAAATCGAAAGACTTGCACCCGGCGAATGGTCTACCCGACGGGAGGCCCTAGTCACACGACTTTTACATTTGATTTTTTAATGAATATACCAAGATTACAGTAAGGTTACTGTAAGTAAAAAGTATTTGATTTTGTTATTATAGAATTTTATCAATTTTCTGAACAAATTTTCCTTTTATAGGGAATTTTTTCCAATCCTGCAGCCCAGCTGATTTCGGCAACGAGCCGCCACTGCATACAGTTGAGATTTACTTACATACATGAGCCCTGCTGACCGTTTTTCGGCATTTTGCATCCGTTCTGCAGGTAAGATCAGTCTGCTCCGACACTACGAAACTATCATTTGCATAAAATGCCTGTATTCCCATTGAACCGCGGATTCACGGAGCAGGATCAGTTAACCCAGCCTTTAGTTGTACTCTGTTACCACACCAGTCCTACAGTCATGTGGCAGCTGTCCAGTGTGACGTCCACGTGACGGTCAACACGCAGCTCACGCCAGTACGCGATCAAGGTCTTTGCCGTCGACGCCGGCAGCGGCAGCGGCAGCGCCACGGCACAGTTCTGGCCAAGATCCCAGGAGCAGCACTAAATCTGCTCCAAGCGACGGCGTCGGTGGGTATGGGCTCCCACACACAGAGCGAGGCACACTTCCTTCAGATGTTCTGTTTACTCAGTCGTGGCTTAGAACATACTTGACGCAATTAACTGCATGGATGGAATTACTAGTATTCCTGTTATATCATCAGTAGTCAGTACAGAACCCAGTAAGTTGTCCTCGACGGCGAGTGTTCACCAGAGACAAGAGTATCGTAAGGAGTGCTCCAGGGAAGTGTGACAGGACCTCTGCTCTTTTCTACGTACGTAATGATCTGCAGGACAGCGTAAGCAGCAGTCTTCGGCTGTTTGCTGATGATGTTGTAGCGTATGGGAAAATGTCATCGTTGAGTGATTGTAGCAGGATACAAGATGACTTAGACAAAATTTCTAGTTGGTGTGAAAAACGTAGAAAAAGCAAGGTAATATATATGAGTAGGAAAAATAAACTCATAATGTACGAATGCAGTATTCCTAGTGTGCTGCTTGCAACAGTGACGCCGATTAAATAGCAAGGCGTAACCTAGCGTTGCACAGCAATATGAAATGGAATGAGCATGTAAGGATTGTAGTGGAGAAGGTGAATAGTTGACTTCAGTTTATTGGGAGAATTTTAGGAAACTGTGATTCATCTGTCAAGGAGACCGCGTATAGGACATTGTTGAGTACTGTTCGAGTGTTTGGAATCCGCACCAGATCGGATTAAAGGAATAATTCAAAGGAATTCAGAGGCGGGCTGCTAGATTTGTTACCGGTAGGTTCAAACAATACGCAAGTATTATAAAGGTGCTTCAGGAACACAAATTGGAATCACTGCTGAGAAGGTGTTCTTTTTGAGGAGATTGAGACGTAACAGTCCATTAGAACCGATTTAAAAAATATTTTTCGACCACAAACAGAAAATTTCTGTCGTAAATACAATACCGGTGTAGGTAAACATGTACTTGTGGAATAGATACAACTAGGGCAGTTACGGCATTGCAATTGTATTGAAGGGTCCTGCAATTGGTAGGAATATTGCCCTAAATGTGAATCTTCTGTAATTAATAAAAACTACCTATGAATTGTTAACGAACGATACTTAAGTTTTGTACACTTTTAAATTAATAAACGTGCTAAGATTCACTCATATGTTTAATATACAGAGTGTCCCAGCTATCTTGTCCACCCAAAATATCTCTGGAACAATAACAGCTATTGGAAAACGACTTTCACCGATATCAATGTAGGGCTGGGGCCCATGAATGTACATATTTGGAAACATTCTAAAACGAAAGCTTATGTGTTTTTAACACAAACTTATGTTTTTTTAAATGGACCTCCTATATTTTTTCTGCAGCAATCCATAGCATGACAAAGCACATACACAATGGCGTTGATTGCATCGCAATATTCCCATTACATCCCGAGATATTAAGACGCGAAGTTGACGCTTGAAACACCCCACATGCGCTGCTAGCGCACGTCCTGAGGCTCAGGCGTGAACCCCATGCTGCCCGTAATCGCGATGTGATTGACGTACGTAATCACACTTCCATACTTCCATACTTATCAAGAGGTCCGAAACGAATAATACGGTCTGTTGCCATCCTGTATTAACGTCGTACATTCCAGCAGGTATTTATCCCATAGGCTAGGGGTGATGCGGTTTTGTAACATATCTGTGTACCGCAACGTTAGTCACAAAGTAACGGATTAACGATAAGCGAAGTTAACTTTCGCGGTCAAGAGTTCTACTATCAGATTTAATCTGCCAGGGAGTTTCATATCAGCGTACACTCCGCTGCAGAGTGAAACTCTAATTATGGAAAATTCCCCAAGGCTGTGGCTAAGCCATGTCTCTGCAGTATCCTTTCTTTCAGGAGTGGTAGTTCTGCAGGGTTCGCAGGAGAGCTTCTATAAAGTTTGGAAGGTAGGAGACGAGATACTGGCAGAAGTAAAGCTGTGAGGACCGGGCATAAGTCGTGCTTCGGTAGCTCAGATGGTAGAGCACTTGCCCGCGAAAGGCAAAGGTCCCGAGTTCGAGTCTCGGCCGGGCACACAGTTTTAATCTGCCAGTAAGTTTCATATCAGCGCACACTCCACTGCAGAGTGAAAATCTCATTCTGGCTGTTGGTAACCTATCTGTCGTATAGTGGCAAAAAAGCGAAGGCGATATTATCTTCGTGACTTAACGAGGCTACACTTTCACTTAGTTTTCACAGTTTAAGCTAATAATCCCGTAGGTGATTTACATTGTCAGTGAAACTCTCTCTCTCTCTTTCTCTCCCCTCTTTCTCTCTGCATTGCTGATCAGTTCACTGTGTTTACTCAACTCGTTTGCGTAACGGCACAGGTCCTATCATCATCTTGAGCCAAGGTGTGGCCTATGTAGCGTAATCAGAACGTTGACAAGTTGGGCTGTGGTCTACTGAGTCATCTTTAACGGAGTTCGAAGGATGAAATCTCCTTGGTAGCTTAGCACAGGTGATACTGAAACGAAAAGGTTTCCGCATGTCCATCCTTACTATCGATGGTCCTTAGGATTTCGGCTGTTCCCTTACTTAGTAAAATGAAACACCAGAAGCCTTAGTTTTGATCTTATTTTATTATTTAACAATCAGTTTCGGTGACTCAATACACCATATTCAGACATTAGCTGATACTGACGGGATGACCTCCGATCGTATACACGACCCCGTCAGTGGCCAACATCTATGAACTGGCTTCCGTAGAATACTGTAACAGCGATGTTTTGTCTGGAATTATTGACGGTTGCAGACACAACGTGCCATTCATAGATATTGACCACTGATGGGATCGTGTATATGATCAGAGTTCACCCCCCTTAGCATACTAAAGCCTGAAGATGGCGTACTGAGTCACCGAAAACTGATTGCCATATAATAAAATAACATCAAAACAACGGCTGCTGGTGTTTCATTTTACTACGTAAGAGAGGAGATGTTGTGATTCTTAGGAAGTCAATAATTGTGCAAACTTACAGATTCAATTCAGAAACAGTTTCCTCAATAGTTTAATCTTCCTGTAAAGCAACTAAATCCATCCTACATCTTTCGATTTCCTTGACTAGCCATTGAGCCATCTGTTTTATAGATACTGGAATATTCGTAGTTTGTACAAAACAGATGCCTCATTAAGTCTAGTCAAGGAGATCAAAAAAGTAAGACGGATTCAGATGCTTTACAGGAAGTTAGCTGGGAGGATACAGATAGTCTTCATATCGAAAAGCAAACAATCTTTTATGGGAACTGTGAGACAGGACACCAATCGGGTATTGGATTTTGTGTGAGTAATGCTCCAGCTGCCAATGTATCTGGGTTTTCGTCAGTGGCACCAAGCATGGGAGTACCAACAACAGATATGAAGTTATGTAAAATGCCATTTGTGAACTGCCATGTGCCCACAGAAGGAAGCATGTCCCAAGAGAAGAATGTGTTCTATGTAGAATTGGAGCAAGGCATGGATTAGATCCCGAATAGCAATTGTCAAGTCGTACCGGTTGATATGAATCCTAAAGTGGGAAGAGAAGACGTACTCGATTTAACAACCGGAAGAAGTAGTTTACGTGAACTCAGCAACGACAACGGCATCAGAATCATAACTTTTGCAACATCAACAGCACATTTCAAGGGAAGCATATACATGAAGGAACTTGGGTGTCACAAAATGGTAAAACAGTTAATCAGATGGATCACACTACACTTGACATCAATGGAGATAATTGGATGGTAGGTGAAAGACAGCACTGGGTGCACGTCGTAGTAAAATTTCAACCCACAGCCAGAGTTGGAAACAGTCTCAAGAAATTCGTACGTAACCACGTCGATGTGCTCAAAGATATTACAAAGAAAGACAAATTTCAGGTCCACTCCAGCAACCGCTCCGAATTTCTGTAGGAAGAGAATTCACAAAAGAACCCAGCAGAAGTGTGGAAAGAAGTCAAAGATGCAGTAAATGAGGTCATCAGGAAGCAAATCAGGGGCAAGATAATTTGGTTTGGGGACGAAAGCATTAAGTCATTATCAAAGAGAAGAGAAACTAAGGAAAGCTGGCTGAGAGGGGCAGATTTTGTGCAAGACAAAGCACAGTTCGGTTCACTGTCATAGTTCCGTACTGACAAGTTACTCTGTAACTGCAATATATGATCTGAAGATGGGCAGCTAGCCTGAAATCGGTCATTGAAAATAAAAAATAGCGATCAAAGACTGAAATGCCATATTTTTATTTAAAGAACGATCGCGGAAATCCCATTAAGACAATCATGTCTAGTTTTGATAAACTGATTTTACTTCCTGCGGAAGAAGATCTCCAGGAAGACAAAAGGAAAGGTGGGGAAATGGAATCTATGAGCACTTTCTGCAGATCTGCATAGAACGATTGGCGACAGAAGACAGGGAACAGAATACAGTGCAAAAGGAGCCTTATAGCTGGGTGCATCCCTCTGTGACTGATCGCGTAAAGTAAAGCAAGTATTCAGAGAGGTGTCCCAGTGTCTATATATATGTGTGCAAATCAATGAGTACGCCCTACCCTTCTATATGTTAGGCCTTTCCAGCGACTGTTGGTTCGTGAGTTCTACCTTTCTCTGTTAGAGACGAGCGTCCTGCTTGAAACTTGTTCCAACAATAGACAATCAAATACCTTAAGCACAATTGGAGACACTGCGAGACAACGTTTGTTCCTTCCCATATCCCTAAAGACAGAAAATATCAATTATTACCCGTTGCGAGAGTACGCAATCAAAGACCTTACACAAATGGAGACAAGTGCGTGACAGCACTTGTTCCTTGATATGTTCTGACACAGAAAAAAATATCAAGTACCACTCGTTGCTTTCCAGAAACAAATTCTATATTACTTGTCCTATACCAGGTGTAAAACTCAAGATAATAATTGTTGCTGGATACTTATCAGTGGCTCAGTTGTCAACCCCAACTGAGTACAGTTTTCTAGGACTCCTTACTGCAGCAGCATCAAAGTGTCACTCTAAGCAGGGACGGTCAAGAGTTCTGCACACGTGCAATGCACTCGCTGGCGCGTGGAGTTCTGACGCCTGTCTGCACGTTTCCTCCACTACCACGCCATGCTGTCTAGACGGGGAAGAGGGGTAAACGCAAAGAACACTGAACGTCTTGCTTGCGGCTCGGTTTCATATTTCTTAACAACATAAATCACAAACAAAGAAATATTCAGTAATATTTAATTATTTATGACGCACTGAAGACATAATCAAATTTATATCTGATACAAACTGTCAGCATATGGACAGACGCAGGAATTTCACAGACGTTTGTCGCTCAGATTACCACGTAATCGTGACTCACTTAGTTTCATAATAGTCTTTCACGCACATGTGTTGACTGAAACATTAATTCGCGTTGGCAACCTCATTATGGAGACTTGGAAACTCTCCCCGCGGAAAAAAGCCGTAGGACTCCTGGACAGTTTTATCATGAAAGAATTTGTCTTTTAAGCAGGAGCTGCATTGCAGATTGATCTATTCCATCTGCACATGTACAAGGACACTTCCGGCTGAAACGTCAAACTGTCTTGAAAACATCTAAAAAAGCAGATCTATGATTGGCAATCTCCTCAGAACGTTTGGGAAACTATTCCTGTTATTCTTTCAAGGCCATAGTGAATTCTTCAAAATTTGCGTGTTCCTTAAGGCCACCGAGCTCAGGAAAAGGGACTGTTTTTTGTCAGAAATAGCCTCTTCAACAATGCGATTTTCTTTTTAAATGGATCCTCCCAAAATAAGAAATAAGTTGTTTCTCACTTTTCAACGTCTTACTGTGGACAGTGCGCATTCGAGTCCACTTAAAATGAGAGGTCTGCAATCCATTCTGGTTGGCCTAATTTTCGCTCTCACTTTCCTTTTTCCTTCAGAAACAGAATAGTAGCGGGTCTTAAATCGACGAAATGCTCCAGTCATGTCCCGTGACGTAACCAACATTCTTTGCAGTAACATATAACGTCTCCATACCTTTCGTTCAGTTCCATCGAAAACTGCTGCGGCTGACAATGTAACGATGCGAGTGATTTCAGAAAATTAATTACTCCTACCACCAATTTCATCACGTCTCGATGTCTGATAATTTAGCACGAAATGCGTCTTGATGTACAGAACAATGAACCCCCATACAAATCTTGTGTCGTTCGTTGTAACCTTCTGCTCTTTCAGCACCAACTAAAACTTTAAAGTCTGCATGATGTTGTTATGCTGTCCCATAGCAGGCTAGCCGTAACCTTCCCTTCAGTGATTCCCATTCATTTCTAAAGGTTATTGCCACAGATCTTTTTTGTATTTATTTTTATTTATTTGCTATTTTATTTTTGTCTGTTATCTAGATACAAGAACGGACCAAATGTTGCACATGAATTGGTATAAATGTAGCACATAATATACCCTAAGATTTAAAAAACGCACCATGAAGGAATTACCTAAGTGGGACGGAAATTGGTTGATACGATGCACATGTACAGACAAAGAATGATTTATTCAAGAAAAAGACCTTCGAAAATTGAGCTGTTGGATGTCGCCCTGAGCAATATCGTGCAAATTTTGACCAATTCGCGCGTTAGAGCGTCAAAATTCCTATTTGGTTGGAGGGCCCTGCCCATGATACTCCAAACTTCCTCGACTGGGAAGAGAACCGGCGACCTTGCTTACCAAGATAGGATTTGGCAAACGTGAAGATAAGCAGTAGAATTTCTCTCCGTGTGCAGACTGGCATTATCTTCCTGAAATGTAAGCCCAGGAGGGTTTGCCATGAAGTGCAACAAAATAGGGCGTAGAATATCATCAACATAGCTCTGTGCTGTAAGTGTGTCGTGGATGACAACCAAAGGGATCCTGCTATGAAATGAAGTAGCACCCCAGATCATCACTCACAGTTGTCGGGCCATAGGGCAGACGACAGTCAGGCTGGTATCATACCACTGTCTGGCTTGGAATCTCATTGACTGGAGTAGAAGTGTCTTCACAGATGAGTCTCACTTTAAACAGAGCCTCGATGACTAGTGAAGACGTGTCTGGAAACGCCCGAGAGAGTGGTGGGATGCTATGTCTGGCACCTAATGTCGGTTTAATTATTGTTTTGTATTTCACACTGCTTGTGCTTTTTGGTGTTCCATTGGCTTTCTAATTCATTCAAATGTAAGATATCACTACACATTCCTAGATCTTTTGTAAATAATTCTCAGATGCTTGGGTTCTTTGTAATATTAAATTAAGTAAACCCGATGTTCTTTAAAATTCTCTACCACCAACCTGTATTGTTTGCTCTGTTGAATGTATAGATTGTTTACCCAATGCTTATGGCTTTCCTCTCCTGATCCCATATATTTTATCTTTCCGTCATTGTATCTGTTAATGAAAGCAATGATGGATCATCTTCTTTTTTTCATCTTTGAGATTCATTTAACAGATTCAGTAAGTTGTTTAAATGTTTCTGTGAGAGACTGGTCTCGTTCCAAAGACCCTAATCCTAGCAATCGTTATTTCCGCCGAGTGGCCTTAAGTGCCTCAATGACTTCACATTTTGTCAGCATGTTGCTGCATACTAAACTGACTTCAATATAGTATGCAGTTTA
The DNA here is from genome assembly GCF_023864275.1 of Schistocerca cancellata. Taxonomy (NCBI): domain Eukaryota; kingdom Metazoa; phylum Arthropoda; class Insecta; order Orthoptera; family Acrididae; genus Schistocerca; species Schistocerca cancellata. The sequence continues at coordinate 544,253,380 of NC_064630.1, read as the reverse complement.
TATAGTCTTGGAAAATTATGCTGGTTAATGAATAGAGTTTTCTCGTCGTATATCTAAAACTTTTTCTGCCTCATCAGGCTTTGCATTTACCATATCCATTAACCCTAGAAATTTTCTTGTCATTTCTTCCCTATATTTTCTCTCCTTATCATTATTTACCACAGATCTTTTTTATATATGTAACATTATATCAATTTCATGAACCTTTACAGCTACTGTGTTCCTGTGATCCATGTCATATCTTGGTATTTGCATTTCTGTAGTATGACATTTAAGAATTGTGTTGATAATTACAATTTCCACAGTACACCTTTTAAGAGTCCACATATGGACGAATGTTCTGCTATGCACCACTACCCTCATGCCCCCCCCCCCCCTCCCCCGCCCCCAAACCTCTCGGGTTGAGTGCTTGACATGTGTGTGAATTTCTCCATAATGTAAAGTATACTGAACTACTCACTAGTTCCTTTACTGTGTATGTGTTAAGTTAAGAAAAACTTTTGTTTGTTTGTATGCATCGGGTGACAATTCTTGAACCATATGGAAAAAAAGTCGTCGTAACTTCCGAACGGCTTCAATTATGACGTTCAAACTGCACGGTAGGCGGCGGGTCGTGATGGGAATTAGTATGCGCATACACGGTTTGGTTTAGCGACGAAGACCACTTTCATTTGGATGAGTTCGTCAATAACCAAAATTGGCGCATTTATGGTAGGGAACTGAGAATCCCTATTTCGCGATCGAGAAGTCTCTTCGCCCTCAACGGATGACTGTGTGGTGTGCAATATCCAGTCACAGAATAATCTGTGCGATATTCCTTGATGGCATGGTGACTACCGAATGATACATGAAGGTTTTGGAAGACGATTTCACGTCCATTATGCAAAGTGACCCTATTTCAACAAGATGTGGTTCATGCAAGACGGAGCTCGACCCCTTCGAAGCAGGAGAGTGATGTCGTGGAGGAGCACTTTGGGGACCGCATTCTGGCTCTGGGGTACCCAGAGGCCTCTGGATGTGAACACATGCGACTCCTTTTTTGTGAGGCTATACTGAAGACAAACTGTACAGCAGTAACCCCAAAACCATTGCTGAGCTGAAAACAGCCATTCAGGTGGGCATCGACAATATCGATGTTCCGACACTTCAGCGGGTCACGCAGAATTTCATTATTCGTCTGTGCCACATCATCGCCAATGATGGCAGGCATATCGAACATGTCATAATCTAAATTCGAATATCTGTAGTGACGTTTACATCTTGAATAAAGCTTGTGGACACACTAGTTTGTAACTAATTTACGTTTTTTTTCATATAGTTCAATAATGAACTCTGCATCATCCACTATTCAATTTTCTTATTTCATGAGCATCCAGAAACTTCTACTGTGTGTGATTCCAACGATCTCCACATGTGGTTATAAACTGATTGAATGTCATGACAGTTCCTACATGCACTTGATCAAACTGTTTTTATTGATATTGCCCTGTTTGCAGATGATAATAAGGTTAGCATTATCTCTTACAACTGTTTAGGAGTCCTCGAGTATGTCTGGCTCAAATAAAAAACGTCACATCCCATATGACGACAGATGTAGAAATATTTCCATATTTTGTCATGGTTTTCCACTGCCATATCTTCACATATGAACACACTGTTTTGCTTTCTTCTTTCAGGTGCAGGGATATCATTGCTTTCACTGAATGTATAGTATGTTACACCTTACACCACTGATGCCTTGAAGCATCTCCTGAATAGCTGGTATCTGGACTGAAACAACGTTTCTGGAAGTACATATACATGTTCCAGTCGAATCCCATCCAAATGTGTTAGTATTGACATAGGAATATTCGTCTTGCCACAGTCAGATAGGCTAACAATTATTGCATGTACTTTATCAGAAAAGAGTGTTCCATTCTTCCTTTTCTTCATCTTCTGATAAAGCACTGCAGGATTAGTCGATTACTATGAAGTTCTTGTGATGTTGGTGTTTTGCTCACTTGACCATGCTGATGACTTTACATTGACATTAGCATGCATGGGAACTCATAGAGAGAGAAAACGCATGTAGTTCTCTCTCTCTCTCTCTCTCTCTCTCTCTCACTCACACACACACACATACACACACACACACACACACTTTACTTTTTTCAATAAACTCTTACATATATTAGGATACATCAACATACTTAAATAAGAACGTAGTTCCATGTCTACATCAGGCATGGTACATACATACATATGTGTGCATATTGAGGCACAATGTGCGTCATAAAGATTTCAGGGGTCACACAATTGAACATCACACAGCCAAAGCTGTACTGGGCAGAGGCAACGTTAGGATTTTTGTCCAAACTAAATATAACCTTTCCGATTCAGACTTTGAAGACGATCCTAATACAATCTGTGGATCAAATAGTCACCACGGAAGAGGGACGCATCTCAGCCGAGCAGCTGATGCAGCATGTTACTCGTTACAGAGAAGGATAGCAGCAGGAATAGTCCTTCTGAGCGCCACCAGGCAGATTGCCTCAGTTGCCCTGGCTCTGATACATGTTGCTTTCATTCTTATAAGATGGATAGCCAGCAAACAAAAGGAACCGTCATGGTACAAATCCCAGCGGATAAGATACCAAGGCCATGAGAGAAAGGAACTCCAGAATTCTTGGTGCCTAGTGCTTAAGTAAAAGTATAACTTTAGGATCCACGTGCTTGTAGGTGAGCGAAATCCCAGAGTACCACAATGTAATATACACTCCTGGAAATGGAAAAAAGAACACATTGACACCGGTGTGTCAGACCCACCATACTTGCTCCGGACACTGCGAGAGGGCTGTACAAGCAATGATCACACGCACGGCACAGCGGACACACCAGGAACCGCGGTGTTGGCCGTCGAATGGCGCTAGCTGCGCAGCATTTGTGCACCGCCGCCGTCAGTGGCAGCCAGTTTGCCGTGGCATACGGAGCTCCATCGCAGTCTTTAACACTGGTAGCATGCCGCGACAGCGTGGACGTGAACCGTATGTGCAGTTGACGGACTTTGAGCGAGGGCGTATAGTGGGCATGCGGGAGGCCGGGTGGACGTACCGCCGAATTGCTCAACACGTGGGGCGTGAGGTCTCCACAGTACATCGATGTTGTCGCCAGTGGTCGGCGGAAGGTGCACGTGCCCATCGACCTGGGACCGGACCGCAGCGACGCACGGATGCACGCCAAGACCGTAGGATCCTACGCAGTGCCGTAGGGCACCGCACCACCACTTCCCAGCAAATTAGGGACACTGTTGCTCCTGGGGTATCGGCGAGGACCATTCGCAACCGTCTCCATGAAGCTGGGCTACGGTCCCGCACACCGTTAGGCCGTCTTCCGCTCACGCCCCAACATCGTGCAGCCCGCCTGCAGTGGTGTCGCGACAGGCGCGAATGGAGGGACGAATGGAGACGTGTCGTCTTCAGCGATGAGAGTCGCTTCTGCCTTGGTGCCAATGATGGTCGTATGCGTGTTTGGCGCCGTGCAGGTGAGCGCCACAATCAGGACTGCATACGACCGAGTCACACAGGGCCAACATCCGGCATCATGGTGTGGGGAGCGATCTCCTACACTGGCCATACACCACTGGTGATCGTCGAGGGGACACTGAATAGTGCACGGTACATCCAAACCGTCATCGAACCCATCGTTCTACCACTCCTAGACCGGCAAGGGAACTTGCTGTTCCAACAGGACAATGCACGTCCGCATGTATCCCGTGCCACCCAACGTGCTCTAGAAGGTGTAAGTGAACTACCCTGGCCAGCAAGATCTCCGGATCTGTCCCACATTGAGCATGTTTGGGACTGGATGAAGCGTCGTCTCACGCGGTCTGCACGTCCAGCACGAACGCTGGTCCAACTGAGGCGCCAGGTGGAAATGGCATGGCAAGCCGTTCCACAGGACTACATCCAGCATCTCTACGATCGTCTCCATGGGAGAATAGCAGCCTGCATTGCTGCGAAAGGTGGATATACACTGTACTAGTGCCGACATTGTGCATGCTCTGTTGCCTGTGTCTATGTGCCTGTGGTTCTGTCAGTGTGATCATGTGATGTATCTGACCCCAGGAATGTGTCAATAAAGTTTCCCCTTCCTGGGACAATGAATTCACGGTGTTCTTATTTCAATTTCCAGGAGTGTATGTTATCATGAACACTTGCAGAAGGCATGTAATAGATTAGGTTGTGCTTAAGAGAAACCCATGGTACTAAGGATTATGTAACAGCTGTTAGAAGTCGACCCAGAGACCGGGTCTTCCCATTGGCGAAAATAATGTAGTGTGTCACCCCATAAGGTAGTTTTAGTGTGAACTTATGGCAGTGGATTGCAATCGTACCCATAAGTAAGGAGTGGAATAGTTGATGATAACTTTGTGTAACGTGAAGTAGCAAAGTATGTTGGGCCAACATGGATGCAAGAGTTGCCAAAACACCGCACTCAGTGGGATTGCTAATAACTCTTGCCGCAAACTTTCATCAAAACCAGGGCTGGTGCTAATCTAATGGTTGTCAGTATGTGACTCAAAGAGGCACATTTGCAAAACATATGCGCACTGCCAAAGCTGTATGGGTGGCTGCTTGAAGCTACCGACGGAGGATCACAGTTCCAGTCAGTGGCAGGGTCATTGTTCAATCATCCGAGTTCGCAAGAGACTCGGAATTAGACAGCAAAGAACCAGACCATACCTTCCAGAAGAACAGTCGACTCCTACCCAAAAGCAGGTGAGGTCACATCCCATCTGCTGCAGAGGACATCCAACCACCAGCATCCACCTTGCGCCATCGCAGGGAGCAGGTTGGCATGGCACGAGTGCCATTTGTCACCGGTGGTCGCTGTGCGACCTTCATCGAAGAGTTTGCTGTTGGGGGTAGCGTGCCTCGCTGGGGCTGTCACAACTGGGTCACGGGCAACAGGGTTGCGTCCTCAGCAAAGGAGAGTGACCAAACCGCAGAGTGAGCGGAATTCGACGTGAGTGGGATAATGAACACATGTCATCCCTGAAGCAAAGGAAAATCAGATGTTAACAGATTGCTGCTGCATCTCTGCATCCGCGAGCTGACCTGTGTCCCATCCCCCATCCTCTGCTCCAGCATCCCCGTACATCTGGCGACTTCAACAGTGACGTGAACATTTTGTTCACAGATGTCAGGAGGTGGTCACAGCGAGATTTCAGACTTCCTGCTTGGGAAACTGCAGCAATAAGGCCGGTATTAGATTTTCGTTAGCTAGTAACTGGCGAACTATATGCGAGTTTGACCTATTTCGCATTTCAAAACAAAACATTTCAGTGAATATTCCTAAAACTGAAAAATATTTAATGTAGGTTCTTAGTCGTTAGGTGAAGGTTAAATATCTTTCAATGCATCTTTAAAGGCTATATGTGGATTAAATCCTCAGACTCTACAAATTTGCGGACATCAAGATGCCAGAACTCATTAGAACGGAAGTTGTGTCCAACAGTTCTGTATTATTTGCGTCATCAAAGTTCTTCATTTTCTTTGTAGTAGTTTGTTGAGGAGCTACACATACTCCCATCATTTATTATGGTCAGGTGTCAGGCTCTTCAACTGTACTATTGAGCTGCCATAGCATGAATATTCATCCATAGTTTTCAAAACACTTTTCATCAATTCCTGGTATATTATTCTGTTTTCACACTTTGAAACATGCACTGCCTTATTCTTTACAGCAGCGTCATCAGAAACTTTAATACTCGACGCTCAGGGCGTCTCATTTCAAATTTTTATTCAAAAAACCTTTAGAAGTGGCGTTCCATACGATTTTTGTTTGCCTGTAATCATCTATAGATTTACGCGTGCTTCCTTTGGAGTCATCAGACATTATTGAACAAAAATCTCTTCACAGCACAACCTCAACACACTGCACTACGAGACACACAAACGCCCCAGCTGCCTATCTTCTGAAAAAGTCGCACATTCCCACCGAAGGCGAGAAGCAATCCATTTTATGCACGGCCTCCATTTCGACGAAATTACGCATGCACAAATGTTTTTATAATGCCAATGTAGCCTGATGATGAGGTATCGCCTCAAAACATGTCAGTAAATAAATAATTTAGTAGTCAACAAATTTTGTGATTGGCACCGGTATCTGAAAACCTTTTCATAATTTTGAAAGTCAACGTCTATTAATGGTCAATACAGCTTTAAATTATTAAAATATGGGACGCTGAGAAATGTTGAGTACATGCATTTCAAATCAAATATCTGCCAGACAAATTACCATACAACGACAGTAGCAGTGTACCTTGGTGTATCATTAAAACCAAAATGTTAAAGTTATAAGATTTGGCGACCGAGGACAACAACACAATAATTACCTGTGAAGCAATTGTGCAGTGGTCCAGTAACACCCACTACATCAGATCAACAGCTCATGGGGCACTCCACAGAGCAGGAGATGCCATTACAACACTTTAGGTAATTTCCCCAGTCCTTCACAAGTTTCATTTTACCCTCCACATAGGAGGCAGTACTATGTAAAAAAAATAAATAAAATAAAATAAAAAGCTTGTGCTCAGGCTGAAAGAAAAGTAACTGACAAAACCCATCTTCTCTTTAGCCTTATGTGTCAAATATTACACTCAAGCAAGGAAGATTGGACCTGTAAGGCTGACAACTAAAATTATTACTTAAAACATTCTTCACTGCAGCTTGGACAGTATGTACTTGGCAGTTTGAAGCATAACTACAATTTATGTCAATACTCCACACTACACCAAAAGGGGTTGACAGATTTCAAACTTTCCAGATAAACTTGGCAACCACACTTCATGACCACAGATTTTTTACGCAATGATAGATTGTCCATTCACCCGCAACACTGTTCCTCATGGCAAAAAAAGGAAATAAAAACTCTTCCCCAACTGCCGCATGCTGGCAATGAAAGTTACTTGGAAATCTCAGTGTGAAGACTGCTTGGACACATCCACCCTCCAACTCTACATCTACATACATACTCCGCAAGTCACCATACAGTGCGTGGTGGAGGGTAACCTCTACTACTACTTGTCATTTCCTTTCCTGTTCCCTTAGCGAACTGAGCTAGGCAAACAGACCCTCCATAAAAGCCCTAATTTCTCGTATCTTACCTTCATGGTCCTTATGCGCGATTTATGTCGGTGGCAGTAGAATAGTTCGGCAGTCAGCTTCCAGTGCCAGTTCTCTAAAGTTTCTCAGTAGTGTTTCTCGAAAAGAAAGTCGCCTTCCCTCGAGGGATTTCCACTTGAGTTCCTGAAGCGTCTCCATAACACTTACATATTGTTCAGACCTACCGGTAACAAATGTAACTTGCCGCCTCTGAATTGGTTCAATGTCTTCCTTCAATCCGACCTGGTACGGACACCAAACACTCGAGCAATACTCAAGAATAGGTCACACCAGGGTCCTATATGCGGTCTCCTTTACAGGTGAACCACTCTCATCTAAAATTCTCCCAATAAACCGAAGTCGATCATTTGTCTTCCCCACCACCGTTCTCAGTTGTTCGTTCCATCTCATATTGCTTTGCAACGATCCGCCCAGATATTTAAATGACTTGACTGTGCCAAGCTAGATACCAGTAATACTGTATCCGAACATTACAGGTTTGATCTTCCTACTCACCCGCATTAACTTATGTTTTTCCACATTTAGGGCTAGTTGCCATTCGACACACCAACTGAAATTTTGTCGAAGTCGTCTTGTATCTTCCTACTGTCACTCAACTTTGAAACCTTACTGTACAACACGGCATCATCAGCAAACAACCGCAGGCTGCTGCAAACCCCGCCAGCCAAATCATGTGTGTATGCAGAGAACAACAGCAGTCCTATCACACTTCCCTGGAGCACTTCTGACGATCTCCTTGTCTCTGATGGACACTCGACATCCAGGACAACATATTGGGTTCTACTATTTAAGAGGTGTTCGCAGCCACTCGCATAACAGTGAACTTATTCAATATGTCCATACCTTTGTTAATAGCCTGCAATAGGGCACCGTGTCAAATGCTTTCCGGAAATCTAGAAATATGGAATCTGCCTGTTGCCCTTCATCCATGGTTCGGAGTGTATCATGTGTGAAAATGGCAAGCTGAGATTTGCACGAGCAATGCTGTTTAAAACCACGCTCGTTTGTGGACATAAGCTTCTCAGTCTCAAGAAAGATTGTTATATTCAAGGATTCTGAAGCAAACAGAAGTTAGGGATACTGCTCTATAATTTTACAGGTCCGTTCTTTTACCTTTCTTATAGAGTGTGTCCAACTGTTGACCACCCTAAATAACTGTTTGCCCAGATGCAAATTAAAAAATGTTTCAAGCAAATGTTCTTTAGCCATCAGGGGCACATCAATCAGCATGATTGACTTCTTTGTAGCTTTGTTTTTTACAAAGATATGAACAGCGGTATGGCTTGTTTAAATAGCACCCTGTATTTTTTTATTCGGTAATTCATTTCCTCTCCTAAAGACCTATTCAAACATGTACCACAGTGTATCATTCACTGAAACACAACGTTATTAATGACATAACACAACATTGACTTTGAGCCCGGGATCATAAACTCGTCCACTTGCTGGAGTTGTCAGAAAACAAATGAAAACCAAGTAAAAACATGACAAAACTTTGACTCTCCTATACCATTCCCAGGAGTAGAACATTCAAAGGTGCTCAAAGTGGTGACCATGGACACCGATACACTGGTGCACTCGTTGAATGAAAGAATTATTTACTGCTTCCAGTGTTGCCTGCTAAAGAGAATTACAAGCAAGCACGATACATTCCTGCAAGTCCTCAGGAGTTGTAATACCGCGATAGACAACGTCTTTAATGCATCCCCAAAGAAAAAAAGTCCAGAGGATTTAAATCAGGAGACCTAGCGGGCCAAGTAACTGTTCCTCCTCGAACAATCCATCTGGCAGGATGCCTTCGGTTCAGAACACGACGTGCACACAAGGCATTATGTCTGGACATCCATCGTGTTGATACCACATAATCATTCTGGTTCTTAGCGGCACTTCATCCAGAAGAGGAGGAAGAATTCGTCTGATGAAGTTGGCATACGCTGTGCCGTTTAGATTACCATTGATTAAATAAGGGCCAATAATTATAGTACCAAGCATCCCACACCAGACGTTAACTCTCCATTGGCGCTGATGTTCCACCTGCCTAAGCCATTGTGGGTTGTCGCTGGACCAATAATGCATGTTCCATGTATTTAACTGTCATTTATTTGAGAAGGAACATTCATAGGTAAGTAGGACATTGGAGAAGAAGTTCGGGTTGGCGAGGATTTGCTGCTGCGCCCACTTACAGAACTGTAGACGATTCTCTAAATCATTCCCAAGCAATTCTTAATGTGGTTGTGCATGGTAAGGATGGAACTAGTGACGTGTAAGAATACGATGTACACTGGTTTTATGAATGCCAATCTCGTGTTCAAGCTCTCGTGTGCTCACATGTGGATTCATAGCAACGGAAGCGAGAACAGTAACTTCGGCAGTTTCGTGTGTGCGAGTGCTACGACTAAACTACTGTACTAGATGTATCCGTACATAAGTAAACAGTATTGCAATTACTGTTCTTCTTACATTCCCCATAGATGAGTAGCATTTCTACCTTCTCTTCTTTGGTGTACATTCTACTCACGCGACTCTTCAACTGACGATGGCTGACGGAATGATGGATGTGCATTCTAAGTATGTTTACATTTGTCCTCTGTCAACGCCAGCACGTGTGTGTGTTCCATTACCCCCAGTACCTGCCTGCACTAAGCGCTGGGAGCGTCAACGTCAATGTTAGTAATTAATAACGTTTCTTTCACTGAATGGTACACTGTGATAATTTTGGAATAGGTCTTTAGGTTAGGAAATGAATAACCGAATAAAAAATTAAGGTGCCGTGCCGTTTTAAAAAGTATGTTCGTATCTTTGCAAAAAAAGCTACCCTTGACGGATAAAGAGCATTTGCTTGAAATATTCTGTATTTTGAATCTGGACAAACCTTTATTTAGGGTGGTCAAGATAAATGGGGGCACCCCTGTATACTGGAATCACTAGCGCTTTTTCCAGTCTCTTGGGACTTTGCGGGGAGCGAGAGATCCACGATAAATGCAAGATAGCTCAGGGACCAATGCCGCATAATAGTCTCTGTAAAATCGAACTTGGATTCCATTCGGACCTGGTGACTTATTTGCTTTAAAATATTCCTGTTGTTTCTCTACGCCAGGGATATTTCTCACAATATCGTTCACACGGGAGTGTCACACAGTCAAATGGTGGTATGTTTGTACGATTGTCCTGGGTGAACGATTTCTTGAACGTGAAATTTAAAACTTTGGCATTCATTTTGCTGTCTTCAACTGCCACACCAGACTGGTCACAAAGGGACTGAATGGAAGCCTGAGATCCGCTTAGTTATTTTACGTAAGACCAGAACTGTCTATGCGCGAAGCATACAGCTCTCACCGTCACACCTAAGCAAAATATCTGCCAGAGGACCCAGAACTTAACTAGGTTTTCTGGCAGATATTTTTCTTGGGTGTATGCTACGCGCATAGATCTTTTCACAGACGCACGAATCTGTACTAACCCTCACTTGTCATCATTTGTGCGTTCTCTTTTGAACCGTGAGTGCAACAGTCTCTGCATCCTCAGCATCGTCCGAATTTCGTTGTTAAACAATAGTGGATCTTTTCCCAAGACTACGATTTACGATCTGCTTAAGTTTTGCCCATAATTCCTCTACATCCATGTTACTGGAACCAAGTGATGCCAATTCACTGTCTTAACTCCTTATCCGCTGTATCTAGCGGAAACACTCTCCTAGCCTTCTTGGTTGATTTATAAACTTTCGTAATCATAGTTGCTATAATGACATCACGATCGCTAATCCCAGTTTCCATACTAATATTGTCGATAAGGTCCGGCCTATTTCTACCTACATGGTCGAAGATATTTCCATTGCGTGTGGGCTGCTGAGCTAACTGCTCAAGATAGTCTTCAGAAAACGTGTTCAAAAGTATTTCGCATGACTGTCTGTCTGAACCCCGCAATGAATCCATAGACATCCCAGTCTATACTTTGTAGGTTTAAGTCGCCACCAATTAGTATTGCACGACATGGGTATTTACGCGCTACTGGCCGTAGACTTTATTTGACTTTACAACTGTCACAGCATAATCGGGTGGCCGGTAAAAAAACAAAAACACCCAACAATTAACTTCGTTTCACCTACACCTGTTATAGTAACTAGATGAGTTCACTGTCACACTCAACTCCGACCTCAATCAAGACAATATTTTTGTCAACTGCAATGAACATTCCCCCTGCTACAGCCTCTAATCTGTCTTTCCGATATACTTTCCACAACTCGCTAAACATCTCAGATCTTTCCACTACAGATTTCAGCCAGATCTTAGTCCCAAGAATAATCTGAGCGCGGGAACTTTCCTGGAGGGCAGTAGATTCAGGAACTTTATAACGAATACTTGGTTTACTGATATAATTATAACAGTCGAAGTGTCTTTATTCTGAAAGCTGTTTGACTTCCCTTGCTGCATATCGACTGGCGAGTATTCATCAAGGCACCTGAAACAACTACCTAGCGTAAAACACCCTCATGTGCAGTCGAAGTATTCTGCAACCCGAATAGCTGCTTCCGTTGTGTAGTGCACCCCCGACCTATCGAGGGGAGTCCTACAAATCCCCTCACGATAACACAGGTCTAGAAATCTGCAGCCAAGGCCGTCAGAGTCGACAAAGCCTCTGGTTGAGACCCTCCACTTGGCTCCAAACCAAAGGACCCTGATCAACTCTCAGAACGACGCTGCAAATTGCAAGCTCTGCTTGCACCCCGTGCATGAGGCCAGCAGACTTCACCATCTCCGCCAGCTGCCTGTATGAACTTAGCATCACCTCAGAAGCCATGTGATAGGCGTCGTCAGTGGTGACGTAAGCCACATCTTGCAGACTACTGCACCCTGCACACTCGATAGCCACTGGCAAGGGCACCTCCACATCTCGGAATGACAAACACCCACCCCCACCACCCCCCGACATACCAAATGGACACTGGCTTGCTTTCTAGCCCTGAACGCGATATCTGCCTAAGGTGCTGCATAACATGCCTAAGTTGGAGCTCCCAATAATTAGTAAACCCCTCCCCTGTGTGCCTGCTGAAGGAGCACTCCATTGTACACCCATTTCATAAGTTGAAACAATGTCAGTACTATGTTACTCTTCCATTGCAACAACCGTTGTATGTCTTCAGGTGCGCATATTTCACTTCAGCACAACTCTTATTTTTCAAAGTTGAAAATAATGACAAACGCAAGGGAGGGAGATTGGAGCTTAACATCACATTGATGACGATGTCATTTGATGCTTAACATCAAATTAGTAAAGTTTAAGGTTGGAAATCAGCCAGGCCCTTTCAAAGAAACTGTTCCAACATTCAACTTGGGCATTTTATGAAAACCACAAATAATCTAGATCTGAAAAACCAAACAGTAATTGTAACTGGCATCCTAAGTAAGTCCAATGTTTTATCACTGTGCCATATTACACAGTTAATCATCAGATCATCCATAAACTTTGTTAACTGATATTAACTTCAAACATGCTCTCAATTTACACCTGATAAAAATGCATATACAACATTTAATAAGGATTTCCATACAAAATACCCTGCAATCAATGTGTGTAACAGTAAATTATGTCTCACTGGGGAAACATTTTTTCATAATGTGTCACTCCCTAAAGAAATGCACAGCCTACCTGTAGTGTAGAATGAGTGGGAAAAATATTTACTTATCGTGTAACAGACACTGAAAATTACTATGAGAACAATGGTATATTTATAGCGGTCCCTGAGCTGTATATGCAGCTAAAACATGTTAGGATGACAGCACTACCACAGTAGCTGTTGCAAAGCAAGGTAGTGAAAGAAATTGTGGCTGCCAAATTGTGTTAAAAAAATAGAGAAAAACCACTGACGGCGTTTTACAGGATGGAGGCACACAGCTGTCAGTCGCAATTCCGTAAGTTTTTATTATGCTTGCAAATCTAGATTTCAGCTATAAATATCCATCTTCAGTGCATTTTCATTACCATTCAACACTCATGGCAGCTCATGTCAACATATGTTCTTACAGCTGAATAGGCAGGACACAGTTCCTCTGTGACTAACTGCCACAAGTCTGTTGAATGGAAATAGAAAATGCACTGAAGATGGCTATTTATAGCTGAAACCTATATTTGCAAACATGATAAAAACTATGCAAATCTAGATTTCAGCTATAAATATCCATCTTCAGTGCATTTTCATTACCATTCAACACTCATGGCAGCTCATGTCAACATATGTTCTTACAGCTGAATAGGCAGGACACAGTTCCTCTGTGACTAACTGCCACAAGTCTGTTGAATGGAAATAGAAAATGCACTGAAGATGGCTATTTATAGCTGAAACCTATATTTGCAAACATGATAAAAACTAATGAGATTGCACCCGATTGTTGTGAGACTCCTTCCTTACAATCAACAGTCGATATGCACAGTGGTTCCTGAAGGAATCAAAGTTGGCATTTTACAGATCGTCGTCAAACAGCATGTCATCATGTCATGGAAGACGTGATCACAATGTAAGCCAGATACTGAGGTGATGGTGGGTGAGAGGATGAGTCATTACCTTTTCGTCAAGTGGGCTATGTAGCAAGCACAAAATTTTCACCTTCGTCCTTTCATTTTTATACTGTGAAAAGTATATTGTACAGCTTTCATCACAAGCAAGCACACAATACAGCAAAATTTCATGTGAATACATTATAGAAATAAGTTTTCTGTTTGGAGTGTTTCCCACAGTCCTTAACATTCAATTGAGATTTTTTCCTTTCTTTTTGCATTTCCAAGATATTTATATTTGTTTAAAATGGATTAAAAATGTGAATATGAAGTTTCCTGAAAATATACTAGTTCAGTAAAGACCCATTCACAAATATTTTTAGAAAATTTAAAACAATTTGTATCCTTGGCGGATTTTTGAATCTTAAGGTGAAAGCTACACCATAATCCTAATCCATAAATCAAGCAAAATTCCACTTTTTAAAAAGGGCTTCACACAGTACAACATGCAGTCCACTTTTTACCACCCCCTGCCATTTTTGTGGCAGTGGGGTGCATTTTAATAAAGTGGAATTTACTAATGTTACATTGCCACAGGGCCATATAATCTATGCATCAAAGGCTGGAGCTCACTTCTGTGAGTGAAAAGTTAACAGAACGGCCAGATATTTTCACTTCAACTTTATCCTCCCATCCACAAATTTTCTCAATGTTTCTACAATAATGAAGTATAGGTGACAGCAAACTGTTCCACAGTAGGTATTGTGCAGTTCTTCGAAGCTGCACCTGCCATGAATTCCTACACGTTTTAATTCAAAACAGAATGAAACTACCTTTGCTATGTAAGCAGTGGCAATGTAATGTGGTTAACTTTTTGGTCACATGCACTTTGTGGCTTGACCCAAAGTGAACAAGGGTATGGTGTATAAGAATCGCTGGTGTGTAAATAATATGGCACAAACATTCTAGAAAAATTATCTGGCATACTTGCCACTATTATTCTCTACTAGAGAAGACAAGTATTGTCCTATTCAGTACAAGGTAAATAAGTCAACAGTTACTGTTTACAAGTCTTCAATACCAAATCTTGTTTCACTTTATTAGTCTTAATTTCTTGGTGATGTAAAAGTAGCCTGCTTTCCTAATTGTACATAGTTCTTACCGGCATGGATTCTTCCCTGTGCAAAACACTATCAACGCTGGATACAGAACATTATCAAACCTATAAATTTCTAGTGTTGTTTATTATTTTGAAGGGTTTCAGCTCTGAGGTTATCAGGTTATCTGTCCATACTCAGCAATCTGCCAAAAAGAAATGTAGCGTGAGGGAATGTTTCAAGTTTTCAAAATTTGATAGTACTATTACTTTTAGATTTTTCTTTTAATACTTCATCTACGATTCCAAATAGAGAACAAATCTACTAATAATTATGAAAGTATTATTGTGTAATATACCAGAAGGACAATAGATGAACACAACTCTGCTCAGGGGCAGAGCACCTCCCCTAAAAAAAGCACCCTCCCCCCACAGTGGGACCAAAACTGCTGTAAAAGGTAGTTTCTGCCAATATTCAACAAAGTAGTTATTTTTATACAATGGCACTTGTATGAACATCCATTACACTGCATGTGTGTCACAAAACCAAAAGTACACTGCAATTGAAAATGCCACAGTACAACACTATGCTGGACAGCTGTGAAACACTGCTACCTTTAACACTACATGTGCACTGAAAGAAAAAATAAATAAATAAATAAAAATATGTATATAGTGTTGTACAGTGAGCCCAAATCACTTGGAACTGTTATCTCATCTACCTTTTAAAACATCAAAGCACTGTGTTAGCAAACCAGTGTTCACAAATTTCTTGTTTACTGTATAGTATTCCACTTCCACACTGAATGCTTTACCCATTCTTATTGCAAAAGATATTTCACAAAAACAACCAGGCCTACTAAAATATCTTGCACATTAACCATAAACTGAGCAATAACAAACAATAGATTAATGACCTGATTTTTTTTTTACTTCTGTATGTGTGTTTTTATGGTTTGTACCTTTTCCCTAATCTAGACGTGTGGACACACACACACACACACACACACACACACACACACACACACACAACACGAGCAAGGTAAGGGAAAATGAGGATTCTGTTACATAAAAAATGCAACTTTAATACAAATTTTATTAGCTAAGCTATCGGTTACACAATACTATTCACAAACTAATTATTTACAATATGTATGCAGGCCCACAGAACAGGCAGACAATATAGCATTGTACTAAAACGTACAAAATACAGATTGGAAAATAATAATGTTTACAAATAAAAATTAAATCTTTAATTAAATTTATTACAAATATAGACAAGAACGAGATAGTGACACTGTCACCATTTTGTTATATTCAGTCAACATTGCCACATTCTCACATAACATTCTTGCAGCAATTTAAGGAAAATCTAGACACACACACACTTGCACAGAAGAGCAGATTCAATCTCAGATCATACAGCATAAAAGGAACACACACTCTTCACAACAGTCTTTTCACGTAACTGCCAAACCAACAAAGAATGAAAAATGATAATCACATTCTACATGGAAAAGATGAATGAATCTGCATTGCAAGTAGGAGAACAGACTTCACTTAAACAGCTTTAACCATAAAATACCCTCAAATTAACATTCAATTTGGCAATGTATCATATAAAATGTCTCTGACACTTTGCGAGAGAACATCAGGGAATTTAATATCAAATGAAACCAACAAGTCCCCTTTCCTGCTTGGTTCCTTTGGGAATGGCAGACCATGACCCTGAATGCGCTTCACTGTAGTTGGTTTCACTATCTCATTTGTGAGATTTATAGGAATTTTTTCGCCTGTCAGCGTAGGAACCTGGACGACAGTTCCACATAACGCCTGAAAGAGGACAATTATCATTCAGATTGGGTTGCATTAAATTAGAGTACATAGGATTTAATACCAGAGACCAAATGAACATAAATACTAAATAAATAAAAAACTTACCTGTTTCAAAGTAATTTTTGAAGTGAAGCGAATGTCACTTCCTTCTCTCTTGAAAAGAGGATGTGGTTTGTCTCTTATTATGAAAACAATATCGGCTGGAATTTTGTTTCGGCCTTGGTCCCCTTCACGCTGGAAGGTAATTTTCGTACCTGCCTTCCAACCAGGTTTCACACTTATTGTCAACACTTTATCCTCTTTACGTGTAGAACCATCAGGCTGCAAAACCTTCCTTGATATCTTCATTTTCTTGGTGCAACCTCGCAGAATGTCCTCTAATGTTACATATAAATCATGTTCAATTGGAGCATCCTGAATTTTGTCCTTGCTACGAGTAGGAGATCCACCAGGATGGTAGTTGAAAGAATGAGATCTGAAAGCAGGACCACCTGATTTCATGCCCATTGAGGTAAATGGATCATCTAACTCCATGTCATCAAAGATTCTGTTGCCACCAGGCCCACTCATTTCAAAGAAAGCTTGGAATGGGCTTGAAGACCCGAAGAACTGTGCAAATGTTGCACGTGGATCACCGTGGAATGTGTAAGTGAATCCAGGTCCACCACCTTCAGCCGCACCAGGTGCACCTCCCTTCAGCCCTTCCTCGCCATATTTGTCATACACATCTCTCTTCTTTTTATCACTTAAAACTTCATAGGCTTCAGCTACCTCCTTAAACCTTTCCTCTGCACCTGGGCTCTTATTTTTGTCAGGATGGTACTTCAGAGCCAATTTGCGGTAAGCTTTTTTAATTTCATCATCTGTGGCACTTTTGGGGACTCCCAGGATTTTGTAATAATCTTTCCCCATCTTCAACCTGCAACAAATGAATGACCCATGTCAACATTATATTAATCAATACTTACAGTATCCTGAAGAACTAACTACAAGTTATCATGAACCAGTCATCAGGTATGATTGTCTACTACCTTATAGTAGTAAATTTGTCTCCGTCACATGGAAATTTTCTCATTGTTATAAGGAGTTGAAAATTTTTTTAAAATCAAGTATACATATTCTGGGCATAGATCATTGCTAATGCATTCACATTCATTTGCTGTGACTGGAAGTTGAAGTAGAATAAAACAAAGCGTAAACCACACCAGCTCCCACATGTGACAATTCAAAAGTGGGAAATATTTGACAATGCTCTGATACTGTGAGCAAGTGTGACAACAGGATACATGATCGATAAATATGAACACTAGAGAGATCCCTGCATCTTCTGTATTATTGCCATTTACACTTTATATTTCTGACATAGCTAAAGGAAATGCAATCACTTTAACCATTTCTTAATCAGTGCTCTCATCAATTTTGTCTATTGAAGTGGTTTTATGAAAGAGGATATAAATTACTGCTCTCATCAATTTTGCCTATCAAAGTATTTTGGTGAAAGAGGATACAAAGTTACCTCCATTTACGTAACAGTGACAGTAACGTTCTTTCCATTTGGACATGTTTACAGCTAACTGCAGATAAAAGGAAATAGTAAATGATACCTGCATATGCTTGCAACACAGGATTTACAAACCATTATTCCTGCAGTTAATGATTCTTCTTGTACAAGATAACTGTTATTTCAATAATGAAGTGTCATTTAGGCATGTCTGATATTCTTCGAGACTTCAAATTGTGCTTGAGAATGGCTATATAGTGGAAATAAATTAATAAAATTCTGTAGTCAAATAAGGGAAATTTAAAAAAAAGAAAAAACTATCATGAGATTTAATCTAACTGTTCAGGTCATTCACTGAAATCGAAAATTTTGTTGCAGGTGACAATTGTGGTAAAAGAACTTTTTATATCTAAACGTAACGTTCTCCTTAGGAGAGAGAGAGAGAGAGAGAGTACTAACAAGTATTTCCAACAATTTACAAATTAATGGCAAGTACTACAACAACTGATGGAGCTGGAGTATGTACCATGGACCAATGATTTTTAAAAGTGTACAGCCTAGTAATAACAACTCTTACTGTGTGCAGCTGGCAGGATAGTATTACAACTACACTTTCATACTACTTCCTTCATCATTTAGGTACAATATTTTCTTTATACTTAAGATCCCAAAATCAAACAGGAAAGGACATATAGTCAAAACAAATGTTAAACTGGAGTGTTTTCGTGGCCTAGCAAAAGAACTCTAAGACAATGAGAATAGTATGTATAAACATTTATTCACATAAAGAGATTGACTTCCCATCCAGACTAACTCAGAAACTACTACAAACCTAATTTTTACTGCACTCAACTGCTACCTCTACTAACCTACTACATTAGGGAGCAATGCTCATCAACATGAGTCATTCAAAACATTATGTCAGCTAAAGTGGAACTCAAAAATGAGTAAGTTGAGGCTGTAAATCACAATGACTCTGTATCAAGTGATTTACAGGATGCATTTAGAACTCACCCCTAATCTGCCACTTCACTGGTGAAAATGCCTGCTTCAGGCAATATATTTCTATTACTGTGGCCAAGTTGGTAACATACAGCTAGGTAACCAAAAAAGGTGCCTGACAACAGCCAATGTGCCTCAACATGCTCTGAGAAGCAAAATTTTAAGATTTGAAAACTGTTGTCCTAAGCTTTTCTATTGCTCTTCACCAACTGTTGGAATATATTAAGTACTAGGCAAACTGGCAATTGCAACAAATTTATTAGACTTAAGATTTACATCAAAATTTTCTTCTCCCTATTCTGTCAATCTCCTCCTTCCTCTGTTCTATACCCCCCCACCCCCTCTCTCTGACTTTTTGAGCTTTGTTTATTGTCATTAAAAACAAAGCCTCACTTATAGTGGGTAAAATGGTTGGGATCATTGGTATACACAGTATAAGACAGATCTCTACAGCTACTTGTCAGTTAACAGGAAGGCTATACAATGCCACCTGGAAGTTTAGTATCATGAAAAAAACTGAAGTAACTCTGTGAAGAACATTCAAAATTTTTGATAATTTCACACAATGTCTTGTCTGTATATAGTTGCATAGATGAGACATCTGTGATTAATGTGAATTGTCATGACTAAAGTGTGTGTAATAGTTGTGCAGTAACTGCAGCATATTGCCGACTGCAATTTGTTCTGAAATTACCGCACATCCTGAGGTTGTGGTTAAATTGGGACAGAAGAGGAACTAACTTTGCCCACTACAGTCCCCATGGCTGACTAAAACCTACTGTCATGTTCCCATCACGACTCTACATCTAAACTCCAAAAGCCATCTTGCAGTGTGTGGCAGAGGGTAATTTGTCTACCACCACCACTTCCTTTCTTTCCTGTTCCAGTCATGAATTGTTCACAGGAATAACAACTGCTCGTAAGCCTCCATGTGGGTCAAGTCTATATAATTTTATCTTCACTGTCCTGGATATACATAGCAGGAATCAATATACTTTTGCTGACTTCTACAAATGCACCCTGTCGGAACTTTAAACAGTAAACCAGTTTGTGATGCAGAATGCGTTTCTTGCAGTGCCTGCCAGTGGAATCTGCTGAGCATCTCCACCACGCTTTCACACGTAATAAACAAAACACTAATGAAATGTGAAGCTCTTTTTTTAATCTTCTCCATTTTCTCTGACAGCCTTATCTGGAATAGATTACACAGATGAGCAATATTCAAATATTGGTCAAACAAGGGTTTTTGTGAGCTATCTACACTGTTGAGTTGATTAAACTTCCTGCAGACTCTTCCAGTGAATCTGACTTGCATCTGTCTTAGCTGCAATCAATTTTAGGTGATTGTTCTACTTTAAATTGCTCGATACGCACACTCCTAGGTATTTTGTGACTGCTTCCACTGGTTGTTTTGCAATCAAGTAGTCATACTGTAATTTGTCTTTCTGACTATCTATCCACAATGTGGGGCACGGCCAAAGTTATTTTTATACCTGAAGATTTCTCTCCCCTGAGAGTGACATGCTGTGATCTGTTTGCTAGAAACTCTCCAATCTGAACACAGTGTTGGTCTGATTTTCAGTATGCCCATATTTTGTTCACTACATGGCAGTGCAGAACTGTATCAAATGACTTATGGAAATCAGGGAACACGACATCCACCTGGGTGGATCTACTGATGCCAATAATAATAATATGTAAATTGCAGTACCACTACTTTTATCTCTGCCGACCTATGAATGGCAACTTCAAATCAAATACGAAGAGTGCTAATTGTACCTACTTGGTACATGTTAACAGCACAAACCTTGTCCAAGAACATTCCACACTTTTGAAAAATTTAATAGTAAGGGAGAAAATTATTAAAGGCGAGAGACACATTAAGATGTGTATGTGCAACTGCAGTATCGCTCAAAATCTAAAAGTGCCACCATATCTGTATGTACACACAATGTTTACTACTGTATGTACACACAATGTTTATTATCCCTGCACCTTTAACACTTTAAACAAATCTGTTTCCAAGTGCTTCACACAATGCAAGTTTTTTTTTTTTTTTTTACATACATTCCTGAAGAATTAAATATGTCTAACTAACGTACAAACACAAATGTTATCTTGTAGATTGCATAAGAAACATTCTCGCCTACAAAAATGTTAATACCTGAATAGTTTTTTATCCGTTATAGTTTACTGAGCACATTCCCACAAAATCTAAAATTTTTGTCACTCCACATATAATATTACAGCAGTATTACCCATATATCTATTTCCATAACAGAAAATAAAAACTTGACACTACATTGGAAGAATTTATGATTAATGATAAATCGAGAAATAGTAGTACAGTGTATACTGCTCTTTTAAAATGTTGGTAAAGATACTAAGAAAACCTACAGTTCCTAACTCTACGCACCTCTTCAGGTGCGAACATATACAATCTTAAACCCATATACGTAAAATTCATTTCACATTTTCAACATTAAATCACACACACTTCACAATATTGACCTAGGTCGCAACCTACTGTATTCGCTGTATATGCTAGTAGCAGACGAATCAGGACAAGAATACAGTATACCCATACTGAATAATCAAATTTTCATAATTATCAAAAGATGGAATGATAGCAACCATATCCCGCATTTACTATTAGTGTGCACCAATGGAACCAACTCCTATTAATTAGCATGTAGCCAAGCACTTTTATAATTTAAATGTCACTGCACATTTAACACACTTATGTTGTCAATGCAGGTACGTTAGTCAAAGAAAGTATGTGATAACACCCTTAGCCGCCATTTACTAGCAAACAATTATGCAAAATATGTTAATAACTTACGAAAGTTGTTGAGAATATAATGAAGTTTTACTGTAAATTAGTGAACAAAATAAATTTATCTATATGAAATCTCCCCCATAAATTACTTATCCTAATAACTACCCCCACCCCCCAAATCCCCATTGCTACAAACAAAATACAAACTGTCAACGTTACAACATCCCATTGCTCCAGTTTCCCCAACAGCCATACAAGACAGTATTGTCAAGATCAATATGTGTCCTATTAGAAGTATCAGAACACCTAGTAACAGTGATATGCAAATACTATTTCTACTTAACTTTGAATTTTTCAATTTGTCTGCTATGACAATTTCACAGCAAAACAACTAATATGCTGCTTAAAATACAGAAACACAATTTTACATGGATAAACCATGAATTGTCAACATATATGCAGTCACAATACCCAAGTTCCATGAAAGACTATTCTATTTCCATCACAAACTAGACACATGTACACTTGCAGTTACCCACGCAGTACCAGTTTATAATTTAATCATCACACCTCATTAGTATATGCAGTTGGCAAAGCTAACAAATGTGAATGCCAAATACAGATTTTGCTAACAGAATGGTCTGAGGTGAAGCCTTACGTCACAAAAATAAATTGCATAGCATGTTCAGAAAACATATTTGGTAATGGAAAAATCAGTTATTTTGTTATAATGTACACATACATTACACAAAATACGAAAAGTGCAATGGGTCGGTCCACGGAGTATCTTTTACCCACAATTAATTTCCGGAATCTTCCAAGACCCATAACTATTATCATCTGATTTTTCAGATTTTAACAGCTTTGATTCCATTGTCATGCTGTCGCAACCTCAGATGCTAATATAAAAGCAGTACTATGCGCGTTGTTTTAATGTGGTTACTGTATTAACTTAAAGTCAAGACTTGGGAATACACATTGGAGGCAATACGAATACTATCATCAAAACACTGCATTTTTCGCGCAGATATCCATATATCACATTATCATGTGGTGTCAACTGCTTTATTGACGACGTCCTGAAGTGTAACACCATACTGCACACAAATTCTACGAAAGACCAATCACTTCTGTCGGAGATACTGATTCTGCCATAAAAGCTTACCAACACTAAATGTAAACAAGATCAAAATCTGACGTAACCTAACTATTTAGAACTATAAATAACTTGTTGAAAGCTCTGCTACTGTAACTTCTGCCACAAACCATTCTCGGTTGGAATTTACAACGAACTATCTCCTTTATTGGCTAATGTTTTCTTTAAAATGCCTATTGTGTGAGAATGAATACGACCTTAGAATAAATGTGACATTAGATGCACTTAGTTTGTTTAGCACGAGAGCAATTACATAATTTGATATGAGCGCCTATATAAACTAACTTGCCCTAAATTTGTACTGTTATATCCTGATACCTGCCACGTAATTTTTTATGCGACACGTTACGTGGAATTATCTCCGTCAAAACTGCAACGTCTAAACTTTTCGAAGTGCATTACGCAGATAATACAAAGAGAGGAAAGAATGGCAAAGGACAGTGAATAATCCAATGCACTCTGAAGGTACGATAACATAAAATGGCTCTACTAGGGAAGCGAAACTTCGCACCCCACCAATACGATCAACCTTTTCCTCAAATATTAAAATATAATTCATTTTCACTCACATTTACGACGAAGAACTAAAATAGTTCAGTCTTGCTTCACTGCAACACACTGCGGATCATTGCTCAGCAGAGAACACAGTCGCATCCATTTTTAAAATATAAATAAAAGCGTCTAAAATAA
Organism: Schistocerca cancellata; assembly: GCF_023864275.1. NCBI lineage: Eukaryota > Metazoa > Arthropoda > Insecta > Orthoptera > Acrididae > Schistocerca > Schistocerca cancellata. The sequence goes on along the minus strand of NC_064630.1, from coordinate 544,229,662 downwards.
CACAACATATGGGAGTACTTACGATTTACAACGATGTAGAAGATTCTGCAAATAATTTAAACAAACACACGATCGACAGCACAAGTCACAGGACTTCGTCAAACTAAACCCTTACGCGCTTCTGCTCCGTGCATATATACCCACACTCTTCGAGAATATTCCGGAAGCGTCTGTACGTTGGCAGATTTCCAACACGGCAAAGATAACATTTGGAAAGATGTACTCAACGTTTCGATTATCGATATTTTACCTTCGAGCTGTCTGGTGTAACATCCTTGTTGCTGAAGTGCTTCTACCTGTCGGCAAAGAAACGATACTAAGTTTTGCCTTAGTCAGGTTTTATGCAAATATAATGCGGGAGGTACGGATAAACTGGTTGGAAGTTGAGCGTTGAGCGCCGTAGATTAAGCAGGATGAATGTAAGCTATGAAGTCAAATGTAGCGACAGATATGAAACGCAGTTTGTTAATATAATGTGGTTAATATTATTAAATGGTGTTGATATGTTTTGTTTCTTTCAGATTGAAATTTTCGCTGCCCAAGATTCAAAACGAATCGGAACCCTCGATAATGTAAGTCACTGTAAAATTATTACGGAAATTATCAGCATCAAAACTTTATTTCAGAAGTGGGCCCCATATTTCTGTATTTTGCTATTTCCTGTGGTTACTTAGTTAAGGAATTTATATTAAAATAATAAAATGCTAATACAGATTCTAAACAATGCATATAATTGAACATCTCCAAGAATCAGAGAAATTATGTTTAATGGGAATAATTATCACGCCCAAGAAAAAGGAAACAAAGTCGTTACTATGTTTTTTCTGGTAGCGCAGTTTGTTGCGTGGTCAAGAATATTTGATAGAATTCGTAATTGACAGCATGCTGATAGCTGCTGATTTCAAAGTAAGGTTTAGCGGCAAAAAAGCATTAAGGAAGGGTTTTGGAATATGTCAAGTAATGTCATACAAAAAGCTCTAATGAGCGCTAAGAATGTTGAACGAGGTGTTGGAACACTTAAGTTTCCCATTCGGAAAAAAAAACTAGATTTTCGGTGTTTATTAATAAACAGACGTGGAGCTGCCAAGACCACCGTGTGCAAAATAAAGTAACTTTCAAACTTATTCTTTATTCAACAGAATATGGTGCAAAGTTGTTGATAATTATACCTCATGCAAAAGTCGTTTTGGAGACCTACACGTTCTTGCTCTTATGCTAATACATTTCCTGCCTAGTGGTATCTGTGGTTTATAAGAGGAGTGTACTGAAGATGAACTGTGCAGTTGACAGCCACAATATCGGAGGAAGTAAAACCTAGTAACAAAATACATTTGCCTAGTGTACTTTTATTGAAAGTGTATGTGGTGTAAATATGACTCGTCACGCAGTCTGTGAATACTGCCAGACTGTGCCAAACGTTTATCAAAAGCTGTAAACACAATATATTGACACAAATCCACATGGTGGTGGATGTGCAACCTTCTAATACTTAATAAATGTAACAGGTTACAGTGCTTAGTACTTTCAGCTGATACTCAGAGCTATCAAGTTCAAGCCTAACTTTAAATGTTCACATTTAAAGTCCATAAGGATCTATTTGATCACTAGTCCTATTCAAACCCCAAATCAGGAATTTGATGAAATGGACAGGATCGTTCCTATCATTAGTGTTGATAGGAAGAAAAGTTTTGTAGAGTTGATCTCTCAGAAACACTTTAAAGTAGTAGATGAGAAAGCAGTAAAAATGTGGCACCTTGCAGGCTTACCTTATACTGCTGGATAGTTGTTGCTTTATTATTAACTGAGTCACTAATTCCAGTATAGAATATTAAATACAAGCTGCTGTTAACTATGTGGGTTTCCAACATTATGAAACTAGGTATCTTTCAGTTTGAACGGGAAGTGACTGCATCTGTCCCAACATTAGAAGTGGGACATCATTGCTCAAATCAACTCCATCTTTCCCTACAGTTCCTAAAAATATAACTGCTTTATATGTACTTAGATGTTCTCAGTCAATTGTCATGGGAATTTTGTTTATTGTGGTAGATTAAAGCAGCAGTAACCTCTGTATTCAACAGGTTCGTCATCAAAAAGACAGGGATGAGTCATTCCATGCCAAATCAAACTAGCTGCCAACCTGACCCTTTCAGATTTTCATCAAATTTGGTGTGTTCATTGCCCATACAGAGAGAATTTCTTGGAGTATTCAGATGAAGTTGAACAGCCATTATGATGCAGAAAGTTTTCAGAATACACCCAAGGCAACAGTGACCTTAATGTGTGCATACAGCAAACTCAGTAACATCACTGAGGTATGACACTTGTTGTGGCCCACGTTAGATATTCTTTTTTGATATGTGGTTAATTGGAGAAAAACTTTGTTATGGTCTTTGGGAATAACACATTGTAGCTTATGGATACTTGCACTAGTGCAAACCTGTGCAAATTGCTCTTGAAGGAGAGCTGCATCATCACATTATTAGTTCTTTAACAAAAGTCGCACACAGTAATGTTCTTGTAACACCATTCAGACAACTGTCTTCTCATCTGAGAGTTGTAGAGGCACTGCAGAGTGGCACAGGAAGCATGTCTGAGTGATACCATAATAATAATAATAATAATAATAAACCCCGTGGAGGCCCGGGAAAAGAATAGGCCTCCGGTATGTTCTGCCAGTCGTAAAAGGCGACGAAAAGAACAAACCACTAATAGGGCTAACCCCCCTTTTAGTGTGATTACTTGGTTCAGGACAGAACTAAAGAAGCCTCGGACAAGCGCCGTCATGGTCGGGGACGACGCTTGAACCCTATGCCCGCCCACAATGGTAACGACACTGCTAGCCACATGGAAAATGATTTAAATCCGAATAGAGGTGTTTTGCAGGATATGCTTCCTGCAACCACCCTAGAAGGAAAACAAAGACAGAGGATGAGATGGTCAGATGAAGTAAATCGACACCTCATGTTCTGTTATTACCAAGCAACAAACCTAGGAACCAACACAACTGGATACAGATCACAAGTATACACAACATTTATTACCAGATACCCGGAATTAAAATTTTTAACAGAACAACGACTAGCTGATCAGATCCGTGTAATAATCAAAAATAACAGGATACCCCAGTCAGAATTAGAAAACATCAAACAACAAGTACAACAAATACTGGAACAAAATAATGTGCAATCAGAAGAAGAAGAAAACACAGTAATGGACTCAAACATCCCGGAGCAAACAAACAAAGACCAACACGCATCAATTAAACAATCAGAGGAAAACGAAATCTTAAGACAGCCACCAGAACAAGCACAAATAGAACACGAAGAGACACACGTGTTAGATATAGAAGAGAAATTTCAGCTGACATATATAGAATACAAAGACACAAATACAGACATTAGACCATTCTTGCATAGACCGCCAAATAACCCACAAGTCGAAACAACAATAAAAACTATCAACACAATCATACACAACAAAATAAATGAAAACACAACTATGGAAGAGTTACAACTACTGGTTTATATAGGAGCACTCACTACACTAAATACACACACTAGGCAGAGATCAGAACAAACCAACACACAGAAGAAACACACAAAACCAGCATGGCAACACAGGTTACAGATCAGAATAGAAAAACTGAGAAAAGACATCGGACAGCTAACACAATTTATAAGAAATGAAATATCAGACAAAAAACGAAAAAGGTTAGGTAAAATCTCACAACAAGAAGCAATAGAGCAATTAGATGAAAAAAAGCAGAAATTGCAAGCATTGGCCAAACGACTTAGAAGATACAAAAAAAGTGAAAATAGAAGGAAACAAAACCAAACATTCAACACAAACCAAAAGAGATTTTACCAAACAATGGATAACACACACATTAAAATAGACAATCCACCAAACATAACAGACATGGAACACTTCTGGAGCAGCATATGGTCAAACCCGGTACAACATAACAGGCATGCACGGTGGATACAAGCAGAAACAGACACATACAAGATGATACCACAAATGCCTGAAGTGATAATTTTGCAACATGAAGTCACCCGAGCAATTAATTCTACACACAATTGGAAAGCCCCTGGAAATGATAAAATAGCAAATTACTGGCTAAAGAAGTTCACCTCAACACATTCACATCTAACTAAGTTATTTAACAGTTACATTGCAGACCCATACACATTCCCTGATACACTTGCACACGGAATAACCTATCTGAAACCTAAAGATCAAGCAGACACAGCAAACCCAGCTAAATATCGCCCCATAACATGCCTACCAACAATATACAAAATATTAACTTCAGTCATCACACAGAAATTAATGACACATACAACACAGAACAAAATTATAAATGAAGAACAAAAAGGCTGCTGCAAAGGAGCACGAGGATGTAAAGAGCAACTGATAATTGATACAGAGGTGACATATCAAGCTAAAACTAAACAAAGGTCCCTACACTACGCATACATTGATTACCAAAAAGCCTTTGATAGTGTACCCCACTCATGGTTACTACAGATTTTGGAAATATACAAAGTAGATCCTAAATTGATACACTTTCTAAACACAGTAATGAAAAACTGGAAAACCACACTTAATATCCAAACAAATTCAGATAGCATCACATCACAGCCAATACAGATTAAGCGTGGAATATACCAAGGAGACTCATTAAGTCCTTTCTGGTTCTGTCTTGCTCTGAACCCACTATCCAACATGCTAAATAATACAAATTATGGATACAATATTACTGGAACATATCCACACAAAATCACACATTTGCTATACATGGATGATCTAAAACTACTGGCAGCAACAAATCAACAACTCAACCAATTACTAAAGATAACAGAAGTATTCAGCAATGATATAAATATGGCTTTTGGAACAGACAAATGTAAGAAAAATAGCATAGTCAAGGGCAAACACACTAAACAAGAAGATTACATATTGGATAACCACAGCGACTGCATAGAAGCGATGGAAAAAAGATGCCTATAAATATCTAGGATACAGACAAAAAATAGGAATAGATAATACAAATATTAAAGAAGAACTAAAAGAAAAATATAGACAAAGACTAACAAAAATACTGAAAACAGAATTGACAGCAAGAAACAAGACAAAAGCTATAAATACTTATGCTATACCAGTATTGACCTACTCATTTGGAGTAGTGAAATGGAGTGACACAGACCTAGAAGCACTCAATACACTTACACGATCACAATGCCAGAAATATAGAATACATCACATACATTCAGCAACAGAAAGATTCACATTAAGCAGAAAGGAAGGTGGAAGGGGATTTATAGATATAAAAAACCTACATTATGGACAGGTAGACAATTTAAGAAAATTCTTTCTAGAACGAGCAGAAACTAGCAAAATACACAAAGCAATCACTCATATAAATACATCAGCTACACCATTGCAATTTCATAACCACTTCTACAACCCTTTAGATCACATAATATCAACAGATACAAAGAAAGTAAATTGGAAAAAGAAAACACTACACGGCAAGCACCCGTATCATCTGACACAGCCACACATCGATCAAGACGCATCCAACACATGGCTAAGGAAAGGCAATATATACAGTGAGACGGAAGGATTCATGATCGCAATACAGGATCAAACAATAAACACAAGATATTACAGCAAGCATATTATTAAAGATCCCAACACCACAACAGATAAATGCAGACTTTGCAAACAACAACTAGAAACAGTAGATCACATCACAAGCGGATGTACAATACTAGCAAATACAGAATACCCCAGAAGACATGACAATGTAGCAAAAATAATACATCAACAACTTGCCATAAAACATAAACTAATAAAACAACACGTTCCCACATACAAGTACACACCACAAAATGTACTGGAGAATGATGAATACAAATTATACTGGAACAGAACGATTATAACAGATAAAACAACACCACATAACAAACCTGACATCATACTCACCAATAAAAAGAAGAAATTAACACAACTAATTGAAATATCCATACCCAACACAACAAATATACAGAAGAAAACAGGGGAAAAAATTGAAAAATACATCCAACTGGCTGAGGAAGTCAAGGACATGTGGCATCAGGATAAAGTCGACATTATCCCAATTATACTATCAACTACAGGAGTCATACCTCACAATATTCACCAGTACATCAATGCAATACAGCTACATCCAAACATATATATACAACTACAAAAATCTGTAATTATTGATACTTGTTCAATTACCCGAAAGTTCCTAAATGCAATATAACATATACCATACAGTTACAAGGAAGTCCCGCTTGACCGAGGTCCGCGTCACGTTCCATTTTTAACCAGACTTAAGTCTGAGAAAAAAAAAGTCAAAAAGATAATAATAATAATTATTATTATTATTATTAATAATAATAATTATTATTATTATTATTATTATTATTATTATTATTATTATTATTTCTTTCTATTCTCAGACGTTATGTCTGGTCAAAAATGGATAGTGACGCGGACCTTGATCAAGCGTAACTTCCTTTTAACTGCATTTAGGAACTTTTGGGTAATTGAACATGTATCAATAATTACAGATTTTTCTAGTTGTATATATATGTTCGGATGTAGCTGTATTGCATTGATGTACTGGTGGATATTGTGAGGTATAATGTCAACTTTATCCTGATGCCACATGTCCTTGACTTCCTCAGCCAGTTGGATGTATTTTTCAATTTTTTCTCCTGTTTTCTTCTGTATATTTGTTGTGTTGGGTATGGATATTTCAATTAGTTGTGTTAATTTCTTCTTTTTATTGGTGAGTATGATGTCAGGTTTGTTATGTGGTGTTGTTTTATCTGTTATAATCGTTCTGTTCCAGTATAATTTGTATTCATCATTCTCCAGTACATTTTGTGGTGTGTACTTGTATGTGGGAACGTGTTGTTTTATTAGTTTATGTTTTATGGCAAGTTGTTGATGTATTATTTTTGCTACATTGTCATGTCTTCTGGGGTATTCTGTATTTGCTAGTATTGTGCATCCGCTTGTGATGTGATCTACTGTTTCTATTTGTTGTTTGCAAAGTCTGCATTTATCTGTTGTGGTATTGGGATCTTTAATAATATGCTTGCTGTAATATCTGGTGTTTATTGTTTGATCCTGTATGGCAATCATGAATCCTTCCGTCTCACTGTATATATTGCCTTTTCTTAGCCATGTGTTGGATGCGTCTCAATCTATGTGTGGCTGTGTTAGATGATGCGGGTGCTTGCCATGTAGTGTTTTCTTTTTCCAATTTACTTTCTTTGTATCTGTTGATGTTATGTGATCTAAAGGGTTGTAGAAGTGGTTATGAAATTGCAGTGGTGTAGCTGATGTATTTATATTAGTGATTTCTTTGTGTATTTTGCTAGTTTCTGCTCGTTCTAGAAAGAATTTTCTTAAATTGTCTACCTGTCCATAATGTAGGTTTTTTATATCTATAAATCCCCTTCCACCTTCCTTTCTGCTTAATGTGAATCTTTCTGTTGCTGAATGTATGTGATGTATTCTATATTTGTGGCATTGTGATCGTGTAAGTGTATTGAGTGCTTCTAGGTCTGTGTCACTCCATTTCACTACTCCAAATGAGTAGGTCAATACTGGTAGGCCTATAGCATAAGTATTTATACCTTTTGTCTTGTTTCTTGCTGTCAATTCTGTTTTCAGTATTTTTGTTAGTCTTTGTCTATATTTTTCTTTTAGTACTTCTTTAACATTTGTATTATCTATTCCTATTTTTTGTCTGTATCCTAGATATTTATAGGAAACTGTTTTTTCCATCGCTTCTATGCAGTCGCTGTGGTTATCCAATACGTAATCTTCTTGTTTAGTGTGTTTTCCCTTGCTATGCTATTTTTCTTACATTTGTCTGTTCCAAAAGCCACATTTATATCATTGCTGAATACTTCTGTTATCTTTAGTAATTGGTTGAGTTGTTGATTTGTTGCTGCCTATAGTTTTAGATCATCCATGTATAGCAAATGTTAGATTTTGTGTTGGTATGTTCCAGTAATATTATATCCATAATTTATTATTTAGCATGTTGGATAGTGGGTTCAGAGCAAGACAGAACCAGAAGGGACTTAATGAGTCTCCTTGGTATATTCCACGCTTAATCTGTATTGGCTGTGATGTGATGTTATCTGAATTTGTTTGGATATTAAGTGTGGTTTTCCAGTTTTTCATTACTATGTTTAGAAACTGTGTCAATTTAGGATCTACTTTGTATATTTCCAATATCTGTAGTAACCATGAGTGGGGTACACTATCAAAGGCTTTTTGGTAATCAATGTATGCATAGTGTAGGGACCTTTGTTTAGTTTTAGCTTGATATGTCACCTCTGTATCTATTATCAGTTGCTCTTTACATCCTCGTGCTCCTTTGCAGCAGCCTTTTTGTTCTTCAAATAATATTGTTCTGTGTTGTATGTGTCATTAATTTCTGTGTGATGACTGAAGTTAATATTTTGTATATTGTTGGTAGGCATGTTATGGGGCGATATTTAGCTGTGTTTGCTGTGTCTGCTTGATCTTTAGGTTTCAGATAGGTTATTCCATGTGCAAGTGTATCAGGGAATGTGTATGGGTCTGCAATGTAACTGTTAAATAATTTAGTTAGATGTGAATGTGTTGAGGTGAACTACTTTAGCCAGAAATTTGCTATTTTATCATTTCCAGGGGCTTTCCAATTATGTGTAGAATTAATTGCTCGGGTGACTGCATGTTGCAAAATTATCACTTCAGGCATTTGTGGTATCATCTTGTATGTGTCTGTTTCTGCTTGTATCCACCATGCATGCCTGTTAACGTTGTACCGGGTTTGACCATATGTTGCTCCAGAAGTGTTCCATGTCTGTTATGTTTGGTGGATTGTCTATTTTAATGTGTGTGTTATCCATTGTTTGGTAAAATCTCTTTTGGTTTGTGTTGAATGTTTGGTTTTGTTTCCTTCTATTTTCACTTTTTTTGTATCTTCTAAGTCGTTTGGCCAATGCTTGTAATTTCTGCTTTTTTTCATCTAATTGCTCTATTGCTTCTTGTTGTGAGATTTTACCTAACCTTTTTCGTTTTTTGTCTGATATTTTCATTTCTTATAAATTGTGTTAGCTGTCCGATGTCTTTTCTCATTTTTCTATTCTGATCTGTAGCCTGTGTTGCCATGCTGGTTTTGTGGGTTTCTTCTGTGTGTTGGTTTGTTCTGATCTCTGCCTAGTGTGTATATTTAGTGTAGTGAGTGCTCCTATATAAACCAGTAGTTTTAACTCTTCCATAGTTGTATTTTCATTTATTTTGTTGTGTATGATTGTGTTGATAGTTTTTATTGTTGTTTCGACTTGTGGGTTATTTGGCGGTCTATGCAAGAATGGTCTAATGTCTGTATTTGTGCCTTTGTATTCTATATATGTCAGCTGAAATTTCTCTTCTATATCTAACACATGTGTCTCTTCGTGTTCTATTTGTGCTTGTTCTGGTGGCTGTGTTAAGATTTCGTTTTCCTCTGATTGTTTAATTGATGCGTGTTGGTCTTTGTTTGTTTGCTCTGGGATGTTTGAGTCCATTACTGTATTTTCTTCTTCTTCTGATTGCACATTATTTTGTTCCAGTATTTGTTGTACTTGTTTGATGTTTTCTAATTCCGACTGGGGTATATGTTTTCTAATTCCGACTGGGGTATCCTGTTATTTTTTATTATTACACGGATCTGATCAGCTAGTCGTTGTTCTGTTAAAAATTTTAATTCCGGGTATCTGGTAATAAATGTTGTGTATACTTGTGATCTGTATCCAGTTGTGTTGGTTCCTAGGTTTGTTTCTTGGTAATAACAGAACATGAGGTGTCTATTAACTTCATCTGACCATCTCATCCTCTGTCTTTGTTTTCCTTCTAGGGTGGTTGCAGGAAGCATATCCTGCAAAACACCTCTATTTGGATTTAAATCATTTTCCAGTTGGCTAGCAGTGTCGTTACCATTGTGGGCGGGCATAGGGTTCAAGCGTCGTCCCCGACCATGACGGCGCTTGTCCGAGGCTTCTTTAGTTTTGTCCAGAACCAAGTAATCACACTAAAAGGGGGGTTAGCCCTTCTAGTGGTTTGTTCTTTTCGTCGCCTTTTACGACTGGCAGAACATACCAGAGGCCTATTCTTTTCCCGGGCCTCCATTATTATTATTATTATTATTATTATTATTATTATTATTATTATTATTATTATGGTCATTTTCCTTGCGGTGTGACAAGGAAATGCCACACTGAACAATCTGATCAAAAGACACGTTTGCAAAATGGTTGCGGGTTTTGTAAAGGGCCACAGCACCATCTGAAAAGTAGTAAATGTACCTGAGTGTTCTATGAAAATGAGATCGTGAAGTTTACCAAATGATGTTGGATAGGCTGAACACTCAGAGGAAATGTAATCAACTGCATGATATTGTGGATGTCTATAATAAATAGCAAATGGATGAATGGTGGCCTGTGTGATGTTCCAGTGGTACCTCTCTCATCCTGCAATGTAAATGCCAAATTCTCTGCAAAATCTTTCAACAGCGTGTCCATTGTCACAAAGTGTCTTCCAGCTGATGAAGAAATTCAGACAATTGGGTGGTTGCAAAGGAGTGCAGAGCAGCCCCCTCCACCTCTTCCACAGAAGATAGAAGAGTGAGGGAGTTGTTGTATATGTGCACAGTTTTTATGTTGTTTCATCAATTCCATTTTCATCAAACAGCTCTCCTGGGTATCTCATGAGACACTGTACCTGTGCAGTTCTCATATGTTGACATATTACTTCTGCTGTGCGAGATGGCAGTTGATCTTGGCAATACTGTGTACATGTTAAGTAGAAAGGGGCTTCACATGTCAACTCTTTCAATCTGTAACCTTCCAACATGAGCTTCACAATTTGGTGAATACTGCAAATACACAACTGTCAGTACCAGTTGCACCAGACAGAAAACAGTTCTTGGACCATAACTGGCAAATTTTGGATAATGCTTCTTTCAAGGCCTCGATGTTTATCTTAGTGCTTGATACAGCTCATTCGGGTTTCCTTACAACAGTAATCTCTATTTATGAACCCTGGAAACATTTTCCTTGAGAAGAACAAAATCTTTTTTCCCAGCGAACAGCAGCTGTTGTAGAATTTGGTCATAGAGTTAACATGTTCACTTAGGTCACAGATTAGGAGTTACTAAGATATACCACATCTTTGGCTAATTGTTTTGCCTTTCTCACGAAATAGTTTGAGGCTCCAAAGCCATATTTAGTTCTCTGAATGCTCTAACACTTTTGGAAGAAGTGTCAACATTTGGATCTGCTCACTGATTATGGTGCTAGTACTGAATTTCCCTTTCACTTGCATTATAATTTCAGATCCCACATTTGTTTCACCCTCTCTATTTTTTTTCATATTTACTTTGCAGTAGCTCTCCCTCCCTCCCCCTACCCCCTTCTTCACCAGGGATTTGCCAAGGGATTACACACAGTCATTTGATACAAGTAAAGCAATGTGTAGGACAACAGACATGTCTGACATGCCAGAGGAGTGATGAAGGTTTGGAATTCCTGTCTGTGTAGTCGATTTAGTGACAGGCATTGTTTGTGTGTCATATTTTTACTACATCTATCACATGTTTTGTGGTCTGTCATTCCTCATCATATCGACAAAAACACATTTTCCCTGTGAATAATAAAACAGCTTGTTACTGGCTTGTTCATATTGTTACCTACTGTGCGTTGCTATCACATCATCTTTTTAACTGTTAACATGTTTTCAATACTTTGTCATTTAGTTGCAGTTTGCATTCAATTTATACACTTTTATTCTATCACATTACTGTACGTGTTAATTTGTATCTCCTAATCCAGATGGCATCCCGAATTTATTTTTTTACTATGTTGTGCAGTGCAACATGAAAATGCAAATATTTTTCAAAAATTTTGAAGATATTTTTTGAGACATTCAGGATCAAAGTCACTGACCTTACTCATGTATATTGTTTCAATGTTGCCATGTTGGATATCATTTGAAAGCTTGTTCCTAGCTCTTTCCAAAATTACCTGTTTCATAGTTCTGTCTCTACTAGAACAGAAGTTACAGCCATTTGTGTCAACAGTGTTAGTTGAATTTTCCGTGCATTTTTAGAAATCAGGACAGCCATTACTTTTGTTGTACATTTTAGTTCTAAAATTTGCAATTTTCATTCCCGCAGTGTGTGCGATGAACACACCAAAGTTGACAAAAATTGGACATGGTTGGGTTGAAAATTGTACTTTCCTGTGTTGATTTGGCATGTCATGACCCCGATTTCACATGTACTGGTAAGACTTTTGAGGAATCTGTTTTCTACAATTACTGTTATTTACATGCATCAGAAAAACTTGAATGAAATGATAAGTGTGTTAACTGTCAATGTCAATTAAATTCACCAACAGCCCTGTATCTTAAGATGTTATTTTATTTTATTTTGAAAGCTATCAGTTTCGTGACTTCACTACACCATCTTCAGGCCCCATACGCATCTCTCCAAATAAACAAAAATGTCATATAGAGCCATAAATCTCTGGAGGTCATTAATTCAATTGTTACACTAGTGTTTCATATAAAGACTTGATAGCAACTCACTGAAACACTAGTGTAACGATTGAATTCACGACATCCAGAGATTATGGCTCTGTATGACATTTTTGTTTGTTTGGAGAGATACATATGGGACCTGAAGATGGCACAGTGAAACGCTGAAACTGGTGGCCTTTAAAATAAAATAAAATAAAATAAAATCATAAGATAAACGGCTGTTGGTGAATTTCATTGACATTTAAAGTTACTTAACTAGCCGATGTCTCCTGTCCATGATGAACAACAGAGGCAAAGTCTATTAACTGTTCAATAAGCAAAGTTATTCATATTTTATTGATATATTGCTGTCATTATAATGCAAAGAATATTTTTGATAGTTTATTGTTTATCAGCATGTAAATTTTTTATAAACAAATTAATGTAAATTTCAGGTGAGTCCATCAAGCAACATAAGAAACATCAAGAAACAGATTGAGGAGTTGAGGCCAAAGTTATACCCTGATAGGCAGTCAGTCAGACTTGAACCAAAGGGAAAGACATTGAAGGATGAAGAGACTGTGAGCTCATTGGGATTAGGGAATGGATCTAAACTGTACGTAAAAGATCTTGGGCCTCAAATAGGGTGGAAAACGGTTTTCTTAGCAGAGTATGCTGGTCCACTTGCAGTTTATTTGTGGATTTATCAGAGACCATGGCTGTTCTATGGTTCAGATGCTGCAGCACTACAACCACATCCTGTAGTTCAGTATGTATTTTATTACAATATAAATTTTCATTTTATTTCAGTCTTTATTGGTTTGAGAGTAATTTACTTGGTCTTAACACTTAACAGGCAGAAAGGACTTACAAAATTATTACTATATCACCAATTCTGAGTGGAAAAAAAACTTGTAAAGTTTCATTTCTGATACCATCTTACTGCAGCTTGTGATCAACATTTTTCTAAACTTGTGTTCACACAGTGTTTTTTGTGTGCAAATTGTAATAACTTTCACAGTAATGTCCCCGAAGATAAAGCCACAAGGTGATGACCTTAAGAGAAAGAAAAGACCTTAGAAATGAAGCGTAAAATCGTTGAAAAATACGAACAGGTTGTGAGCGTTGCTGATTCAGCACGCACATACAGTTGGTCTGCATAAACTATTTGCGCTGTCCTCAAGAATGAGGACAATATTAAGCAGATAGATGCTTCAAAAGGGAGTGACAATAATATCTAAACAGCAGTTTCATATTCTGGACGATGTTGAAAGGTTGCTCCTCATATGGGTAAATGAAAAGCAATTGCAAGGTGACACTATTAACTTCGTGAGAAGGCGAGAATGATTTTCACTAACTCCGTTAAGAAGATACAAAGAAGGCTGCTTTGTATGCTGAAAATCATCACCCCAATAAAGCAGTGGCTACATATGCTACAAATTTGATGATAATGCTGTGTTGCATTTTTGCCAAAAGTTGGTGTCGGCTGAAAAAATATTTACGGATACCTTCCTAGAAAAAAGAACTGGTTATGTATAGTGAATAATAAGGTGCATAATAATGTAAGAGGGTTGTACCAAAAGTAAGGTTTCCATATTTTTTACAAATAGAAAACATTGTTTATCATTATTAATTTATACATCGTTCAAAAGCTTACACTTGTCTATTTTTCAAGTCTCCTTTTTTGACACGCTTTTGAAGATGGTGCTCCAGATTTTGTATTACGAAGTCGCAGAAGTCTCCCGCGAACTCGTTGAGGAAGTGTGTGACCTCTGCTCGGACTTTGTCACTCTTGAAGCGTTTGCCACCAAAGTGTTCCTTTAGCTTGGGGAAGAGGTGATAATCGCTGGGGCTAAATCCGGGTTTATGGGGGATGGGGCATAACAGTCCACCCAAATTTCTTCAAAAGCTCCTGTGTTTGAATGACGTGGAGTCTTTTGTTGACGTGAAGCAGCACTACTCCCTCCATCAGTTGTCCTCTCCAGTGATTCTGGATTTCTTGCTGAAGTTTGATTAATGTTTCACAATATATGTCTGAGTTTGTCTTCCCGGGTTGCATGAAATCGATGAGGAGTACCCCCTTTCGATCCCAAATCACAGTCGCCATAACCTTTCCTTCCGACTGCGTTTGTTTCAGTTTCTTTGGTGACAGTGAACCGGAGTGACGCCACTGATGAGACTGTTGTGTTGTTTCGGGGGTATAATGATAGTCCATTAACGTTCTGCTTGTTGCCTCCCCCTTCACATTGTTGAAGAAACTTGCAAGCAGTCAAGTTGTTGCTCTTTGTGTCCGTCAGTCAGCATCCATGGGACCCAGCGAGCACACACTTTTCGATAACCCAAAGTTTCTGTTAAAGGTCTTTCAATAGTGCTGTGGGAAGCTTAGGAATGCCTTCAACAAGTTCATGGACAGTGACCTTCTGATCTTTGAGCAGCTCACTGTTGATCTTCTGGACAATCGCATCCAAAACTGGCAGTCTTCCACTCCATTCATCATCATGAACTTCTGTGCAACCCTCAGAAAAAGCCCTGCACTCTTCACAATAAACCTCAGTCAGTTGCCAATGAATCTCCATGGGCAGTAACTTCTTTGGGTGGAGGAAACGGATAACTGCTCGAACCTCACACTTGGTGGGAGCGGCGATCAACACTTCCATCTCTGATGGCTGCTAAGACAACACTGAGCGATGCAGCAAATTGCGGACATGTGGGCTCGAGACTAGGGGAACCTCTGCGCACGGCACTGTTGCCCGATTTAGCCCAACATCTTCCCTCGAGGCTGTAGCTCATTGGGAAACTTACTTTTGGTACAACCCTCATATGTATAATTTTCTTTGAATAAATGTCATAAATAAGATAAAACTTTTCGTACTTTTCCTAAAATCGTATTGGCAAAGCAAAATAATTTGTGGGCAGACCAACTGAAAATATTTGTTTACTTTGTACTGCACTTGTGTGTTTTGATGGTTTAAACTCGAACAGGGTTGGAAGATCAGTAAAGAGAAAATTCTTGATCCGTTACTGGTTTTGTCTGCTTCACCATTGACTTGGAAATAGAAAAAAAGAGCTGTCACCTGGTATTTCTTAAAACTGTAAAACCCAAATTATGCCGTCAGTGTAAGATTTAGTTGGTTCTGCTTCCCTCCACGTCTTATTTCCTCGCAGTAGTCTCTGTGCAGTGTGATCCACACTTATAATTTTTACTGGGCCTGTTACACGTGTAGTAGGGAGCAACCTATTAAATCTATAGACATACTCAGCAAACTGTTGTGAAGTGCATGGTAGAGGGTACTTCCCATTGAATCAGTTATTAGTGCTTCCTCCCATTCCATTCACATATGGAGTGCAGGAAGAGAACACTAGTTTAATCTTGTCTTTGCTCGTTGTAGGGGAGCCATACAAAAATGGTTGTAGTATCTTTAGAGATTCATCAGTTAAAGCTGGTTCTTGAAATTTGCAAGTGGGCTTTCTGAGGATAGTTTGTGTCTATCTTGAAGTGTCTGCCATTTCACTTTGTTCAGCGTATCTGTGACCTTCCTCGGGGTGTGATAAACCTGTGACCATTCATGCTATCCTTCAACATGTACATTTCATATCCCCTGTTAGTCCTATTTTGTGCAGGTCCCACATACTTGAGTAATGTTGTAGAATGGATGGCATGAGTGATTTGTAAGCAAAACACTAGTTTAATCTTGTCTTTGCTCGTTGTAGGGGAGCCATACAAAAATGGTTGTAGTATCTTTAGAGATTCATCAGTTAAAGCTGGTTCTTGAAATTTGCAAGTGGGCTTTCTGAGGATAGTTTGTGTCTATCTTGAAGTGTCTGCCATTTCACTTTGTTCAGCGTATCTGTGACCTTCCTCGGGGTGTGATAAACCTGTGACCATTCATGCTATCCTTCAACATGTACATTTCATATCCCCTGTTAGTCCTATTTTGTGCAGGTCCCACATACTTGAGTAATGTTGTAGAATGGATGGCATGAGTGATTTGTAAGCAATCTCATTGGTAGACTGATGTTATTTCCCTGGTATTCTACCATTGGACCAAAGTTTGTCACCTGCTTTACCTGCATGTGCTTTCGTTGCATTTTATATCCCTAGAGTGTGTTACACGCAGGTATTTGTATGAGTTGACAGCTTCCAATTGGGACTCATTAATACTTTAATCATAGGATACTGCACAGTTGTACATTATTGCCACTCTTTGAACCACTTTGGAAGGTTATCAAGATCTGATTGAATGTGTGTGCAGGTTTTTTTTTCAGATAGTAGATTATAGAAAAATGCAATGCATCATTAATGAAGAGTCTGAGGTTCAGTGCAGGATCATTACTATACAACAGAAACAGCAAGGGTCCCAAAACAGTTCCATGGGGCAGTTCCAGAAGTTACACCTATATCTGTCAATGGCATTCTATCAGAGATAACATGCTCTGTCCTTCCTACCAAGAAATAAGTTCAGTCACAAATTTCACTTTATGCACCATACAATTGTACTTCCATTTCAGTAATAAGCTGTGTATAGCTATGGTACTGCTTCACATACCTCCTGTTAGTCAAGAAATACTATATGTACCAGACTGACTTGATCTGTGTACCAGGATGTCATATGAGAAAAGTGAGTTTGGTTTTATAAGCAATGTTTTTGGAATATGTGGTGGTTGTCTTAGAGGTGGTCATTCTGTTTATTATTGAACTTGCTTCTGTAGCCAATGTCACCAATGCATGTTTGTGTAGTGGGGCTTGATTCAGAGATAAGCCAGTCTGAAATCATGAATGAAATTTTCAGTGTCTGTGTATATCCAGAAGGTGAGTCCCTGGTCACCAGACTTTGCTCCAATATCCTGGGTTAAATTCCAAATATCTCTGCAATCTCTCATGAAGTGAGCTCATGTGACACTGTTGGCTGTGGTCTGTCCATCAGGTGGGGACTTTAAGCTCGGCAGTCTCATTGGTGGTACTCAATAGCAGTAGGCGAGGTGCCAACACTGGACTTCACTCTCTCCCTTCTCTCATCATCATATAAACATCCATAACACCACATTATATGCATCCATTACATTCGCATACAATGACAAAATATGTGTTGGACACAACTTCCCCACATGTACAAGGAAAGGTGCCATTGTGGTGGTGGGAGAAAACCTACCTAACTGGGTGGTTGAACATACCCCTTGGAGTCTCTCAGCCAACAGTGCCTTAAGACTGATATCTCCCCCCCCCCCTCCCTCCCCCAAGATTCTACAATAAATTGATGTCAGGTGTATTGGACAGTCCTCCTGTGATTCACCATTTCTACCCTTCTTGTAGAGGGGTGTGAGCTGTGCTTTCTTCCAATTTTTTGCCATTCAAGTGCGTATTTGCTAATCAGTCTAACTGAAACTGAAATGTGTGTACAATGCTGGAGCTGACAGCTGACAGATCATGTCCGTACATTTTTGTTGCACAATATTTTTATTACCTGTGATGTTGTTATACTAGTATAGGCGTGTTAAGTTATAAATTGGTGCAGTGTGGAAATACGTTGAACTAGGAAATTCATTTGGGTGGCACTGTGAAAAGTTTGCAGAACAGTACTTAACATCCAAACTGAGACAATAAAAATACTGATGGAATATAAGTGAAAACCTGCTTTAAACAAAAATTACAAAATAATGAAAAGGTATCGTCTTGTACAACTGGGAAATGTGCTCGGAATTACAGAAAATGCATGTGAAAGGAAAGCTCACATCAATGGGAGTCCAAGGAATAAAAAAAAATCCAGTCTTGAGCAGATGGGAGAGCTATGGGAGTGTAGGAGGGACGGCAGTTCAGAGGGCTGGCCCATCTGGCATACAGCAGCCAGCAAGAATCTGGGAGACTTGTCTCATATTGCCCCCCCCCCTTTCTCACAGGAGACTTTAATGTTAATATTGACAGTGATAAAACAGTGCTGAGTAATTTCATGCTCACACAATTTGGTGTTGTGCCCATGACGATTCCTGCCACAGCACTCAGCAACACCAGCATCGATAGGACTTTCACTAGACACTTGTATTCGTTGCAATATGAGATGTATACATGTTACTTTAACTATTACAGACACCTACTCATGCTGTAAATGTATGACTCATCCATGCTGTAACCCTTACACTACTCTGCATTGCGTTAACAGTAATATGGAAAGGATAGATTGCTACTCACTAAATGATGTAGGCACTGAGTCAGATAGGCACAATGGGCATAAAATAGTTGGATCCTTCTATCACCCACCAGCCTTATCTCCAGGTGTAACCAAAAACTTCAGAGAAAATCTCAGTTCACCTGTAACTAAGTTCCCCAATCATACAGTAATCATTGGTGGGGACATTAATAGTCCAACAATTAATTAGAAAAATTGTAGTTTTATTAGTGGTGGGCATAAGACATCCAGTGATGGCATCCTGTGAAATGTCTTCTCTGAAAACTGTCTAGAACAGATAGCTAGGAATGCTACTCATGATGGAAATACATTGGATCTAATGGCCACAAAATGACCTCACCTTTTTGAGGATGTCCACATTGAAACTGGTATCAGCGACCATGATGCATTCTGACAAAAGTGATTACCAAAGTACAAAAGGACAACTAAAACAAACAGAAAGATACATATCTACAGTAAACTAGATAAAAGGTTAGTAGTGTTGTATCTCAGTGAGGAACTATAGCTCAAGTTTAAAAGAATAGTTGACCATGTACTGGATAGATATGTACCCAGTAGAATAATTGATAATGGGTGGGACTCTCTATGGTATAGTCACTTTAAAGAAACCTGTAAAGGAACAGCGATTACTGCACAATAGGTGTAAAACAAGTCATAGGACTACAGCTACAGAGATGCTGAATGGAACGTGTTTGGCTGTCAAGGGAGCAATGTGTGATGGTTTTGATGACTACTGCAGCAGAATATTGTCAAATGATATTTCACAAACCCAAAGAAATTTTGTCAAACAATGGAAAAGAAATTTTGGTCATACGTAAAGGCTGTTAGTTGCACCAAAGTTAGTGCTCAGTCCCTAGTGAATCCCCCCAGGGGCTCCACAACTTTTTTGTGGATACGTGTATAGCGAGCATGGGACCCCGAGCTAATGTGGCCCTCCTTCCTTTCCGGGCTGCATACCTTCCTTTTCTGCATCCTTCACCATCCCCCATCTTCGCCCCCACCCCCCTCACCTTCGCCTCTTTCCTTCCCTTTCTCCCCCTCTGGGAGTATGTTTTGTGCCTACGTCCGGAGACGGACGCTCGAAAATGTAACACATTCTTCACTTTCTCTGCTTGCAAGTCTTCGTCCTTCCTTTGTCCTTCTCTTTTTCCTTACTTCTTCTCTTTACCCGTTTCTCCGCTGCGGTGCTTGAGACCTCTCTTCTTTCCTTTCCCTTTCTTTGTTCCTCCTTTTCTCTTTTTTCCTCCCTGTGCGTGTCTGAAGGCTGACCCACACATTTCCATGCGTAGCCGGTGACGGGGTAACGCTTAATTCCCCGCCCCGGGTAGACGGGTAGGACACGTACATACCCCCTGGTAACGGCCAGGCCCAGGGAGGGGTGATTACACGAGCTGATACCTTCCGAAAGTGCAGATTGGTCCCTCAGTCCGTTTCTCTGGAGGTGTGAACAATCACCTAAGGCGGGAGTGCCCTCAGAGAGGGCCCCCACAAGGGAGGAGCCCGCCATCGGATATGCTGGTAATCATGGGGTATACTTCCGCAATGGTTTCCTCATCTTCTACTATGTCTGCTCATAAGCGTAAGTTCAATGAGTCTCAGCCACAGACAGTTCTTCCATCGTTGCCACAGTTCCTTGTTGTTTCTCGGTCTGACGAAGGTCACGACTTCTCCACGGTCAACCCTTTCATTATTCAGAAAGGTGTCGACGCAATTGCGGGTCCTGTTAAGTCTTGTTCAAGATTACGAAATGGCACTTTGTTGTTAGAAACAGTCAGTGCCCTCCAGGCACAAAAATTGCTCCGTACTTCACTGCTACACACCTCCCCTGTCCGGGTGGAAGCGCACTACACTTTAAGTTCCTCATGTGGGGTCATTTATACGCGCTCCCTCGATGGATTGTCCGATGAGGAAATTCAACACTACCTGTCTGACCAGGGCGTAACAGCTGTTAGTCATGAAAAGGGTTGACACGAACATCATTCCAACCCATACTGTCTTCTTGACATTTGACAGAGTTCAACTCCCATCGAACATAAAAGCAGGCTATGAGATAATTTCCATTCGCCCTTACATCCCAAACCCTACGCGTTGCTATCGGTGTCAGCGGTTCAATCATACCAGCCAGTTCTGTTCCAATCCGGCCAAATGTGTTACGTGTGGCAAGGATGCCCATGAGGGTGCTTGTCCATCTCCACCCCCTCGTTGCATCAACTGTATGGGTGACCACGCTGCTTCCTCTAGAGATTGCCCCATTTTTAAAGACAGAAAAGCTCATTCAGGAAATCAGAGTGAAGGAAAAGGTGTCGACCTTTGTTGCTCGAAAATTATTCGCCAGTCGAAAGCCCACTGTGCCTCAGACAGGTCAATACAGCACTGTCTTTGCCTCTCCTTGGCCAACAAATGAGGCAGCCACGCAGACTTGTGATCTCACCTTTAGTGCCACGGTTGTCAGATCAGCCAGCGCAAAGATCGCCCATTCAACCTCCCCACTCTCACCTGCTCACTCTATGGCTCACCCTTCATTGGGTTCTGCTAAATCTCGAGCCCAAAAGTCAGAAACCCGGACTTCCAAAAAGGAGCCTACTTGTGAAGATTTTTTTATGTACCCCAACTTCACAACTATCGGTTCCTCCGTCATCTAAACATCCTGTTTCCAAGAAGGCTAATAAGAAACCCAGTTCCTCTCCTTCTCCGCCACAGCATGTCTCATCTACAGCAGCACCTGGCGGCCGATCAACCGGCTGATCGCTGGTGCCAGGAGCTGCTCCTGAACAACCTATGGATCAGGATCTTCTGCCTTCGGCTGAATGCCATTCCACGCTGTCGGTCGCAAGCTCTGAGCAGTCATTGAGGGCAACCTTGGTCACATTCTTCCATTTTGTGTCCACCCTATGTCCATTACCCATTGGAATATCCGTGGCATTCAAGTCAATCGGGATGAATTGTCGATCCTCTTACGAACCTACTCACCGGTCATCTTCTGTCTTCAGGAAACAAAGCTGCGTCCCCACGACCGCTTTTTCCCCCATTTTCAGTCAGTCTGATTTGATCTCCCCTCTGTTGAAGGCACTCCAGCGCATGTAGGACTCGTGATTCTTCTCCATGATTCTCTCCATTATCACCCAATCCCCTGAACACTTCCTTCCAAGCTGTCGCTGTCCGTCTTTCCCTTTCTGGATACACCTTCTCTCTTTGTACTGTATACATTCCATCGTCCACACCAATGGCACGAGCTGATCTCCTTCATCTTCTTGGTCAGCTTCCGCCCCCTATTTGCTGGTTGGGGACTTCAATGCCCACCACCCACTTTGGGGATCTCCACATCCTTGTCCGCGTGGCTCACTATTGATAGACGTCTTCCACCAAGCGGATCTAGTTTGCCTCAACACTGAGGACCCTACATTTTTGTCTGCCTCCACAACAAATATCTCTCATTTGGTCCTCCCGGTCAGTACTGTTCCGCTAGCTCGGCGCTTCGAATGGTTTGCCCTTGCTGATACACACTCGAGTGACCACTTTCCATGTGTCCTTCGATTGCAGCCACAACTGCCATATATGCGCCCGCGACACTGGAAGTTTGCCCAATCCGACTGGACAC